>NW_027187277.1:3285489-3489655 GCF_028583685.1 Petaurus breviceps papuanus
AAGGGAAGAGAAGAGAAGAGAAGAGAAGAGAAGAGAAGAGAAGAGAAGAGAAGAAAAGAAAAGAAAAGAAAAGAAAAGAAAAGAAAAGAAAAGAAAAGAAAAAGCCATAACCATTAAAGTGATTCATTGAGAGACTGTGAGGACTAAATGAGATTTTATACATGAAGAGCTTTTAAAATTATAAAACAAATAAATGCTAATTGTTATCATGTTATAAAGTGTCAGAGGCAGGATACAAACCCAGGTCCTATGATTCTAAAACTCATTGTGCTTTTTTTTTAATTCTCCAAAATTAGCCACCTTCTTTATTCCTGTACTCCTTTAACTGTATCCCAAAGTACCTGCCCTTTGTTTTGTTTTATTTCTGCTCATCTATACTAAAACATTAACTAAAAACCACCAAGTACTTATGAAGTATCTACAGCATTCCAGGTACCCTTTTAGATGTTGGAGATACATAAACAGTGAATGTAACAATCCCAGGTTGCAAGGGTTTAAAGTCTCACTTCTCTCAGGGATTTTTCATTTCATTAAGGAATTTACCTCTTAGAAATAGCCCACATATTTTTCAGCACTACATGATGTATAAATCACTGATTTCACAATAGAATAGGGAGGTTTAGTATCCCACTATAGAGATGAAAAAGTTGAGGTTCAAAGAGGTTTTAGCAATTTTTTATCTCACAGTTAATCAATGCTGGAAAGCAATACACTGTCCTCTATACCAGGTTACATTTTTTTAATTTAATTTTTTTAAATAATTCCAAAAATCTTCGAGACACAAAGGATTGTAGTCCTAATAAATGGCAAAACATGACAAGTGTCTGGATTACTATTTGGGAACCAATGAACCCAACCCTATGTTCCTTTTAAGTCATGCTTCATGGATGGCTTCCAATGAAAGGTTTTGTTCTTTAGACTGGAGTTAAAATTCAGCCTCAGACTCTTACTAGCTGTGTGATCCTGGGCAAGTCACTTAACTGTTGTTTGCTTCAGTTTCCTCATCTGTAAAATGGGGATCATAATAGCACCTACTGCTCAGGATTGTTGTGTGGATCAAATGAGATAATAATTGTAAAACATTTAGTATAGTGCCTGGCACAGAGTGAGTGCTATGTAAATGTTAACTATAATTAATAGTCATAATGAAAGATTTAAGGAAGGCATCATCACTGTCTTCAAATATTTGAAGGCCTGTCATGTTGAAGAGCAATTCAACTTATTCTGCTTGGATCCAAGAGTAGAACTGAGATCAAAATAGTGAAGTTACAGGGAGACAAGTTTAGACTCATAATTAAGAACTTTCCAGCAGTTACAGGTATCCCAAAAATGGATGACACTATGAGCCTAATGAGTTCTCCATTACCAGAAGAGTTAAATTAGAAGTTAGATGAATACCTCCTGGGAGGGTCTAAAGGAGATTCCTGCCCTAGGGCAAAGGTTGGGCTTAAATCATTTCTAAATTCCATTCTAGAGCAGATAGGTGGTACAGTGGATAGAGCCATGGACCTGGAGTCAAGTAGACTAAACTTCATGAGTTCAAATCCATCCTCAGACACTTACTAACTGTGTGACCCTAAGTGAGTCACTTAACCATGTTTGTCTCAGTTTCTTCATCTATAAAACAAGCAAACCACTCCAATGTCTTTGCCAAGGAAACCCCAAATGAGTTTATAAAGAGTCAGACACAACTGAAATGCAACTGAACAATGACAGCTCCCTGCTAATTCTAAGATGTTATATACTCATAAGGCCCACTCTTCCCATAATCCCCATGCCCATGACTCCCCAAACTTCCTAGCTGCTTAGGTAACTAGGTTTTCCTATCTCAATGACACAGCAAAATAATACTATTTTGAATACGTCACCTAGGATTTAGTAGGTGGCGGAAACCTCCACTACCCATTTCTTTTCATTTCTCTTAAGTGACAGACTCCTTTCTGAGAGGAAGCATGTGGGAAACTAATGATGTCAAGAAAGGCAGAAAAGTAGCCCTGTGGGTAAGAGCTTCAAGTGTGTGATCTACTAACAATGTATGTAAACCTCTTTCGTTCAGAATCCACAAAATAGGGATTGGTGATTAATTCAGCAAGAGTTGGACTGAAATTCACATTTTTCAATGAGGAGAATATTTACCAAACAAATTAATAAGGAAAAGGTGGGGTTGGGGGTGGAGGTGGGGGAAGGGATAAGGCAGGAACAGATGTAGTATGGTAGAGCAAATACAGACTTTGGTAACAGAAGAGCTGAAATCAAATTCCTAATGCTTCATCATTCAAAATATTTAAATACTCAAAATAATATGTTCAAAGGACTTTAACCTAGTCTTAAAATGTCCTTATCATTGGTCTCTGTGTAATATTATTATTCAGTCGTGTCTGACTCTTAGTTTCCCCATTTGGGGTTTTCTTGGCAAAGATACTGAAGTGGTTTGCCATTTCCTTCTCCAGCTCATTGTACAGATGAGAAAACTGAGGCAAACAGGGTTAAGTGACTTGTCCAGGGTCACACAGCTAATAAATGTTTCAGGCCAGATTTGAACTCCTGAAGCTGAGTCTTTTTGACCCCAGGCCCAGCACTCTATCCACTCTGCCACCTATCTACCCCTCATCCATCGTTCTTAAAGAATTATCTTTTAAGATAATCATAGTTGGGGTGGCTAGGTGGCTCAGTGAATAAAGCACCAGCCCTGGAGTCAGAAGGACCTGAGTTAAAATCTAGCCTCAGACACTTGGACACACTAGCCATGTGACCTTGGGCAAGTCACTTAACCCAATTGCCCTCTAAAAAAAAAGATAATCATAGTTTCAAACTTAGTAGCAAGATTCTAGCAAGCACATTAATAGAATCAACCAGAAATAGGCTTAAGACTTTACTCAAAATTAAATCTTAGATTTTTGTTACAATATGCTCTATACCATTATGGGGGGTAGGGAGGAGAATGTTTTCATTAACTAACTCTCCTCAACTAGGTTGTAACCTCCTTGTTGGTTGTACTATCCCCCTCTTTTTTTTTTAATAGTTATTGAATTTCTCTTCTCTTCCCTTCTCCTGTTTTAATAATGAAATTTCATCTTTGCATAACTGTATTTAAATAGGATTGTGGATGAATTATAGGCTGCTAGCTGCCAACTAACAATCATAATAACCTAGCCATAGTTGTTTTTCTTTTTTCTTGACAAAGTGGTGTTAATTTGTTCACAATACATTTACTATATTAAAGGTGTAGCTTTCACAACAGAAACATAGGTTTAAAAAAAACTTTATTCTTTTAAATACAGCTGAAAGCCAGAAAACTGTTAAAGTTAAGGGAATTTAGTGTTCCAGGCTCATGCTAATAACCTACAAACTATAAAAACCCTCTTTGAGAAGAGAAACCCAAAGCTATTACAAAATGGATTTTGAAAGAGAAGTTTAAATTATTGTGACTTGTTTACAATGAATAATGTAGACTTTGGGGCACAATAAAACCTTCTATTGAGTGATTTTTTTTTCCCTCCCAGAATGCAATTTTTTTCAAGTTGACAAAACTTGTTAGACAGTGTGGGAATCACTTGGGATTTTGATGCCAGCCTTCCATACACATTTTGAAGAATTAATGGTTGCAATCAACTTGCCTGAGGCAGTATCACTACTCTGAAAATAAAAGCCTCAGGACTGTGTGTGTGTGTGTGTGTGTGTGTGTGTGTGTGTGTGTGAGTCACATTCTATTGGAAAGGAAGTTATTTATTACTTGAAAGGTCTTGTGAGTAAATTGATCTTATCCTTCCAAAAATAATTATTTGTGTATTTTATCTCCCAAAATGAATCTTAAAACTATTAGTGGCTCATGCACTAGAATTAATTACAACTATTTTTCAATTAGGGAAAAAAAGTTGGGGAAGATCTGTGAAATGTCCTTTGCTTTTTGTCTCATATCTTTCCTGAATAAACCTTACTCTCTTCCTTATTTTAAAATTATAACTGTATTATCATAAGCCAACTATGACTCAGGCCAGTCCCTTGGTAGTCTATGTCCAAAACTTGGATGAAATGAGACATTTGTGGAACACTTAGCAATTAACAAAAGGAAGTTTTTCAGCCAAAGCAGAGGGAGGACCTTCAACAAACATTAATCAAGGACACTGTGTTGACTCAGCTGAGCTTCCCTGCCTCTGAAATTGTCTATGATGGTCCATTGGTCAAGGATCAGGGCCCAGCAATAGCTGTCCTTGGTTTTTTGTACTCAGTAGACTGGGATCTCACATCAACACCCTGAGTCTTATTTCCCTAGGTCAATTAAATCTCAATAATAATTTTGATCCTTTATAAGGAAAAGTCTTTAAGTCAAATGGATCTTAGAATATTGCTTCCATAAATGCCATAAAATGTGATAGTAGATATAGGGAACAGAGACCTAACCTCAGGACCAAGAAGTACATGATTCAAATCCCACCTCTGACAGATGCTGGCTATATGGGTTATATGGCCCTGGGTAATTCACAACCTCTCAGTGCCCTAGATCACTCTCTAGAATTATATATTGTAAGAGCAGTTGCCAAAATATATTCATAGAGAGAGTTTATTCACTATTTACTTCCCTACATAGAGATATCATACTCAGATAGAAATGGAGTCCTGGACATCTCATCTTGACTTTTGTTGTTAAGTCATTTCAGTTGAATCTGACTTTTCATGACCCCATTTTTCTTGGGCAGAGATTCTGGGGTGGTTTGCTATTTCCTTTTCCAGCTCATTTTACACATGAGGAACTGAGAGAAACAGGGTTAAGTGGTGTGTCACACAGCTAGTAAGTATCTGAGGCTGTATTTGAACTCAGGAGAATGAGTCTTCCTGATTCCAAGCCCAGTACTCTTATCAACTGTGCCACCTAGCTGCCACATATTGACTTAGAAAACCACAAATTAACATTGTCTACATTTACTGGATTTTATTCATTTTGTTAAACTTATCCTAATTATATTTTAATCTGGCTTTGCCCCACTGAGGCTGCCTACTGACTGGAGTTTGACATCTCTGCAACAACAATGAAACTGTATTTTAAAGCTATAATGAATATGAAGAATTCTGAGGAACTTGGAAAGATAAACTGATGTAGAACAAAGCAAGCACAATCAAGAGAACAATATACACAATGACCATGATAATTTAAAGGGAAACAGCAAAGAATTTAGATCAGTGTGATGACCAATCTTGATGTCAATCAGAAGGTTGAAGAGATAACATACTTCTTCTGAATAAAGAGATAGTAAACTATGGATGTCAATATGGCACACAATGTCAGATATGGTCATTGTTTACCTTTTGTTACTTAATTTTACTTCTTTGTTTAAAAGTGGGAGGTGGGGGGTTTAGTGAAGGGAAAGAAATGTTAGGAAGTGACTGTGGTTTCAAAAAAAGGCAATAGAACAATTAAAAATTACACTGTTTTAGCAGAATGAGTGGAGGGAATCTCTTTAAAACAAAAAAAAATTCTTACAAAGTTTTTTGTGAACAATGAACATGAAAGAGTGAATAGCTGATGGAGAAATGCCAGTAGCAAAATTTACCAGGCATATGGAGAGAGCAGAAATCAAGTCACTTGTGCTATAAACACAAGGTGACATTAAAGAACGTTGTTCCCCACTTGAGGCTAAGTAGGGTCGTTCCATAAATTCCTCTCATCTCTTTCCCCATCCCTAGTTACCTCTGATATGACAAGAGAAATACTAAGCAACAGTCTGCAGACTTAATGCACATCTCTAGAGCAGCAGAACACATTCTGCATACTTAAACTGCTATCTAGAACTTTCTTCTGGAATTTACTCAGCAACAATATAAGAAAAAGGAAGTCTAGCATTTAATCTATATTTTCACATCTTTAACTTATCTGTCAACCAAAAGCTTCCTTGTCCCTCAAGGAATATGGGCAGGGACTAGGAAGTTCTGAATTTGAAAGGCAGGAATCCATAGATGAGGAAATCCAGGGGATTTTCAGGAAAATTTAGACTAAAGGAAGTGAGATCAATACAGAGCAAGGTCAAGAAAACTTAAGAATGAGGTTTTAGCTATTTATGCAAATAAGGCAATATTTTTTTTCAATGTCATTGGAAAGTTAGCCATTAGCTGTCATTCAGTCGTTTCAGTCATGTTTGATTCTTCATGAACCCATTTGGGGTTTTCTTGGCAAAGATACTGGGATGGTTTGCCATTTCCTTCTTCAGCTCATTTTGCTCATAAGGAAATTGAGACAAACCAGGTTAAGTGACTTGCCCAAGGTCACACAGCTAGTAACTGTCTGAGGCCATATTTGAACTCAGAAAGAGGAGTCTTCCTGGCTCCAGATCACCCTCTATACATTCTGCCACCCAGCTGCCCTTAAAGTTAGCCATGCCCTCTCCCCATTCCTCTCCCCATTCAAATGAAGGCAACAATGTACTGAAGTCTTTATATTATAATGCCCTTTCTTTACATTCTAATCTTTGTATTATAATAACCCATTAAGATCAATTATTCATCTGGTGTTAATTCATTAGCCAAATCCAAGATGTCCCAAATTTTTATGCCCTCAATGATTTCTGGGACTCTTATCATTTAAAATATTCTGGAGTATAATTCAGAAATCATCAAGTTAAGGTAAACAATGGGCATCCTATGAGACAACAATAGACAGCTAGGTGGTAGATACAGTGAGTGCTAGTCCTGGAATAAGGAAGAAGTAAATTCAAATATTGCCTCAGATACTTACTAGCTATGTGACCCTGGCAAGTCACTATTAAGTGACTCTGTCTGCCTTATTTTCCTTAACAGTAAAATGAAGATAATGCCTTGCACCTACCTTGCAATGTTGATGCGAGAATCTAATGAGATGATAGCTGTAAAGCACTTAGTGTAGTGTCTTGCTTATAGTAGGTACTATAGAAATGCTAGCTACTTCTATCTTTATTATTATTATTAGATAAAGCAATGCAATTTTCCAGCTTTAATCATGGCTAATAACGGGGGAAATCATCAAGATCTGGGTTCAGGGGCAGCTAGGTGGTGCAGGTAATAGAGCACCAGCCCTGGAGTCAGGAGGATCTGAGTTCAAATCCAGCCTCAGATACGTAACATAAAACTAGCCATGTGACCTTGGGTGAGTCATTTAACCCCAACTACCCTACCTTCCCCCTTCCAAAAAGGCAAAAAAAAAAAAAAGATTTCGCTTCAGTGTGAGAAGCACTGTAATTCAGATGTCAGTCTTTTCTGACCACAGACATGTTATATACGTAGTCATGTGAAATGTTAAGCTAGACTGTCAATGACAATGAGGTACCCATCCAGAAAGTATTCATCAGTTCTAATAAGCATGTAATTCAACTAGTTTCTCCAAAATCATTCATTCTGAGATGAAACAGGTGAACAAACAAAAATATGGGGTGATTTGGGGGAATCTTCTTAAAGATCTATTCTTCTTTTCCCCAAACTCTCCCCATACAAGTCTGTTACTGATGCTTAAGTAATTATAATAATAACTAGAAGTATTAGTAATCATTGTCAGTAGTAATAATTAATAATAATAATATACCTTGTAATCATCATGATGATGGTGGTGGTGAAACAAATATATTTTGATTCTAAATCTCAATCCCAAATGTGTTATCATGAAAGAAAAGAGTAATGACACAATCATCAATCAGTCAATAAACTTACTATATGCCAGTTTCTGTGTGAAGTGGTGAATATACAAAGACAAAAGCAAAGCAGACCCTGCCCTCAAGGAGTTTACATTCTAATGTGGTAGACAAAGTATATATATATGTGTGTGTGTGTGTGTGTGTGTGTGTGTGTGTAAAGATAGACAGACAGACAGATAGATGCAAAACATCCAAGGTGACCTTGGAGAGTAAAGCCTTAGCAAATGGGAAGATACAAAAGGCCGCCTAAAGAAAAGCAGTACTGCAATTAACTCTTGAGGAAAACCAGGAATTGCAGGAGGTGAGGAGGGAAGGCATCGCAGGCATAGAGGAGAGAAAGGTCAATGTGAGGTACAGTAAGAAGGCCAGTTTGTCTGGACAGTAGATTTGTATGAAGAAAAATATAATTCAGAAGAGCTGCTGAACCAAATGAAGCATGCCAAAGAGAATTATGAATAACTAAACATTTGGGAGAAGAAAAGATGACTCACATAACTATTTCAGGCTTTTATTCCCCTCTACTAGACAGCTGCAGAAACATTTCCATATACCCAGGAGAAATCTGAGCTAGAGGTAACACAATTTTGAAAGCACTGAGGGATAGCAAGATATCCAGAATGAAGAAGACGCCAAATGAATGGAAAAAATCACAGATGGTATTACTGCCAAAAAGAGATGAACAAGAAGACACCAACAACAACCATGAATGTATATGACTTCTTTCTCATCTCTATAACTCCTTTTTAAAAAAATTTACAAATTATATTTTAATTTCCATTGATAAGTACCTTAGGAGCCTGTCTGCAGTATCACACAAATTAACTCAGTTCTGGGTATTAGGGGAAAAAAAAATCTAGAGGCTCACACAGTTTAATTCTTAATGATAGGGTTTAGACTCTGGGAACCCCCTTGAATCTTCCCACTTGATAAGGCATTTACCTGAGGCCATAAGCCTTTCATTACTGCTAGGCCCAAATCTCTGTTACTCTTAACCCAGCCTAGCCCTCCATTGTCCAGCTACTTCCCACCCTTGATCCTATCAAAATATCTATACCCAAATCTGTTACCTTTAAACTAGCCTAGCCCTCCATGGTCTGTCATCTCCAGGTAGCCTTCAGCTATTTCCCACCCTTAATCCCATTCCTGGAGTCTGACCTCAGTCCAATCAAGATCCTCCTCAAGACCCTCTCAAGACCCTCTCAAGACCTCTCCTCTAGACCACCCTAGATGCCTCCAACACTCTTTCTGTATATAAGATCCATCTTGCCTACATAAAGGTGCTGAGATTCAATCTAGTGCAGACTTGCTCTGTGTCAGATTATTCTGGTCTGTTTGTCCAATATAAGCATTACAATATTTAGGCTCCTTAAGAGTCTACCCATAATGGCAAATCTTTAATAAACTTTGTTCTACTTTGGCTGAGAGAAAGCTTGAGTCAAACTCATTCGGCAGGACCTGGCGTGTCGGTATTTTAGGGACCAGAGTACCCCTAAGCCTCAATATTACTACAGAGTTTATTGGTAATATACAAACCATTGATGGTATAAACAGAAAGGATGCCATTATATCTGTGTCCATCAACTCCAATAGATATCAATTTCTCAGCTATTTTCTCTAGTCCCTATGAGGCAAATTTAGAACATGTGGTAGTTTCAGTGATAACATAGCCCTTTCCAGAACTAAAGGCTAGATCTGACTGGCAGCAGGGAAGATAGTTGATGAAGGGGATTGACCACTAGTTCTAGACTCAGGAAGATCTGAGTTCAAATCCCACCTCAGATACTTTTGAGGTGTGTGACCCCTGGGTAAGTCCATCAACTACTATGTGCCTCAGTTTCCTGAATTATAAAATGAGGATAATAATAGCACCTACTTCTCAGGTGAGGAATAAATAGGATAGTATTTTTAAGTGCTTAGCACAGTGCCTGGCACAAAACAGATGTTATATAAGCATTATATAATTTCCAGGTATAGTGTTAATATGTTTCCTCCTCTCCCTTCTCCTTTTTCTTTTCTCCTTCACCTCTCTCTCTATCTTTTCTTTCTCCCTTCTCTCCCTTGCTCTTCTCTTCTGCTCCCTGTCCCCCACCCAACAGGAATAGGGAACTCTATGTGGCCTCATGTCAAGGCACACTCAACAAGAAACAGAAGAGATGACCTAATTTACTCCCATAAAAATAAGGTATCTGACATATTTAGACAATTATATTCACATTTATAGATGTCATTCTGAATAAATGCATCTGTTTATTTTAAGGTAAAAAAATCTTCCCCCAAGTTGTTGAATATCTCTAAATATTTTTCTGAAACAGCATCATCTGTTTTTTTTTCATTCATCACCAACTTACCCATTGTCCATTAATGAAAAGATCCTGAGGAAAGAGATAACTGTTCATTAACAGTAAAAATACCCAGCTATATGAGGAAGAACAAAAGAAATGAACATAAAGGGAGAAAAAAAGCAAAATGAGCTATTAATGATTATTCACATGTCCATAAACTTCTTTTCCTTAATACTTATTTTTTAAACTCTATTTATTATATAGATTTTATATAGAGCATAAGATTTGAAAAGCACTTACCATAGCCAGTAATGTTGATGAACAACTGTACTTCCTGTCATTAGGATGAGGCTGGTGGAGCATTTGAGCTCAGGAGTGGCTTGTCAAGCAGTTGTCTGCACCAAGTCCAGTAGCAATAAGAGGAGCTCCTGGGAATAAAAGACCATAATAAAAGTTGCCTAAGGAGGAACAAAAGGGCCAGGTCAAAAATGAAACAGGTTAAAAAATAGGGGAGGGGGCAGCTAGGTGGCACAGTGAATAGAGCAATGGCCCTGGAGTCAGGAGGACCAGTATTCAAATGCAACCTCAGACACTTGATGCTTAACTGTGTGACCTTGGGCAAGTCATTTAACCTCAATTGCCCTGCCTTCTCTCCTCCAAAAGAAAAGAAAAGAAAAGAAAAAGAAACAGAAACAGAAAAGGTCAAAGCTTCAATGTCAATCAATAGTGAGAGTACTTAATACCATCATCTCATTTAATCTCCATAACAACTCCATGCAAATTCTTCTTATCCATATCTTATACATGAGGAAACTGAGACTCAGCAAAGTTGCCCATATCTACAAAACTAGAAGTGGGATTCAAAACTAGGTCTCTCCTGATTCTAAAGTCAGAAAATACTCTTTTCACTACACCACTTTTTATTTTCCTTTTTGTTTGATTAATTATATCTGACTCTTCATGACTCCATTTAGGATTTTCTTGGCAAAGATACTGGAATGGTTTGCCATTTTCTTCTCCAAATCATTTTACAGATGAGGAAACTAAGGTAAAAAAGGGTTAAGTGACTTGGCCAGGGTCACACAACTTGTATCTGGGGAGGATTTGTACTCAGGTCCTCTTGACTCCAGGGATGGCACTCTATTCACTGCACCACCTACCTGCCACTCTCCACCCCCAACAACAACACCTCTCTTTCTATTGTCTAGTTTATTTCTATGATTCTTTTTTTTTAACTCTTTTATGGGTATTAACATGAATTTGTTATTATTGTTTTTATATTTAATTCCATAGTAGTAATCAGTATTATAATCTTCTTTTGGTTTTCTTATCTTCCTTCTGTATAAGTCCTCATATTTCTTTGAATTCTTCATATTTTACTTCTTTGTGGTCTAGACCTATGATGACACTAATTGGGAACTCTCAGTGAGGAAAATTCATCTACCAAAGCAGGTCAGTAAGTGCTGTGTCTTTAAACCATTGCTTGGGACACTGAAGAGTCAATTTGTCACAAATCTAGCATGAGACAAAGGTGGACTGCTACCACCTCCCTCTGCCTCCTCTACGCTCTGGTTGGAGGGCTGGAGGGAGGAGTACCAAACTCCTTTCAATGCCTTCCTTTGCAGAGGGCAGAAACTGTACTCTTGGCTCACTCCACTGTGTATCTGCTGCTCTGCCTGGTTTCAACTCTGCAGAACAAGATGCCCCTACAGGGTCACCCCTGGTGTCCTGCTTCCCCCTGCCCCCATTTCCTGCTTCCTTTTGTGTTTTGTCTACCTCTTAAGATTATAAACTCCTTGAGGTCAAGGATTATCTTTCTTTTTATTAATTGGATCCCAGAACTTAGCACAGTGCTTGGTACATAGCAGGCACTTAATAAATATTTATTGGAGTGGATAAAATTAGATGGGACTTGAATCTGAGTTATTCTAATTTCAAAGCCATCTTTTTTATCTATTATAGCACACTTCCCTTCATTCGTTTTGGTGCAAAATTTTTCTGCTGTAAAATCTTTAGTAAAACGATCTTTACTCATATCAAGGGTATCTTTGGTGAAGATGTAAGAAGAAAAGATTTAAGTTTTTGAAATCAATGAATCAATCCACAATCGTTTCTTAAATGTTTCCAATGTGCCAGGCACTATGCTAGGTTTGAGAGATAAAAAGTATAAAAAAAAAAAAAAATGAGGCAGTACCCACCCACACCTCAAGGAGCTTACATTCTGCTGAGGATTGGTAATATATATGTTCACAGATGGGCAAATACAAGATTAACACATAAGTATCTGGAGCTAGGGGAAGAGGAATCCTAACAACTTGGACAATTAGAAAAGGACTCTTGAATGAGGACACACTTGAAATGGACGTCAGTGGGAAGTAGGTTTTATGAGAGGCAAAAAGAAAGAAGAAAGAACATTCCAGAAATGGGAGACAGCTTGTTCAAATACTGGAAAGTGAAAGAGGCACTGTTATATATGGGTAACAGTCAGTGTGACTGTAGTATACAGAGGATGATTGCAGGTAATACAGGATCAGACTGGGGATATTATTAAAAAAAAAAAAACTACCAGAACCAGCTTGTGAAGGTTTGTAAATGCCAGAAGAGAAATTTCTATTTTGTCCTAAAGGCAATAGAAGTCACTGAATGTCTTGAGGAAAGGAGTGACCTTTGATAACTATGAGGAGGACAGATTGAAGAAAGGAGAGACTGAAAGACCAATTAGGCCAGAGATGACGAGGTCCTAGACTGGATAGAATGTGGTATGCACAGAGAGGAGAGAAGATAGCTTATAAGCTTATTGAAGGACAAAATACAAAGGCATATACCTATAGGTTTTGGACCTATACTTGTTTCTATAATATTCTCTATATAATATTGCATAAGTGCTGTTAAAGTTATAAAACTATATAATGTGTTTCTATGCAAAAATACATAAATGCTATAAAAAGTTATAAAACGAGGTATTATATGACCAGAAAAGTTGTTTCGTTTTGTTTTTATTGGGCAGAGGGTCCGTGAAGTCTTTATGGAGAACTGACATTTGAATTGGGCTTTATAGGATAGGTAGGAAGATAACAAGGGCAGTTGGGTGGCACAATGGATTGAGTGCCAGACCTGGAGCCAAGAAGATTCATCTTCCTGAGTTAAAATCTGGCCTCATACATGTACTAGCTATAAGACCCTGGGAAAGTTACTTAACCCCATTTACCTGAGATTCTTCATCTGTAAATGTGCTAAAGAAGGAAATAGTAAACCAGTCTAGTATCTTTGCCAAGAAAATCTCAAATTGGGTCACAAAGAGTCAGACACGACTGAAAAATGACTGAATAACAACAGCCATATAGCAGACAGAAAAACACACATAGGACGTGCAGTAAACTCAGTCAAGGAAGTGGGAGAGCATATATATATATGTATGGGGACTGCCAAGAACAGCCCAAACCAATTAAAGTGAGAGTGCATATAAGGACACTATGAGACCAAGGTGAAAAGGTGCTCCAGCAACAAACCACACAGGGTCTTGAATGCCAAGAAAAAGAGTATGAACTTCTTCTTTGATATCTATAATATGCACCTAGACAAGCAAAAGTCACATTTGTATAAATATTTGCTTAAAATCAAAGTGGCTTTTGTGAATATGAATGAATAATGCACCTTGTAGAAATGTCTATGAGTATTCCTGACTGTCATTTCCACAGGCTAAATTCCTCAAAAGTAAACTTACTACCTGGAGGAATTACACTGGCTTTTCTTTTGTATTATTATTTATTTTTAATTCATGGAATAAAACAAGCATTTCCATAACATAGTATAATTTAAAAAAAAAAAAAAAGGTGATTACCCTGGCTTTCCTGGAGTCTTCAGCACAGCTACATGGACAAACTATATTCACCACTAGAATCTTTCACTTTAAGGCACCATGATAGAATATTGACCCTGGAGTCAGGAAGACTTGGGTTCAAATCCTATCTCTAATACTTAATAGCCCCTATGACCTTATGGTCAAATAACTTAAATCTGTAAGCCTCAGTTTTCTTATTTGTTGGGTTTTTTTGGAGGGGGAAAGGAAAGGCAATTGGGGTCAAGTGACTTGCCCAAGGTCGCATAGTTAGTAAGTGTGGCAAGTGTCTGAGGTCAGATTTGAACTCAGGTCCTCCTGACTCCAGGGCCTCTATTCACTGTGCCTCCTAGCTGTCCCAGTTTCCTTATTTATAAAAGAGGAACACTGATAACTCTAGTAGCTAAGTCAACAAGGTCATCCTGAGGCTCAGAGAAGAGTTATAAAAGGCTTTATGTGTGTGACTGCAGTCATATATAAAGGTCAGTTATTATTAGGTAAATAAAAAGACTTCACCTTTTTTCTCACCACCAACACCACCTGTATTGTTAATGCTACTTGTAGCTACTGTGGAGGCATAAGATCAAGAACATGGGAGGGCTGCTAGCACAGGTTCTTTGATTTGCTTTTCTAAAGGAAAGAAAACTTTAAAGGGGTCATCAATCTTACTTTAATTACAGATAAGTAGAAAGAAGTGAGTATCCAAGAAAGAATCTAATAGACAGAGCTCCAACGATCTAAACAAAGTAATAGATACATAATCACCAGACTAGGAAGCACCGACATCTGGGTTCACAAAGCTGGGGGAGGCCCTTAACAATGGCTACCCAGAGTCTTGTCTGGCCAAATCACAAAGACCTCAGGTGAACATTCTTCCCATGAGTGAAGCTCAAAGCAAAATACCAACCTCCCAGAATAGATAGTTTTCACTAATAGGCTCAGTCAGAAGGCATCACAACCCACAGGACTCAGTGCCTAATTGGCTCAGTACAAAAAGGTATGAAAGCCTTCCTCCAAGCAAGCCTCCCTGTAAGCAAGCTTCCCCCTAAGCAAGCTCCTCCTCCAAGGCAATATAAATCTCCTTGAATATACATATGGGCTCTATGTGACTTGGGATGTATTATAGCTGTGAACTGGACTAGAGCTCAAAGTAGCAAGACAGCCATGATTGAAATACCTGTGTACCTTTAGACCTGAGAACACAGCCCCTGTTCCAATGGAAAAAGGGAAGATATGTGGTTACATAGGCCTATTAATGGATGAGGAAGACCTTCACATTCCATTAACCCTACACCACCCAAAATAAATAATAATAATTTCAAAAAGTTTTTGTCAGAATTACCCAATTCTAGAGTAAGGCTTACTTCATTCTTCATAGTAAGTAGGGTTCTACTGAATAAGAAACTGAAATACCTATAATGGAAGTTCTTAACTTTTTTGGTATCATGGGCCCCCCTGATAGGCTGGTGAAGTCCTTCTCAGAATCATGTTTTTGAATACATAGAATAAAAATGCATAGGATTGAAAGGAGATCAATAGTATTGAAATACAGTTTTCAAAATATTAGGGGGAGAGGCCAAGTTTATAGACCCCAGGTTGACAATGCTTAATTCTAGAACTTTTTTCTATTTAAAAAGGCAGAATTTCCAGGAGAAATAATGAATTTGGTGCTAACAAGACCATTCATCTCAAAAGCAACTTGCAATATTTCAGTCAAAAGAATAAAAAGCTAACTTTCAAACAGAAAAAAAATTTTAATTCCCTAAACCTAGGTGGTACATTGGTAGAATTAAGAAGAGCGAAATTCAAATCAGACCCCAGATACTTATTAGTTATGTGAGTCACTTAATCTCTGCCAGCCTCAATTTCCTCATGTGTAAAATAAGGATAATAATACCACCTATTTCCCAGGGTAATATTTATGAGTGTATGCAGTAATATTTATGAGCCACTTTGCAAAACTTAAAACAAGTTCTAGTTATTTTCATTATTATTATATAACTATTAAGAGCTCATCTAAAAAATTAGAAGTAATCTCCATTTTAACAAGTCCTTGGAGAAACTCAACTTTGTCCATGTTTCTGTTTAAAAAAAAACAACTTTGGAAAACCATTATATATAGGGTATCCCAAAAAGTCTTAGTATAATATCAAGCTATTAAAGCTTAAAATTCTGCTAAGACTTTTCAAACACTACACATTTAAGTTTTTCTGCATTGTTTTCAAGTATTTCTTCTGAAACAGATTTAATCATTGGAATAATTGTAATGATGTGCTAGAAATCCCAAACCCTGTACTTCAATCTCAGTCTATTCCAGGATCCTTAATACAGGTCATCAGAGATGGCATAAGATCTATGAAGAATACCTTTAGTGGGGAGCTGGAGCAGTGATGATCAAGAAAAAGTTATATCTTTGGCACCAACTAATGACCCTCTCTCATTCTCTTGGGCATGCCTGTAGCGAGAGACTCAAGAAGCTTGCACTCAGTGCATATACACATATACCTGTATTTATATATAAACACAGATGGATGTATAAACGTATTGTGTATGTATATATATATATTTAATAAATATATGTATATATATGCATATATGTGTGTGTGTTGCCCTATGCAAACAGCCTATTCTCTCTGGGTCACAGTTTTCATAATCTGTAAAAATGAAGATAATTCAGTACTCTTTTGCATTTTTTTTAGTGTCGATACCATTAGTAAGAGGACAAATTTAACTACCATCCGGTTTTTGCAGGTTGGTCTTTCGTGTCCAGGGATTCTTCCTTTTTTTTCCCCCAATGGAGATTATCCCCTTGAATTTCCGTGGAATGTTTTTCAAATGATTCTGTTCATTTCCCCCCAGCTGTATTCCATGCACTTGGCAGTTTTAGAAATGAAAAGCTTCTGTTAGAGGCCTGTGCCAGAAACCCAGGAAGCAGTAACCTCCAAGAAGCAGCCAGGCATTGAAACAGCCCTCCTGCAGAAGCCTGCTCTGGAGAGATGACTGAACAAATTAAATGTACTTCTAAAGCAATTTCTAAAAGACTATCAAAAACATAGACTCATTATATGCAATAAGCTAACATCCAATTCCTATATTCTACTCTCCTCTTTAAAAAGTGATATGCTCTGCCTACACATGTCTTATTTGAGATAATGGAGATCAGTTCAGATTAAGAATTCTGAGAGTCACATACTATTCTCTATTTGTGACAATCCTGAAGAACTGAGAGAGTCAGTCAGTGACTTGCTGGTTTTCCTTAGGGAAATTCCTATCATTGGCTTATATCAAGGATAAAAGTCTCTTTCTTAAATTCTGCCTGGAGGCAGGGGTTGACCTAGATAGCCTCCCTATTATAGTGAGCTCACCAGTACTTCTTTTTCTGCTACTAACCACAACACCTCTTCAACCATCAGGAAGGTAGGCCAGTTGGGTTCTGAGAGAAGGAAGATAGCAGCTCCTTCAGGAGGATATGTAATGTCTGAGTTTGCCTGTGGGTAGCTTATAAAAGTGAAAAGAGTATGAATTCCTGTGCTGCTATTTCCCTAAACAGTTCAACTAGAACAGAGACCTCCTTGTGAAAGAGTGGTGGATGTCTGGGAAGTCTAGTTGTCTGAACAGATATCCCTCTCAAGCTATATTTATATCTCCTGGTGCTTCATGTATGTCTGGAGAAAGTTATTGCATTGAACTGCTTATGGTATTAGCCCCTCAATTCATGGGGAAAAAAAAAAACAAACCTGAGCAGTGATGATCCAGAAAAAGTTATATCCTTGGCACCAACTAATGAGCCCCCTCTTGATCTCTTGGGCATGCTGTAGCAAGAGACTCAAGATGCTTGCACTCAGTGGTGAAACCCTGAGGTACACCATGTTTTTTCATCGGTTGTGGGTTTTGTCCATTTCTTTCCACAAATCTTTCATAAAATACCCTTTCAATGAGTTGTATGCTTTCTATGGTTCTTCGAATGTCTCAAAGCTATCTAGGTAATATTTGACTCATCACTCTTTCCTTATCTATGAGCTTTAAATATATGCACACATCTTAATTTCTGCTGGCCAACATTCTCTCAGTAGGTAAATGAGATCTAAAGAGAAAACAACATATATAGAAGAAAAGCAAATACCAGAAGAGGAAAAGCAGTATTACTGGGACATAGAATAGGTCCCCAGGTTGATCTGGCCCTTGAGCTGGCTCTCACCACCTTGGTGCACTGCTACCCAGACTCCTGCTGTATCATAGCACCAGTTCAATCCATATTCTCTAACAGGCTCTCTCCAAATTTATCTCTCCACACTGCATTCTTTCCCCTATCCACTATCTACTCCTCTCTTCCTTCATGCCTGACTTTCAAGTCGCTACTTCCTACGAGGTCAGTTTTTTGCCAAAGTCTCTCCCCCAAAAGTAGGCTACATTCAATTTACATTCAATTTGCACTCTGGGTCCATTATCTCTCTGTCAGGAAGTGGGTTGCATGTCAGTAGATGTTTCTCAAAAATTGTTCAAATCAATATTTGAAATGTTTAATCATTTTAAATGTTCTTGATGAATGTCATATGAGAAGAAAGTCCATTACGAATCTATGAAAATCCATTATGCGTCCACTATGAATAAACAAAGTATCCTTCTGCAATAGGAAAAAAAAAACCCTCTTAAATTATCTTGAAGTAGGACATACATACCAGTGTGGTGCAGTGGTAATAATACTGGCCTGGGAGGCAGGACATCTGGTGTCTAGTCTTGCTTTGGTATTAATTCATTATGTGACCTACCTCTCTGAACATCAATAGTAAAATGAGGGTATTAGATTGAGTAAGATCAAAAGTCCCTTTTGACTCTAAAATTTTCAGAATTCTATTATCAGATTAATATTTTGAAAGAGTCTGTTGGGTGTTTTATAAAAGTTGTATTTTGAGACAATGTGTCAAATCAAACATTAACACTCACTCTCTTCTCTCTCTTCATCTCTTTCATTCAATCTCTCTATATAATTTATATTTAATATAATACATCATAGCAATATATTATATTAATACAAATTATTATATTTTTAAAATATATTACATTTACTATCTTTTAAGCTGCATTTTTAAAGTGAGTCAAATCTATATATTATACAAAAATTATTTTACATATAACATATATTTTATATATATTGATTATTTTGTATATTTTTAAGTTATGTTTTTTAGAGTATGAATCTAAAGGGGAAAGGAAGAGATAAAGAGGGAGAGGAAGAGTTTGATTTGGTTCATACTCTAAAAAACACAACTTTAAAAATATATAAATAACAAAATACATAACTGTATTTATATATAAATTGACAAATATATACATGTACAAAGTAGAAAGGTGAAACTCTAAAGCAACATAGATTATATATACATTATAAATAATATAAAAAATAGAATGTACTACATATAGAAAATAAGATGGATGGATGATAGATGGATAGATAGATATAAATTATTAAGTAATTATATTTGAGAACAAAACAGTAAGTACCTAAGTTCTTTTATATTTGTTCATGTGTGAATAATAAATGTACAATTACCAAAGTATTGCTGTATATATAATATTTACATATAGCTATGCTTATATGGTTGTGTGTGACATGTATGTGTGTACATATTTTATATATAATCATATGTAAAATCCATTAGGTATTTATAATTTTGTTCTCAAATGCTATAAACTGAGTTACTATATATGCATAATATATGTGTATGTATGTATAGTCTATTTTGTTAATGACTTTCATCTTTCCACTTTCATATAATAGTGTGGTTTGACTCATTCCCTCAAAAAAAATTTCAAAACACTTGACAATCCTTTTGAACTATTAATCTGGAAATAACATGCAAAAAGTTTAGAACCAGAAGGAACCTGAGAACTCATCCAGTACTGCCTAATTTTACAAGTATTGCTCATAAGGGTAGAATGCCTTGTCCTAGATCAGACAGCTGCTGTTGTTTGTCCTTCCTTTTGGAGAGGACCCATGACTTCAGGAGGGTGATGTCTTGCCTTGCAAGTGAATTGTATTTAAGTGAGGCAGGGCTGTGCAAAGTCATCAGTCTCACTCTCTCCTCCAGAGAGTGGCAATGGTCCCTGAACTAGGGGGAGACCTTTGCCCTTTTAAACTAAGGTCTTTCCCTGGCCTGTTTGTATGAGGCAATGAGCATTCAGTAATAAAAGTCAGATAAAATTGAGGCAAAAAATGACCTAGTTTGCCTTCATAAAAGAATCAGTCTGAGAGGGGAAGACCCTCAGAGTTTCTGGTCAAAACACTCACTCTGAACCATCAAAATCCAAACAAAGAGCAAGTGAGACCTGGACTGGGGCCTATTATCAGCCAATCAGTGATTGGGGTTTAAAGACATAGTCCAGTGTTTTCATTTGAATTACAATGGCCTTTAACAAAGACTGGTTTTGCAGAGCTATATTTCAAGAAATTATAAATGAAAACTACATGAGACAAAAGAGTTAATTGTCCCAGTTTTTCAAAGAAAACAACTACCATGATACAATAAATAAACAGGGAAGAAAAAATAATCTAACCCCAAACCCCTAGATACCTTGTGAAATATAAGCAATCAAAATTTTTATTCCTTGGGCCAGAACACTCCCTGGCTCCCCATGTGGATGAAGGAAAAAGAGGAGGAGGAGGAGAAGAGAGGAAGGAAGAGGAGGAAGAAATAGCAGCATTGCCCAACTGGAACTGGCCCAATCACCAGCTGTTTAGTATCAAAACAAAATTTTACATATCTACATATACATATATATACATATGCACATATACATATATTATATAGCTATACTCATATATACATGCATACATGCATCATATATACATCACGTATGCACAGATCCAGAAAGAAGACAGTGTTCTTTTTGTCCTCTGCCCTGATTTGATTATATCTAGAATATGATTTTCTGGGCATCCCCTTATAGGATGGATATGGATACACTGGAGAATATCTAAGGGAGAGCACCTCAAGGACCTCAAGTTCAAGTCTTATGGACATCAGTTAAAGGAAGGACAATATTTAGCCCAGAGAAGAGAAGGCTTAAGAGGGACATGATAACTGTCTTCAAATATCTCAAGAGGCATCATATGGAAGAAGGATTGAACTTTTCTTCTTTAACTCCAAGGGGTAGATCAATGGGGAAAAACAACTGCAATGAAGCAAGGAAAACTTTCTTGATACTATAATTATCTGAAAATGAAAGTGTCTCAGAAGGTAGGAGTTCTTCTTAATTGAACGCCATCCATACCTTTGTTCAGGGTTGGACTAGATGGCCAGTAAGAGGCCCTTCTGCTTCTGAAAGTCTGTGACACCAACAAAATTTCCCAAAAGAGACTTTACATAATCCAACAGTATAAAAATGAATTAATTTGAAGAGATAATAAATCAAGAGGGACATCATGAAATAAAAAGGATTTGGTGCTACTAGATCTCAAAATGTGCTATAAAACTGCCTACACCTAATCTAAAAAATGGAAAAGTAGGTCGCTGAATAGACTAGATTAGTAAGATTTAGAAATAAGTGTGTGCAGCAATACACACCTCAAAAAATTGAGGCCATCTGTTGGGAGTTCTCTCCTATTTACTTTTACACATCAAATGTTTCCAACACTCTATTGTTCCCTCCTTTGTCTCAGTCTTAGAGGAAGAAGTCGCAGTTTGACCGAGGTAGTCTTCTTCCTTACCAAAGACAGCTAGTGCTCCTTGATCTCCTCTCTTCTCTCCTTCAGGAATTTTGCCCTTTTAATCATCCTCTCTTTTCTAGACTCTTCAATTTCCCTTTCTTGCCTGGCTTCTTCCTTGCTTTCAAAAATATGCCTGGACCTCCTATATCAAAAAAACTAACTTTGACCCTGAGATTACCTCAGACTAACATCTTACATCTCACTGTTCACAGTCAAATTCTTAGAGAAATCTATTCACATTCATTTCTTCCATTTTTCACTTCTCACCAATTTTAACAGTCTCTTCAGGCTCCTCCCCTCAATTCAACCTACTCTTTTCAAAGTTATCAACTTTATCCTCCCTGGGATTTCATGACTTGGCAATCTCCTGGTTTTCTTCTTACCTATCTGGCCATTCTTTCTCAGTCTTTTCTTGTTTTTAGATTATCATCACATCATAGAGTGTGGTGTCCTGTACTTTATATAAATATACTCCAAGGCTCTGTCCTAGACTCTCTTTTCTCTCTGTGTTTCTGTCTCTCTCAGCCTCTCCTTCTGTCTCTTCTTCTCTCTGTCTCTGTCTCTCTCTGTTTATCTTTATTTTTCTTCTCCTGTTTCTGTTGGTCTCTGAGCCTTCATGTCTCTGTGTCTCTCTCTGTCTTTCTGTATCACTCTGTCCCTGTCTCTCCATATCCCTTGTCTGTCTGTCTCTCTCTCTCTCCACTCTTCCTCTTCCTCCCTCTCTGTCTTCTCCCAAAGTTTCAATTGTCATCTCTATACAGGCGATTCCAAAATCTATATATAACCCTCACCTCGCCTGATTCTCAATCACACTACCTGCTGTGCACTGCTGGATAGTTCTACCTGGATATCCCATAGCCATCTACAAATCAGCATGTCCAAAACAAACCTCATTATCTTACCCTTGCCACCCCTACAGTTTACAGTTTCCTAATTTCCCTATTTTTCTCAAAGACATCATCGTCCTCCTAGTCACAAAGGTTATCCTCAACTCTACTCTCTCTCACTCCCCATAACCAATCATCTACCAAGATTTGTCAATTCTATCTCCACATCTCTCCTACTTTACTTTCTCTCTACTTACATAAGTCATCACTCTAGTTAAATAAATCAGTCCATAAGCATTTATTATTAAGCACCTACTGTGTGTCGGGCACCATGCTAAGTGCTGGGCGTACAAATAAAGGCAAAAGATAGTCCTAGCCCTTGAAGAGGTAACAGTCTAATAGGGAAGATAACATGAAATCAACGAAGTACAAATAAGCTACATACAGGATAAATGCCAGAGAAAGAAATTTGTATTTTAGTTTAGAGCTAATGGAATGCATTCAGGTTACTTAACTGGGAAAGTATGGTCAGAGCTATGCTTTAGGAATATGTAGACAGGTATGTGGAGGCTGGATTAGAAAAGAGAAACTGGAAGTAAGGAGACCATTGCAATAATCTAGGTCAGAGATGAAAGCTGTAACTAACCCTGACCTAGTTCAGTTTTCAGCTAAAATTCCATCACCTACAGGAAGCCTTTTGCAGCTTCTCAATTCTAGTACCTCCCCTTGGTGGACGATTCCTCTTTCTGGCATTTAAAGCTTTTCACAATCTGGCTCCAACGTATTTTTTCCAAACTGATCACAAATTACTTCCTCTCACATACTCTATACGCCAGCCACAATGTTTCTGGCTGTTTGACTTACTTGTTGTACCTTGTGTATGATATTGCATCATCTTCAGTTTTGCATAGACTTCTCCCGATGCCTGGAATGTATTTCCTCCTTATCTCTGCCTTACTGTTAGACTCCCTGACTCCTGTCTTTTTTTTTAACTTTTTTTTCATTCTTAATTTTATTTTATTTTCAATTTGAGTCTCCCCTCTTCCACTGAGAAGGCAAAAAATATAAAATTCATTATAAATATGAAGTCATGCAAAGAAAATTTCCTAAAAAAAAAAAAAAGAGGGAAAACTGAGCTTCAATCTGTAGTTTAAGTCCATAGGTTCTATTTCTGGAGATAGCTTCCTTCATCATAAGTCCTTTGGAACTGTGGTAGGTCTTTGTGTTGATCAGAGTTACTAAGTCTTCCACAGTTGATTATCTTTTCAATATTGCTGTCAATGTGTACATTGTTCTTTTGCTTCTGTTCACTTCACTTTGTATCAATTATAAGATTTCCTCAGTTTTTCTGAAACCATCCCCTTCATCATTCCTTACAGCACAGTAGTATTCCATCACATTTGTATACCACAATTTGTTCAACCATTCCCCAGTTAATGAACATCCTCTCAGTTTCCAATTCTTTGCCACCGCAAAAATAGCTGCTATGAACATTTTTTGTACACGTGTCCTTTTCCTCTTTCTTTGATCTCTTTGGGATATTCCCTGGACCCTTTTAAAACCAAGTTCAGTTACCACTTATCAAATGATGCTTTTCCTAATCTTCCCCCTAACTGTTAGGGTCTCCTGAAATATCTTTGTAGTTAATTTATATATTTACACATATGGCGTTTCCTTCTACCGTGTTTCCCCGATAATAAGACCTATCCCAAAAATAAGCCCTCCCCTTACTGTGTAAGATTCCTCTAAAATAAGCCCTCCCCCGAAAATAAGCCCTATTGAGATTGCTACTGTAGGGAAGGTGATCCCCTGTGCTACACATTACATTACGGTACCCTCTGTATGCACCATCCCCCCCCACCCCGTGAAATGCATGCCACGCTCTGAGCTGCATCCAATCAGAGCTGCAGCAGTGAGCGCGTCATCCTGTTCTTTATTGAATTCATTATTGAATAAAGGTACATTTTTTTGTTCACATTTACCTGTTTATTAAAATTGCTGTCAATGTTCATTAAAATAAGCCCTTCCCTGAAAATAAGGCCTCTGGTTTTTTTCTGTCCAAAAAAAAATAATAAGACAGTGTCTTATTATCGGGGAAACACGGTATGTGTTCTTGTTGAAAGTTATATAGAAAGTTCCCTGAGGTCACAGGTGTTTTACTTTTCCTTTTACATCCCTAGTGTCAAGCACAATGCCTGGAACATAGTAGGTGCTTTATAAATTCTTGTTGGTTAACTGATAGTTTTAGTTTCTTCATTTTGAAGTTTTATTCATTTTTGTTCATGATTCTGAATTAAAGTATTTCAAAGATCCTCAAACTGACTTCTTCTTATACTTTTTTCTTTCTCCAACAAATTCAATCATCTGGTACAAAAACTCAGACATTTCATCACCTCTCTGATCTTTACCTTGACCTTGTCTAGGGCAGTGTCAATCCCAATCATTCTGACTTTTCCTGGACATAATTTAGAAAACTTTATTGAGGCCCAATCCCTGCAAATCAGTTTCCTCTAGATACTGAAATGACATCCATAACCAAACTTTATAAATCTTCTAAAATTCAATGTTAATAATCCTTTTTGAAAACTCTGAAGTTGCACAGTACAAGTTGAAGATAATTGCCTAATGGAGGACAGAATCTCTCTTTTTTCTTATTTTAAAAAGACTAAATCTGATTTCCATCTTCTGCAAATCAAACAGGTTAGCCTCTTCTGTATAAGGCCACACAGGAGTTACTGTCACCTACAGGTAACTTGCACAAGTTAATACATCATATATGGTTCCTATGTAGCTAATCTAACATACTGTCATTTTAAAATAAAATTAGCAGGTGTAGAAACAGGACCTTCACACGGCTCTGGCTCCCACCCCCTTCAATTCATGTAAAAGGGGACTCTGAACAAACTTTGGAGCTACAGAACACACAAAATGACATATAGAAGATACCCTCCTGCTGAGGACAGACCTGCAGGCTGTCAGGAATCAGCCAGCACAGAGCTCTGGGAGCCGAGCCCAGCCCAGTATGAGCCAGAGGTTTTAGCCCTAGGGAAAGCCTGACCAAGAACCTGCTGGAGGGACTCCAGATCACTAGCAGCTGTGGTAGTTACAAGAATTATCAACACATAGATGCTAAGGACAAAGTGAGAGGTCAGTGCAGTGTGGACTTTGGGATCCAGTAGTTGGGAGTGCAGTCAGCCTTTGCCCCTGCAGTGAGAAGACGCTAAGGTGCCCTGGCTGTGCAACATCCCCCACCACATGGCAGCTTCAGCTCCTGGCCTGCAGAGTATAGGGGGACCAAGCGACCAGTATGAGGGGTAATTGCTCTTGCTTTAACTTGTTTGTATCTGAATTGTAATCTAGGGTGGAGGTCCTGGAGTGAGTGGCCAGCTTGTCAGAGCATGCGGAGGCTTCAGAGAGGGCACCCAACTAATACCTTCAGCAGCTAAGAAAGCCCAAGCATTTGGGATGAAGTTCCCCTATCTGGTGGTAGAGTCCTACTGCGGCAAAAAGCCCAGGGATCAAGTGACTGAGTGGCAACATAACTAGGCAAAGAAAGCAAAATAAACAGAGCAACCCAACTTTACACTCCTATTTTGGCAACAAAAAGGATCAAAGCATGAAACAGGAGGAAGACAGTGAGGTCAGAACTTCTGGACCAAAAGCTTCAAAGAAAAAATATGAGCTGGTTACAGGCCATAGAGGACCTTAGAAGCAAATAAGAGAAATGGAGGAAAAATTGGGAAGAGAAATGAGAACTATACAAGAAAATTATGAAATGAGACTCAACAGCCTGACTGAGGAAAATCTCACCTTAAAAAAATAGACTAATTCAAATGTCAAAAGAGGCTGGAAAAGGCAATAAAGAGAAGAATGCCTTAAAAATCTGAATTTGCCAGATGGAAAAAGAATCTCAAAAGCTCACTGAGGAGAATCATTCCTTCAGAATTAGATTGGAGCAAATGGAAGCTAGCGATTTTGTGAGAAATCAAGATGCTGTTAAACAGATCCAAACAAATGAAAGAATAGAAGGCAATGTGAAATGTCTCACTGGATTTTTCCAGTGACCTGGAAAATAGATCCAGGAGAGATAATTTTAAAATTATTGGACTACCTGAAAGCCATGATCAAAGTAAGAACCTAGAAACCATCCTCCAGAAAGTTCTCAAAGAAAACTGCCCTGATGTTTTAGAACCAGAGGGAAAAATAGAGGTTGAAAGAATCCACCCATCACCTCCTGAAAAAGATCCCAAAAAGAAAACTCCTAGGAATATTATAGCCAGGTTCTGGAATTCCCAGATTAAGGAGAGAATATTACAAGCAGCCAGAAAGAAACAATTTGAATATTGTGGAAACACAATGAGAATAACCCAGGATCTGGCAGCTTCTACACTGAGGGATCAAAGGGCTTGGAATATGATATTCTGGAGGTCAAAGGAGCTGGGAATAAAACCAAGAATCACCTACCCAGCAAAACTGAGTATCATGTTTCAGGGGAAAATATGGTCATTCGGTGGAATAGAGGACTTTCAAGTATTCTTGATGAAAAAACTAGAGTTGAATAGAAAATCTGACATTCAGATACAAAAAGCAAGAGAATCATGAGAACGTAAACAGGGAAAAGAAATCATAAGGAACTTATCAAAGTTGAACTATTTACATTCCTACATGGAAAAATAATAATTATAACTGATGAAACTTTTCTTAGTATGAAAATAATTGAAGGGAATATATATATATGAGGGTATATGGGCATATGAATACATATGTGAATGTGTGTATATATGTTTATAGGTATACATAGATGGAGGGCACAGGACCAAATTAGTAGGGAGGGATAATACTTAAAAGGTGAAATTAAAAGGTGACAGAGGAGTATAATGTGAGGAGATGAGGAGAGACAGAATGGGGTAAACTATCTCACAAAGAAAAAGCAAGGGAAAATGGTTACAATGGAGGGGAAGAACAAGAAGGTAAAAGGGAATGGGTCAACCTTATTCTAATTGAATTTAGCTTGGGGAGGGAATTCCATACACACTAAATAGGGTATCTCATCCTACAGGAGAGTAGGGAGGAAGGGGATGAGAGGGGGGATGATGGAAGGGAGGGAAGGCTGGGGGGGAGGGAAGTTGGAAGCACCCACTTTTGAAAAGGGACAGGATCAAAGTAGAAAATAGAACAAGTGGGAGGTGGGAAAGGAGGGAGGGAAATATAGTCAGTCTTTTACAATATATCTACTATGGTAATGTTTTGCATAGCTACACATGTACAACCTATACTGAATTGCTTATCTTCACAGTAAGAGTGGGTGATAAGGGAGGAAGGGAATGAATCTGGAATTCAAAGTTTTAAAATCAAATGTTTAAATATATATATATATATAGATATATATATATACTATTATTAATACTTCTTTACATGTAATTGGGAAATAAGATATACAGGCACTGCGGCATAGAGATCTACCATGCCCTACTGGAAAAGTCGAAGGGAATATGGGAGAAGATATGGGTGAGAACACATTGGAGGAGGAGTTATCCTGTGAGACCGCTATTTTGGGGTGGTGGGTAGGGGAAAAACAGGGAAAAAATTTGTAACTGAAAATCTGGCAGAAATGAGTGATATAAACCAGAAGTTAATAAAGCATTTGGAAAAAAAAATAAAAATAAAATTAACTTCAGAAAAAGTATCAACTGTTTATTTGTTTGTTTTTCATGATAGACATTTTCCAAATCCCCTTTATTAGATAAATTCCTTTACAGAAGTCAATAAATCTCACTTAAAAGGTAATGTATTACATATGGCTTCATACAGCTATCATACTATCTTGCCTTGAATCCTTTTGGAAATTTTTGAGACATACATTATGCCAGATATCAAACAAATAGGCAAGGGACAAACAAGCATTCAACAATGATGGTCTTTTGTTTTGATAAAACTGCTCTAGGCAAAACCCCACCTTAAAATCTCTGTAACCTACAACTACAGGCACTCCAAAGAAAGAACACATTAATAGGAATGCCCAATTAATTTGTTCCACTGCTCCTGGCATTCATAACAAAAAGCCATCAACTTTCCTTTTGCCCCACAATCAAAATGTTCATCCCCTAAATGGCAGGTTGGTATCAAAGTGGAACTCTGTTCTTTACTTTCATGAACCAACAGGAAAACACAAAATAATTCTCCAAGGCCTGGACACAGTGACTCATTGGTGGTAATTGGAACTAGGTACTCCTAAACTTTAACTGACTGCAAAGAAAAAAAAAACTATTAACATCTTGAGTAAGCTGCTGAAACTCAAACTATTTCCAAGAGAATTTTCAAGGACAAAAAGTTGTTGATAAAAGGCTCCTAGGGCAGTCTTTTAAAGTGCTGTATTCAGCAAAAAGCTAACTCTTGAACTTAAAATGAAAAGAACTTGTTTCTTTGAATTTGTTTCAGTACTTGCTTAAAATTAGAGAAAAAATAACTGACTACATGTCAGTGAGTTGGAATAAAAATTCGAAGACTGACTTATTTTAAATGAGTTATGCATAAAAATTTGATATATAAGTAGTTCTTCAAACTATAGGCCTCATTCATGGCAATTTAAGTCTCTGTAATCTTTACTAACAATTCTAAATTTCTATGAAATTCATTAATAATTTATAGAAAGGACACCTACCTTGCAAAATTATAAAATGTTAGTGATACAGAAAAAATCTAATTCAATCTCTTCATTTACCAATGAATAAATGCAAATCCACCAATGTGACTTCTACAAGGTCATAGAGCTAGGCATACTCAAATCAAGTAACAGTAAGTGAGTTCCTATTGTATACAATATTGTATACAATTGTATACAATATTGTATACAATTGTATACAACTAGATATTAAGAAGATACAGAGTACAAGAGATTTATAGTCCAGGAAGTACAATAAAAAAAATAGAGGAAAATCAAAGAAAGTTCAGAGAGGAAACACAGGCAAACATGACAATTTTAAAACTGATATGGTAAAAATTTGTGGTTTCATATACGATCCCCTTTTTCTTTTCCTCTTTATATAGCTCAAGGTTACTGGTTCTTGTTACGTTCAGAATAGTTGCCTTTTTGCATTGGTAGATGGAAGTTTCTCCCTGGGAATTTTCCTACATTATTAGTAAAATCACTGTGGATTACTTCATCATCATCATGGTGGGGTCCCTGATGTGGAAAAGCCATAAAACATAATAAAAGTGAAAGCCATATCTTAAACTTTATGAAAGGTGGAAGCCTGGACATGATGACCTGTTAAAATCATAATTCAGATACTGAGTCATAGCTCAGATAATGTGTCCAGTAACAGCCATAACACAAACACAGTGACCAGTTTGTGACCAGTGCACAAACCCGCTGTTTGGGCCTTTGCTCAATAGCATTGGCACAACGCCCAAGCTCAGAAGTGAGCTCATTACTGAGCAGAAAACCCAAAATATTCACCAATCAGTAGCCGTATAGCTCCTCCTCTCTTTGTTTGATTTCTATAATTGCTCCTGGACTTTGTGATATCCAACCTATATTCTGACTGCTGCTCCAGACTGATGATTTATTAAATTCTGGGCAGGGATCCATCATTCTGCCCAGTGAGTAACCCAATTTATTAAACTATCTATAATCAACATGGAGTCCCCAGTCTCTTCCTTTGGTAGCAAACTTGTCCCACTGTTGAGGGTGGTGGGGAGAAGACCATAAATATCCCTGTGCAGGGGAATTCTGGACCTTACAATCTTCATCATCATTATCACCATCATCATCACACAATTCATCTTTTTTTTTGTTTAAACTACCCCAGAAGGCAATTTTTAAAAATGTTATCAATCTCAAGTTTTTGTTTTTGTTTTTTACTTTTGGCACAGTTAATATGTGCATTTAGCAGGTAGGCAGGGGTTTGACTGCAATGATGTAAAAAGTCACAGTCTTTTAGCAGTTGAATTTCTCCAACTTTCATTCAACAAAACCTGTTTTTGATAAATAGCTTCAATTAATGAGATGGTTGTGGGTATATAGGAGTAAGGTGAGAGGTGTAGCTAGTTTTTCAAATTATTTTTCCCAAGCCTCTACGAAAGTTCTGCTCCAATGCCAGGTAAGCCCTGATCATTCCACCATGTTGGAAAAGCTTCAAGTATAGTCCCAGAATGAGTCTGTGTTTGCTTTTTGTGGACAAACCTAAGTGTGGAGAGTTTCCTCACTATTTGGCTGACCCCAAGGTGATAAATGAACTGCATGAAAGAAAGAAAAATAGAAAACAGTTCTCAGTCCTGTGTAGCCCCCTTCTGTTTCTTTAGCAACAAAGACTAGTAGAGAAAGTAGCCTAGATAATAAGAAAAAGCAGCTAATTGTTGTTGTTTTCAGTGATCTCAGTCATGTCTGACTCTTTGTGACCCCTTTGGGGTTTTCTTGGCAAATATACTGAGGCAGTTTTCCATTTCCTTCTCCAGTTCATTTTACAGATCAGGAAACTGAGGCCAGCAGGGTTAAGTGATTTTCCCAGGGTCACACAGCTACTAAGTGTCTGAGGCTGGATTTGAATTTAGGAAGATGAGTCCTAGTCCTGGTCCAGGCCCAGAACTCTATCCACTACACCACCTAGCTGCCCTCATATAGCTAGTTAATAGACCACTTATAGATATTAACTTAACTGTGGGTTTTCTTAATGTAAGAGCTTTATCCAATAACTAAGTTAATATGCTATTAGAGGCAGTGAATGATATTGATATTGACATACTTACTGATTGCCTTTGAGTGCTACATAAATTATATTCATTTTGGTCACTATTATTAAAAAGGATAAAATTTAGCTAATACTATAAATTATTTGGCTCTTATTATTGATAAATTATTGAAGCCAACCATCTCTTATGTACTTAATATATTTTAACTCCAATTTTTATGACTTTTTATGTATTATATAGTAGTTAATAAATAGCAAGGTCCCTCAAGGTGTGGACTATGTCATATTTTTGCATCCCAGACATCTAGCAAAATCCCTTGCACCTGGTAGATGTTTTGATAATTATTTGTGGAATCATTTAATCTCATACATCTATGCCATTAGTCACATAGTGGGACTCAGAATATACAGAAAGCTCACTAGAATAGTGCTTAACAGCAGTAGCCAAACAAGTCAAAGCAGACATCCCATCTCTATTATCCTCTTCCTTGCCAAACTTCTTGAAAACTTGATTATACCCAGTGTCTTCACTTCTTCATCATCCATTTGCTACAACTCCTTGCAAGTTGGCAACTTCATCCATCTCTACGGAAAGTGTTTTTTTTTAAAGTCCAGCAATAACCTATTTATTAATTATATATTACATTAGCCTTTTGAAATCAAACACTAATAATAATAGCAATAATAGTTAGCACATATATAGTGCTTTAAGGTTTACAAAGCACTTTATAAATGTTAACTCATTTTATCTCAACAACCTGAGAAGTAGGTGCTATTATTATACCCATTTTACAGAACGAAACTGAGACAAGGGTTAAATAACTTGTCCAGGATCAAAGAAGCAAGTGTTTAAAGCCAAATTTGAACTCAGGTCATCTTGATTTCAAGCCCTTTAATCACTGTGTGTGCTACTTCAATGTCTTTAAAAAATAAAAAAGGAAATTATGACAAAATCAAAGGCTAGCATAATGCCTGGCAAATTGTACGTACTTACTATGTGCTTGCTAATTGATCAACTATTTCTTTTTTTTTTTTTTTAGTATTCTAAGGCACTTTCTTTTTTTTCTTTTTATCTTTTTTTAAATTTTTTTTAGTTTACATCATTCATTTTCACAAGATTTTGAGTTACAAATTTTCTCCCCAATTTTCTCTACCCACCACCCCAAAACAGCATTCCCACTGAATATCCCCTCCCCCAATCTGTTCTGTCCCATACCTTCTCCCATTCCTACTTTGACTTTCCAGTAGGGTACGGTGGATCTCTATGCCCCAGTGCCTGTATATCTCATTTCCCAGTTACATATAAAATATTAATAATACACACACACACACATATATACATATATATTAAGCATTTGATTTTAAAACTTTGGATTCCAGATTCTTTCCCTTCCTCCCTTGTCACCCACCTTCACTGGAAAGACAGGCAATTCAATATAGGTTGTACATGAGTAGCTATGCAAAACATTTCCATAGTAGATATATTGTGGAAGACTGACTATATTTCCCTCTATCCTATCCCACCACCCACTTGCTCTATTGTCTACTTTGATCCTTTCCCTTTTCAAAAGTGGGTACTTCTAACTTGCCTCCCATCAGCCTGCCCTCCCTTCCATCATCATCCCTCTCTTCCCCTTCCCCTCTACTCTCCTGTAGGGTGAGATACCCTATTTAGTGTGTATGTCATTCCCTCCCTGAGCCAAATTCAATGAGAATAAGGTTGACTGATTCCCTTTTGCCTTCCTGTTCCTCCCCTCCATTGTAACAATTTTCCCTTGCCTCTTCTATATGAGATAATTTACCCCACTTTGTCTCTCCCCATCTCTTCTCATTATAATCCTCTCTCACCTCTTATTTTCACCTTTTAAGTATCATCCCTTCCTATTCAATTGGTCCTGTGCCCTCTGTCTATGTATAACTGTAGACATATATACACACACTCACATATGTATTCATATGCCCATATACACATATATACATATGTATACAGGTACACATATACACACATATACATATATATACATTTCTATTCCCTTCAGCTATTCTCATACTGAGAAAAGTTTCATAAGTTACAATTATCATTTTTCCATGTAGATTTTATAAGTAGTTCAGCTTTGATAAGCTCCTTATGATTTCTTTTCCTTGTTTATCTTCTCAAGCTTCTCTTGCTTCTTGCATCTGAATGTCATATTTTCTATTCAACTCTGGCTGTTTCATCAGGAATGCTTGAACGTCCTCTATTCCACTGAATGACCATATTTTCCCCTGAAACATGATACTCAGTTTTGCTAGGTAGGTGATTCTTGGTTTTAATCCCAGCTCCTTTGACCTCCGGAACATCATATTCCAAGCCCTTTGATAAGTCTTTTTAGGCTTCTCTGAATTGTTCATCCTCATCATTCTTACAGCAAAGGATCATAGGATTTAAAGCTAGATGAAAGCTTAGAAATGAACTTGTCCAACCCATCTTGTTTTATAGAGGGTGAAAGAGAGACACAAATAGAGGAATGACTTGCTCAGAGCCATACAAAACATTGGTGGTGGAACCAGGAATAAGAACCCAGTTGCCTTGATTTTTTGCCTAATTTCCTTTTCATGAGAAAATACTTCAGAGTTTAAGTCAGAGTTTAAGTCAGAGTTTAAGGATTTATTCCCAACCTTGGAATGTCTTCCTTCCTCCCTTCCACCTACCCACCCTTCTTAGTCCAGCTTCATGCCCACCTCCTTCATAAAACAGTCTCTGAGCATTCCAGTCTACATCTCTTCCTTCCCTAATTCCCACTGGGATTTGTATTCTAGTTGGTTCACACATGGTACTTTGATCTCCCTAACTAGATTATAAATTATTTAAAGGAAAAGATCATCTTACACATTTTTGCACACACACACACACACACACACACACACACTCCACAGTACCTGGTAGAGGGCAAAGCTCTATGAATACAGGTGCCACTGATTGATTTCTTCACTCTAGAGAGACCTCATCAACTACTTGATTAGCTCCCTAAGGGCAAGGTTGATTCCCAGAGCAATTAACCAACAATTCAGGTGTCTTCAACAAATAGCATCAAAAAAGTGTGTGTGTGTGTGTGTGTGTGTGTGTGTGTGTGTGTCTGTGTCTGTGTGTCTGTGTTTGTGTGTATCTGTGTCTGCGTGTCTGTGTTTGTGTGTGTCTGTGTCTGCATCTGTCTGTCTCAGGGCTTCTTTTGACCCAAGGACATAATGTTGGCTGGGAAGTCACTGATAGAAGAGGGAGTAGGGACAAAGTTCCATCTTATTAACATTAGTACTCTTCTAGGGATGCTACATGTATATGAATCATAGAGTATCATTATCTCCAAAAATTTCAATGTGTGAGTCACCCAAAGTGAAATGGAGAGACACACAGTGAATGTGGATAGAACCAAGAATAAAACCAATGAAGAACTGTGTGGCTTAAGTTGTATAAAAGATATCAGAGAACTTTGTAACTGGAAGAGATGGACTGATCACACAGGGACAGGGAGAGGTAAAAGATGGACAGCCCTGGTGCACCACTGGTACCTATGTCAAGTCAGAAGGCCTAAATGAAGATCTCTAGTATACTGAATGGACTCCTTGTGAAGATTTGATAGGAGTTCATGGCACAAGATGAGAAGATGTGAATTGGTTGTAATAACTACCACTTAAGAGCAGAGGTTTAGAGATGAAAGGGACCTTAGCAATCATCAAATATAACACCCTCATTTTGTAGATGTAGCTACTGAGGTTCAGAGAAGTTAGGTGACCTGTCCAGGTTCATAAAGCTAGTAAGTGCCTGAGGTGGACCTGGGTCTTTTGGGCTCCTGTAGAATCTCTGCTTTAAAAATCTCTCTCTTTTTTTAGTAAAACTGAAAATATTAACAGCTTTTTTTTTTTCTAAAGCCCTTTCCAAATTCCTAGTAAAAGTCCTTGAAAAGGAAGATGATTGATAGAGGACAAAAAAATTACATGCCATATTACATTACCAAAAATAAAGAATAGTTGTATATACAGATTATGAAATATAATATGCATGCATTATATTTGGCATATTAAATATCAATACATTTATATGTTTTATTAGTACATTCAAGTATTTTATATTACATTTATATTAATGGATTGATACATTAATACATTAAATGTTATATGTGTACATTGTATATATATATATATATATATATTACTGTGTGTAATATATTGTGTATATTATTACAAATACATTGATTGGTGATAACCAAACTTATCTCTCGTTGGGTTCCTACCATTACCCACCCCACCAAAGCTGATTGGTTCCTGCCATTACCCACCCTTCTCCATTAAAAAAGGATTAAAATATAATTAGAAGGGAGGATTCTCTGTTTACTCCAATAATAGGGAAGTAATGCTAATTTACTCAACTATTCTTGAATATTAACTCTGAATATTAACCCAGTATTTTAATAAAGCTTTTTGTTGTTCAAGATTCCTATAAATGTGATTTCAAACAGTCTTGGTGTATAGAGTCATGCTGAAGGTCATAGGGAATTATGCAATTTTGGACAACTCTCTTTTCAAACCAGAAATGACTTGATATAAATTCTTGATAAATTAAATAAAATAGTTTCTAGTACAGAAGCTTTAAAATTCAGAGTAGAGCAAAGTATTGATGTTTTTCTTTGACATTACATTGCTTCATAAGGGAGTAAGTACCAAGATCAATGAGAGCCTTCCTTTGAAGGATCAGTATTTTTCCACAAATAACTGCTCAGGTCACAACTCTCCTAGCCTCATTCTTTCCATAAATGCATAACAATTCTCTGAGTACAACATCTCAGGAGCCCTAGCTCACATCATTACCACAAAACAAACTGCTGGTTACTTGATGAACACTCTCTCCCTATGATTATTTTAGTTAGTTTAAAGCTTAAAGGAACAAATTATGTTGCATTAGCTGTAATAAATTTAATACCCAAAGGCTAGAATCACTGTGATTTATATCTCAAAAGTGATAAAAGCCTTTAATTTTCCTGACATATACCTGCCCTCTGATTAAAGAATGCCTACTATAATATAACAAAATATTATGAACCCAAAGGGATTTTTATTAAAGTTTCCAATTCCAGTTTATTAACTCCTAATTGAGTAGTGCTTTTCAATATTAACACCATTACAGAATGCCACAGCACCCATGTATGCCCACCAGTGGACCAGGATTGCCATTACTGAAGCCAACTATCTCTCATGCATTTATATTTTCACTTATATTTTGTTGTATGGTCCCTTAACAGACTGTAGGCTCCTTAAAGGCATGGACTGTGCCTTACATTGCGCCAGGTGCAACCCCAGCACCTGATGCAGTGCCTTGCATATAGTACAAGCTTACTAAATATTGTGGAATCAGTAAATCTTATAAACCAAGGATAAGAGGGTATAGCTAGTTCACTAAGCTATTGCTAGTGCCACCAGAAAAAATAATTCAGAGTGAACATACCATCTCTATCCTCTCCATGCACTGACAAACTTCTTAGAAAAGTTGACTACACTCAATGTTTCCACTTCTTCATGATTCATTCTCTTCAGCACTTTGCATTCTGGCAACCATCCTGTAATGTTAATGGGACTTAAGATCTTCCCCACCCATTAATAGGAATCACATGGAAGCCATTAATGAAAGCTTGCTTAGGAGAGGCTTGCTTTTGGGAAGACTCTCACACCTTTTGCTAATTTCTAATTGGGCATGGAGTCAAGAGGGTTGTGATACCTTCTGACTCTGGCTGTGTGTGTGTGTATGTATATATACTCTGAGATGGTAATTTGCTTTGGGGGCTCACTTATAACAAATATCTTGTGATTCCCTGGTTGAGTGGCTTTATGTTCAGAGCTCCCCAACTGCTCATATGTAAAGGCTCTCTTGATCCAGGGTTGTACGTAAAGTGTATAGCAATGTTGCTTTGATTCACAGTCAACGCCCTGTCTATTGGTCTTTATTTCTCTGCTTGTATTTTCTCTGAAGTTCAAGGTGCTGACTTTTCCCCTGAACTAGTGAATGTAATTTAAAAAGATTGTTGAGCCCTCAAATAACTATCTTTCCTAGTAAAGCAGATCTAAGAACCTGTGCTAGCAGTCATCCTGGGTGTGCCAGTGTGGTTGCCGCTATACATCCCCACCTCCCACTAAAACTACTTTCTCAAAGGTCCTCAGTGACCTACTAATTACATAATCAAATAATCCTTTTCCTCCTAGACTTCTCTGAAAGTATTGGTACAGCTGACAGCACCTTCCTCAATAATTTCTTCTCTTTGTTTCTGAGACATTATGCTGTCCTGATCCTTCCTCCCAACCCTTTCTCAAACTGCCCCTTCTCTGCCTTCTTCCTAAGTTACTTGTCATTTACCTGAGTCTGAGTACAGGTGTTCTTAAACCTCACTCCTCAACCCTTTTTCCTCCCCACTCTCTCCCTTGGCAAGGTCTTTCACATGGAATCACACTACAAGTTCATTATGAGTCAACAATGCAAATTAGGAAGGATCTCCCCCCTCCCATCTCAATGACTTTACACTAGTGGTTCCCCATCCCTGAAATGTAGTCCCTCTTCACCCCCTTTTTTCTTCATGATACAACTCAAGCATCACCTTCTACATGAAACCTTTCCTAATCCTCCCAAATGCTAGTGCTCTCTCTCTAGCAATTTTGTATTTATTTGTGGTTTTGTATTTGTTTTGTATCTATATTTGTGTTTTGTATATATTTTGTATATATGTACATTTTTATACTTATTTCATATGTATATACTTATCTCCCCAGATAGAACATAAGCTCCTTGAGAGCAGGGATGACTTCACTCTTTATATTTGTATCCCTAACTTCTAGTACAGAACCTAATAACAGAAAATTGACAAATGTTTGTTGCTTGATTGCTCATGAAAATGTATTTTAATATTAATAATGTAATAATATTTATATATAAATATTTTACATAGAAATATTTTATATTTCTATATAAATGTTTTGCATATAAATATTTTTATATTTATATAGAAATATTTTACATTTTATATATTTATATGAAATACTTATATTCATCAGCAATATTTATATTAATATTTAATATTGATAATGTATTTTGAAAAAGGAGGGACAGTTCTCTTATCTATGCCTTGATCAAACCACATTTCAAGTATGGTATTCAGTTCTGGGTGTCATAGTTTAGGAAGAACACTTACTAATTAGAACACATCCCAAGGATGGCTAAGAGAATGCTAAAGAAACTGAAAACCATTCTTATAAGGATGCGCTAAAAGAACTTTGGCATAAATCCTAGAGAATAGCTTTGGATGAGAATAATAGCCATATGCAATTATTTAAAGACAACATTTCATGTGGAACTAGTGATTTGAATTTATAGACATCTCAAAGTCAGCATGTCCAAGGTGAGATTCATTATTTTCCCCCCAAAATCACCCTTACTCCTAACTTCTTTATTTCCAAGCAGTATACCACCATCTTTTTAATCTCCCAAGTGTAAAATCTCAGAGGCATTCTCAATTCTCACTCTTCCTCACCCTCTACATCCAATCAGTGGCCAAAATTGGAATCTATTTCCCTACATCACTCACATCTGCCACATTTTGCTCACATGGCCACAATCTTGGTTCAAGTCATCATTACCTCTGGGTTGGTCTACTACAAGAATCTCCTAATTAGTCTGCTTTCTTCTAGACCCTTTTCTTTCCAATGGACTGTTTTTCATGGTTGGAATACTCTAAATCTTCACCTCTGTCTTTTGAATCCTTAATTCCATTCAAGGCCCAATTTGGGTGACACCTAATGCCTTTCCTGGCCTCCTTCCTAATTATTAGGGTTTCCCACTTCTCCACCAAATTACTTTGCATTTACTTTAACATACTTTGAATTTGCTTCTCTGCATGCATTTTTCTTCCCCTTTCCTTTGCCTGTCTCCAGTAAAATGCCAATAACTCAATAAGAAGAATTAGACTGAAGTTTTCAGGGGTTTTTTACTTTGTATTCTAGCACGCAGAATGGAGCCTAGCACCTAGTAGATACTCAAACATTTCTTGAATTAAACTGAATCCAGATGAAGTAGGTCCTCTCTTACTATCTCCCTACTTAACTTATTATCCACTCCCTATTTACTATTTTGGTTCTCTTCATTTCCATTACATTCATACCTCTACAGAGCCAATGTAAGTAAGTACAAAATGAAGTCCCAAATTAGAGATATATTCTGAGGTAGAATATTGTACCCACTAGGATGCTTTGACAATAGCTGACATTAAATAAAAAGTGATGATTGATTGATCATCAACATCATCATCAACCCTCCATTCAATAATTCTTCCCTAGAACTCTGTAACTTCAGAAATAAGATCATTGAAGTAGAATAAAGACACACAGTCTTTATTGTGAAAAGGAAAGTGAAAGGAAGCAGAAAATAAGATTTATAAACTCATAAAATACCAGAGATGGGAAGAGACTTGATGAAATGAATTTTTAAAATACCAATTATAGGGGTGGCTAGGTGGCACAGTGAATAGAGCACTGGCCCTAGAGTTAGGAGGACCTGAGTTCAAATCTGGCCTCAGACACTTAACATTTACTAGCTGTGTGACCTTGAGCAAGTCACTTAACCCCAATTGCTCTGCCTTCCTCCCTCCAAAAATAAAGAAAATAGAAAAAGTAAAATACCAATTATATCATTTCTATCATAAATGGATCCTGGAGGATCATGACTAGGTTTCAAAGCAAAGTTCCTATAATGTCTATAAAATAGCTATTATTTATGTAATGCTTTAAGATCTGCAATGCACTTTACAAATACTGTCTTGTTTTGCCCTCATAACAGTCCTGAGAGGTCAGTACTAATTTTATTCCTATTTTAGAGATGAAGGAACTTGGATGGACAGAAGTTAAGTGATGTGGCTGGATCAGTAAGTGTCTGAGACCAGGTATGAACTCAGGTCTTCCCAGTTGTAGGTCTGGTGCTTTACCCACTGAGGAAACTAGCCACCACCTAAAAGCCACAAGTGTCATAACATTGTAAAGTAAGACAGAGAGATGGCATAGTATAAAGGAAAGAGATTATATGATGGCTACTATCAACTAGCATGCTGGCATGCCTTTAGTAGGTCATGAATGAGTGCTGCATTGTATTGTATTGTTATTATAGCACTTTACAAGTAGCAGATTTTTGTTCTGCTCAAATGAATGATCCAATATAGGGTGGCATTATAGTAGGTACCATGGACCATCTCTGTGACTATGTCTATGTCTCAATATGGCAAGATGCCTTCATTTCTTTGGGTATTCTCTACTTATACTAGATTGAATACATGGTCAGGGGCTGTATTGCACAATGGATAGAAAGCCAGCTTTCAAGTCAGAAAAAACTGGGTTCTACTTCTGGTCAGACACATCATGGCCATGTGACACTGGGTAAGTCATTAACCTTTCTGTGCTATAGGTCACTAAGGCTAAGGTGCCAGAGAGTAGCTTATCCAGCCCCCTTTACTAAAGCAACTACCTACATACCAATGGTAGAGTTTCTTCCCTATCACAGCAATCATGAGTCTGTATCAAAAGAAAAAGAAATGCTGCTCTGTGCTGCTAGAAGGCAGAAGCAATGAAGAAACAGGTCTGGTCTAGAATGCAGCCCAGATTTAAAATTGATTGGTTAAAAGAATGAAATGCTTATGGAATGAGGTAGAAGGCATTTTTGAATCAATGAGTAAGCTTTCTGTTTCTCTTCTTCCACTAAGTAATTTGCATGCCATTGAACCTATTTAAATGCTGCAGAATGGTCTTCTCATAATATGAATGTCTCTGTGAGTGAATTGGGCTTTATTTGTGATTCACAAAAGATAGCTCCTTGATATTCATACTCTATGGCTCCCTCATCAGGTGACCCTGACCTCTCTAAGGTTATACTCATAAAACTCTGAACTCTGGCATCTCCTGCCAGCCTGGAAGGGCTCCTGGTATAAGCCTATAATAGATTGTCCTCCAATGACTAACTGAGCTAAACTGGAAGAGGCTCGTCACCAAAAGATGGGTCACTAAGTGATTCTTTTTGTTTTATTTTTGTCATAACAACTCATGAAACTACCACAGGATGACACCGAGGGAGGGATCCCAATCAGTAACAATGGATGGAGGACTTGTGTTGACAAAAGCAGAGACCTTGTGAGGTCTTTAAGAGTATCCAAGAGGTAATAAATAAAAATGCCCAGTTTACATGCATTGGCAAACTCAGGAACTATCTGCGGAAGGTATTGTAAACATTTTGATATCCACAGATTAAACATCAATTAGTTTATGTATTAGTTTAGGTATCAGATTTGATATGAACAGATGAGGTAACTCTATTTCAATGGGGTATATTTCCTTTCCTTTTGCATTAAGTATCTGGAAACCAGGCCATTGCAGCATTTTCAGCAGTCTCCTTGCTGTGCCCCTACTCAAGTAGCCTATCCCTTCCCCCTTCTTCCTGTCCCACTTCACATCATCCTTTTACATGTTGCTTTACTCTCATTGGAATTTCATCTTCTTGAGGGCAGGAACTCCCATAGGAATAGAAGCAAAGGTTTGTATCCCATTACCTGTCATGACTGTAATAAGGGCACAGTGTATGACTAATATAGGTGGCACAGTGGATAGAGTACTAGGCCTGCATTCAGGAAGACATGAGTTCAAATCTGGCCTCAGACACTGACTAGCTGTGTGACCCTGGCAAGTCATTTAACCCTGTTTGCCTCAGTCTCCTCATCTGTAAAATGAGCTGGAGAAGGAAATGGCAAAGCAGTACAGTATCTTTGCCAAGAAAAACTCAAATGGGGTCATGAAGATTCATACACACCTGAAAATGACAAAATAACAAAAATTCCCCTGCTATTGGAATCGTTGGTTCACCCTTTCCACCCTACTTGATGCTGATTTTTCACTCAGCCCTAATCTAAATTAAAGTGAATTACTGAGAAGCAGCACGAAGAAAAGAAAGGTCACAAGAGTCACAGATAGATGTTCAACCTGCAAAAAACTTTGGAGATTTTCTGTCTACTGAAATCCAGAAAGCATAAGGTCAAATCCCCATGGAGGCTTACCTTCTTCATCTCTGTAATAATGATGATAATATTTTGTCCTATCTTATCTTAAGGATATTTGAACTAGCTACCTTAAGTCTGCTAAAAGGATCAAAAGAAATATTTTATGAAAAAATTATTTGGAAATTTCAAAGTACTTCATCAGTCTCAGCTACTCTTAAAATTTATAAGGTTGTACAATTTAGCATATTCTGTTCTGCCCAGTAAAATAGAGGCATCTCAAGGCTGATGACTATCTCATGTTTGTCACGGTATCTTGAGCACCTAGTACAGTATATGGGACTTTTTTTTTTATCCATATGTGCAGTTTTTTGGGTCAGAAATACCATCAACCCATGCAAATTGGCCACTATTTTGCAATATTATTTTGCCTTAAAGAGTTGTCTGGGGCACTGACTGCTAATGGTAACACACCTAATGTGTGTCAGTGATGGAGCTTGAATTTGGTTTTCCTAGCTCCAAGGCTAACTCTCTAGTAATGATATTATACTGCCTTTCTCCTAGCACATTGTAGGCTCTTAATAAACACTCAATGAAGTGAATTGGTCTACAATGCTCATCATCATTTTTAAAAGAGAAGACAAAAAGCATTTCAGCGCCTCTCATTCCAAAGTATTGATCCCCTAATATTTGTCAAAATGTTGACTTTGGGTCATGGGTTACCAGAAAATAATTTCACCCAGGGTCCTGCTAGAGAAAGATAATCAGAATTTTCTTATGGAGTGTCAGGGCCCTTTCCTTTGCTGTTTACATATTTCTATTGCATGAGGCTCAAGATACCTCCATTGTCATTGTTAAATCCAACAATCTATCTCTTTCAAATTGCCACCATAAAGGCCAACCCATAACCAGGCCTTACTGAGGAGATTCTGTCATATGCAAATGCAGAAATACAACAGGCAACAGGCAGTATAATGTATCCAACCCGAACATTAGATGATGAACACATCAAGCTTGAAGTTTCTGAGGGAGATTCATGATAATTCCCCTCCTATTTCAATTTAAGTAGTCTCTCATGAAGCATGGTTTCTAATTAGGAGCTGAGCGCTTGAGCTCTGCAATACATTGTGTTTAATTAAACCTTCCTGACATAAAACTTTGCACAAACTCTAAATGCTGGCGCTCAGCAAATAAAACTAAAGAGCTTAACAGTAACCTCCAAAAATCTTTGGATAGGCTGCCCAAGTGTCATTTATCTAAGATTCAAAATAGTGGTAGATCTTTCTTGGATTAGACTTGGTTTTTTAACCTAGGGGTTCTCAAACAGGCCCCTAGGGTGATAGGCAAAGTCTAAGAGAAGAACCTTGGGCTGGATCTGAATTACCCAGTCATCGGAGACTCACCCTTTCAATAAATTGACTTTACTGAGAGGCAGTTACCAAATAAAACCAAAACATACAAGAAGCCTGGGGAAGAGAGATACATAAATGAAATAGTTCCCTCTGACCCAACTACCTTCCTATAAACCAGGGCATCACACATTTAAGAATGCCCACAAGAATGCAGCTACCCAGCTCTCTGATCCCTGAAGGCTTGCTCAGATCAGTGCCTCTGTGATCTGATAAACGAATACCACCCAAAGGCTGAAGCAGTTTTACATGAGCAACAGTAACCATCCTTCATTTTCCTGTTTATCTGTCCCCAGTTAAACAGTATTCTCATACAGTACCAAGTAAAAACTGTCAATGTAGTTCCCCTGTTCCCCACAGATACACTGGTTTTTTCTTACCAATTAGTCTAACAATTGACAATCAGGGCTGCTTAGTTGGCCACTTTCCCTAGTGTCAAATATTCTTTGTAATAAAAGGTTTGAACCCTCTTTCTCAGAGCTAACATCTCATTAACATCTCTTCTCGCTTGCCTTTCTCTTATGCTAATTGTCTATCCAGTTGCTTCTTCTACCCTCTTTGTATTTTCAGGTTTCTGACACCTTTTTTAGCACCAACCTCACCAGGTTGGAGTGAAGATCAAATGAGATAATATTTGAACAGTACTTGGCACATAGTAAATGCTATATAAATTCTTACTGCCTTCCTCCCTCCCTCTTCCTTGACAGGGTGAAAGCAGCTAGGTTGAGCAGTGGGTAGAACATGAGGACTAAAGTCAGAAAGACGTGAGTTCTAATCTAGATTCACATTTAACTATGACTCTGCGCAAGTAACTTGACTTTTGCCTGCCTCAGTTTCCTCATCTGTAAAATGGAGATAATAATGGCATCCACCTCATAGGGTTGTTGTGGGGATCAAATGAGATATTTGCACATCTCTTAGTACTCCACCAACCTATGCAAATTGGCCATTATTTTGCAACTTATAGCCTCAAAAAGTTATTTTGGGCACTGACTTGCAATGGTAACCTAGACAATATGTGTCAGTTGTAGAACTTGAATCAGATTTCTAGGCTCCATGGCCAGCCCTCTAACCATGATACCACATTGCCTTTCTCCTGGCACATAGTAGGTTCTTAATATTCATTGAATTGAATTGGTCTATAGCCCTCATCATCATCTGTACAGTGGCATATAGTATATGGTTAATTAGGATTTAATTCCCTTCTCTCAAATAGTTGGTAAATTTGTCTTTACATGAAGTTAAAAACCCTATGCTTGATCAACCATATCATGTTGCTTACCTTCTCTCCCCTTCCCCAGAATTTGGGGACAAGGTCAGAAAATGCCCAACTATGAAAGTAATGCTAGCAAAAATCCATGTAAAATTGGATCAGTTTAGCCCTCTACAGAAGTTACCCATGCTCTCAAATGATTTGCAAATGCATTGCCAATAAGATTAGGGCATCTCCTAAAATTTATCTAGGAAACTAAGGTGCCTCATCAAAATCCCATCAGGAATATGTCAATCTAAAATATAACTAATATAAGATTAGCTGGGATCTGATTAATTGTAGCATTCATAATGAAGTAACAGAATCTTTGAGAGGAGGCTGAGAATATCGGGGAAAGGTGATTCTAGGATCAGAGATTTAGTTAGGCAGAATCTTGGCAAATTATTTAACCTAAACTTCTCATTTTACAGATCAAGAAACTGAGGCTCAGTGAAATGATTGGTCCAAGGTCACAGAGGGAATGAGTAGCAGAGCACAAATTAGAATCCAAGTCTACTAGTCCATATGGGAATACTCTCTTCCACTATAAATTCACAGCAAAGAATATTTCAGTGTTATGTTGTTATTATTATTATCATTATTATTATTATTTGCTTTTTGGAGAGGGGAAGGCAGGGCAGTTGGGTTAAGTGACTTGCTCAAGGTCACACAGCTAGTTAAGTGTCTGAGGCCAAATTTGAACTCAGGTCCTCCTGACTCCAGGGCCAGTGCTCTATTCACTTCACCACCTAGCCACCCCTCAGTGTTATATTATAACTATTGGAGGGAAGGGGAAGAAGGTATTCTGATCTTCATTGAGCAGCCTCTATTATTTGGATGTCAATTTCCCTGTGGTAGAGAAATTCATCAGAATATTGAGTTCCTTTTACTTAATTCAACATTTAGAAAACAGCCTTCTCATCTAGTTGATCTTTGAATGGGCCTATCCATCCCAAGAAAGTGACCTGACCACTCTGACTTCTCATGCCAGTTATTAATCTCACATATTATTATCATTATCACTACTAATTAATTATGGTGTTTAAAAAGTTCGAGAGGCATACTTTCTGGGTTATTAGTGATTTTATTGATAATGCCAGTATTTTATAATTAAAGGTCAGTGGCACTCTTGAATGCCAAAGAAAACCAAGGCAGTGGCTTTTGTGGTTTATGTGCCCTTGGAAGAGAAGTGTTTCTGAGGGTGGCAATAAACTCTAATGAGTTAATTAATGAGAGGTGGACTTTACAAAGAGAAGTGAGCTCACTCCAATAAGGGGCTAATAATAACATCATATCACTCTTGAACAGAGACTATCCCTATACCCAGACTACCCCCAGCCTTGGACAGTCTAGACAAAGAATCTATATCCCCCACTGAAGTCTGAGCTAGTTGGATAAAGTAGTAATACCCAGAATGAGGAGAATGTTAATCCTATCTTCCATCAGCCCTGTCCTTGAGAGAATGGGCAAAGAATTATGAAAGGGGGGCAGTGTAATGGGAATGTAAATTTGTAAGATCTTCCCTGCCCCTAGGCTAAAGTGCACCTGGAGCCTGGGGTGGGAGGCTTGTTTTTCAGTAGATACTTCTTGATTGGCCAGTGGGTCCAAAAGGTTGTTACATTCTCTGAGCCAGGAGAAGGCTATATAAGCCCTGATGTAGCTTTCTTTTGGGGGCTCACTTTGAGAAGTGTTCTGTGATTTGATCTGGATTCTGGGAAGCCGCTGTCCAGAGGGCCCCCCCCCCAGCTTTGAAAAACCCAGATGTTGAAACCCAGATGTTGATTGGGTATGGATGTAATGGCTGGACAGTTTGGAAAGCTGTCTACTTGATCTGTTTCTGTCTTGATAATTCTGTCTGTATACTTTGAAGTTCGGGGTGCTGACCTTTTTCCCCTGAATGAGGTAAACGATATATGTTTGACTGATTAAAGTAAGCTTGTTAACCCATTTTGAGTTGCTTTCCTTTATCAAAGCAGATCCAAGAACCTGTGTTGGCAGCAAACTCTGAGGACGCTTGGGGTGTTTGTTGCTACAGGCAGCTAGGTGGCACAGTGAATAGAGCACCAGTTCTGGAATCAGGAGGACCTGAGTTCAAATCTGACCTCAGACACTTGACACACTTACTAGCCATGTGACTTTGGGCAAGACACAACCCCAATTGCCCTTCAAAAAGTAAAAAAAAAAAATGGAATTAGGAAAGGGGGAAAAACTTGGCTTTCCCCAATTTTAATTGGCTATTAACATGAGAGATGAATAATCATTTCTCTCAAATAATAGCTTAAATTGATTTAGAGAAGTACTCCAAAGTCCTTTAGAGGCTATTGGCTGTTTCTCTGTATATGCAGCTAGGCAGTTAGCAAAGATAATGCCCTTTCTGATTGAGATTAGCAAGAATCTTTTTTCGCCCACCCATTCATCTATATGGAAGAATATAAGAAACTTTAGGTACAAAACTAAGGAAGCATAAACCCTAGAACTGTTTGATAAGTATGAATCCATCAAACATTGTCTGACTTAGCTTTCCAGCAGAGATGAAATATTTGGAGGTACAAGGAGCAGTCACTATAAACCATGATGACAGAGGGAGTTCCAAACTCCTGGGCCAGGAAGGAATACAGAGAAATTATTAAATCTGAGAGCCTCAGTTAACTGAAAGGACCCTGTTCTTTGTTGTAAAAAGCATCTGGGACCAAGAAGCTGCAGCAGGTAAAATTGGCCATAGTAGCCAAGACTTTGGTAACAATATCAGCCTTTTTGTTGATTTTCTCTGAAGTCCAAACAAAAGTGGTTTTTTTTTTTCCTTTTCTAAAAAGCTGGGAGAAAAAAAGTCAGAACTCACTCTTCTATGAGTAAAAAGCGGCCAAAGATTTCACCTGATCTGGTGAAACTGGCATGCGTAGAGTCTGTAGATTACTAGCAAGAAGTGGAGTGTATGCTGTTGTTCATCCTTTTGTTCTTGAAAATGACCAATGACATCATGAGGATGCCTTGATTTGTATTTAAGTAAGGCAGAGATGTGCAAAGTCATCATCAGTCTCATTCCCTCCTCCAGAGTCATTGAAGTACAGTGGCAAGACGAAAGTCAAGATTACTGGCAATGGCCCAGTATGTGGTAGATGACCTTGGTCTTTCTAGATTAATTTCTAAATTGGCCTATGAGCCAATATTGGAGCAGCATTCAGCAGAGATCGGGTCTGAGCTACCTGAAGACAGATTTTTTTTGTTTGATCATATATCTTTGTAGCAAAAAGAAACCAGTCCTTTCCTACTCCTTCTCTGGGGACAAGCTTGGTTCCTGGTACAGGGCAAGTGCTTGATTAAGTACTTATTGATTGATTGACTGACTGACTGGCTGACTTCTGGCTGGGTAAGCATTGTGCAGCATAGATTAAGAGATCAAGACAGAATAGACCCAATGGGAAACTGCATAATCATAACCCTAGAAGAGAACAGAGGCTTTCATTAACAGAAGCAAGAATTAGCCTTCTATAATTGTCTTGGAAATACATCTTCCCTACGTTTATGCCCCTCCATGTGTGTTCCCTGTGTCTTTCCACTCTTCACACAGATGTTGTGTGTATTAGTGGTAGAGTATACCAAAGATTTTGGGAGGGAAATAGTTTGTTGCTACTTTTTTATATTATCTTTTTTTTTTATTTTACCATTTCATTAAATGTCTTTGCTTCAAACCAATTGGATCCTCTACCTGATTATTAAAGATAAACTTATTGTTGTGTCATAGTGTGTTGGAGGGTGACCACAAGTACTTCATTTACATAGTAAATGACAGAAATCCTGCAAAGTGTCATTCCCATTTTATATATGAGTTACTGACATTGAGATCTTACATGATTAAACTGATTTCCCCATAATCACACAACTACTAAACTCCAATGCTATCATTCAAACCCAGGTTTCCTGACTTTAGTTCTCAAACACTCTCCAACATCATGTAGCATGATGTCATCAATAGACATGGTTTCACATCTTGCTTCCGAACTTACTGAGTGACAAACATGAGGCAAGTCTTAATTTCTCTGAGCCTGAGTTTCCTCCTCTAAATAAATGGAAATTATAATATCACCTATTTGATAAAAAATGTTTGAGAATAAAACAAAAACTAGAAAGCACTTTGGTACAGCAGAATGAGTTCTTAATTTCAAGTAACAGGAACTGGATTAAAAACTTTATTCTGCCTCTTCCTTCCTATGGAAACCTGGTTAGATCACCTCATTTCCATGAGCCTCAGTTTCCTCATCTGTAAAATTAAGGACTGGACTTGAAGAGCTGTAAGGTCTCTTCCAGTTCAAATCTCTAATATTGCTCTCCATTATACAAATGCCTACTGCTATCACCATCATCATTATCATCATTATTATGCTATTGCAAAATAATATGTTGGCATTCCTAGAGCAGTCTCTTATGAGTTTGGTTGATGTGAATTGGTTCCTGGGTATCCCATGTCCCCTGGGTGAGTTGAGACATCAAACTCTTAAAGATGAAAAACAAATAAACTCTGGAAAAATGAGGACCCCCACCAAGGTGCAGACAGTCCCTAAGCCTCAGCCTAAAGCATCCTTCCAGTCCCTCTCTAACCATCTTAACAACAAACACATTGGAGATTTAAAATATCATCAGGTTAATTAAGGAAAGAAAATATGCTGATCTGTCAAGTGTTCATGATTAAAAATATTCATGACAGCCAGACCCATTAGTATGAGGCCTGAACATGTTCAATATTTCAGGTTCTAACAATTGCACTCCAAATATAAGAAGTTGAGAGGAAATGCATACATTTGGATTGTAACAATGAAATTGCTGCTTATGTTACAGTCTCATTGAATGGAATAATTATCATTGTAGACATATTCAAAAATACTACTTTTATTATGTCATCTCTTTGCTCAAAATCCTTCAATGGTTCTTCATTGCCTATAAGATCTAAACTCCTCCACCTACTTTTCAAGACTCTCTGGATCCTCTTAGTTTATATTATGTTATTCCCTGTGGAAACTCTTCTCTGCTTCAAGGCTTGTCTCACTACCCTTGACTCTACTGTCACTCATGCTTTCTCCATTTTTCTCCCTTCTGTCTACCTGCCCAGATTATCTCCCTATCTGACCAAGGAAGGGCAATGGGAGTTTTATCCAAAGCAATTCTGAATTTAAAGGGTGACAAATTACCCTCAAGAGTATGGGGGGCAAGGTTAGTTATGTCAGCGTGGAAGGTTAATGGCAAAAAGATTGGGATTGCCAACACCTCCCAGCAAATGTGTTTTATGTGCTATTATTGCCCCTAGGGCAGGTAGGTAGCATAGTACATAGAGTGGTAGGCCTGGAGTCAGGAATACTCATCCTCTTGAGTTCAAATTCAGCCTCAGACATTTACTAGCCATGTGACCCTGGGCAAGTCACTTGACCCTGTTTGTCTTCTTCATCTGTAAAATGAGCTGGAGAAGAAAATGGCAAATCACTCGGTATCTTTGCCAAGAAAACCCAAATGAGGTCATTAAGAGTCAGGCCCATTGAAACAAATGAACATTGCCCTTTTGGGGTCTGAGAAAGACAGAGCTATATAGTTCTTTTCCCAAGGTCCACCAGGGTTTTAAGATCCCAGTGAAACCTGGAATAGGGCACAAGGATGGGAAGAACCAGTACCAATCTTTAGACTTTCCTATAAAGGATAAGTAGGGGGTGGCTAGGTGGCACAGTGAATAGAGGACCAACCAAATCTGGCCTCAGACACTTAACACAAAAACTAGCCATGTGACCTTGGGCAAGTCACTTAACCCCAATTGCCCTACTTTCCCCCTCCAAAAAGCAAAAAAAAAAAAAAAAAGGATGAGTAGAATGTCTAAACAAGTGATGTGGATAGGTGAGAGGGAGCTTGTGTCTCTTTACCTCCAGGCTCCAAAGAACTTTTGACCATCTTTAAGGATAGACTAGAAAAGGGATCTGGATCTGGCTAATATCCAGGACTAGAGAATGTCCAGAAAAGTGAGATCCTCTTCCACCTCACTTCACATGGGTCTTTGACTCCCTTCTTCCTTCCCTCACTTATACATATACAACCATACCGACACATATATACACAGAAACATACACCTTCTCTGTAGGGAAATTACCCACCTTCCTGGGCTAAAGTGAGTCCATTAGTTGAGTGAGTTCACCCTCACCCAAAGGGAAGCTACTTGGCACAGTAGAGAGAGCACTGGCTCTGGAGTCAGGAGAACTTGAGTTCCAAATCTGGCCTCAGACACTTACTAGCTGTGTGACCCTGGGCAAGTCACTTAACCCTGTTTGCCACAATTTCCTCATCTGTAAAATGACCTCGAGAAAGACATGGCAAACCATTCCAGTATCTTTGCCAAGAAAACCCCAAATGAGTTCACAAAGAGTCAGACACAACTTAAACCATTCAACAACAACAACAACAAAACACTCACCCAAATGCCTATGAATCAAAGCAAAAGGATACCAGTCTTTTGTACTCCTCAGGGATCAAAATGCATGGAATATCAACATAAGCTGGGAGCCAGGAGAAGGATCTCTCCACCCTGGGGACATGGCAAAGTAGATCACTACAGGAAAGAGGCCAGTGGGTAGAGAAGGGTGCCAATGTATCACATGGCCTATAACTAATTCTCTTCTAGGGACCTAGTCTATCCCATTCCTCTCAGTAGAAGACTTCATCTTGCATTTTACTGCCAAGAAATATAGGCTTTTATTTTAAGGTATCTATTTTCCCCAATCCTATAACTCAAATTCCCTCAACATCATCCCTCATGCTTTTCTCTTCTGATCTGTTCTCTCAGGAAGAGGTCCCCTTCCTTACCAAGGTCAAGACCTTTACTTGTGCCTGAATTGCCATCTCTTCCTATCTGTCTCCTCCAGGAACTTGCCCCTTTCACAGTGACCTCCTTTCCCTCCTTAGTTCTCAGTCCTTCCTTATCCACTAGTTTGTTCTCTTCCTACTACAAACACGCCTGGGTATCAACAATCTTAAAAAAAACTTAACTTGACCCCACAAATCTCTAAACCTCTTCTCAATCTCTCTCCCTTTCCTGGTCAAATTCCCAGGGGAAATTGTCTCTATTCATTGCCTTCATTTTCTCATCTCTAGCTCATTTTCTCCACCCTTTGTAGGCTGCCTTCTGATTCCACCACTGAACTGAAACTACTCCCTCCAACTTTTTCAATAAATTCTTTGTTGCTATAGGGGGACTGATTTTTTTGTGACCAAAATACATCACTAAAACAAATATGCTCTGTGCCTAACAGGAGAGTATAATAAAGATAGGAATATGAGCTAATTAGCTAGAGAACAATGATCTTAGCTTACTTTTTGCAAGTTAAAGAGAAAAATTAGGAATATCTAAACCCAAGTGAGAGAATATTCATATCTATAGTAACATAGGGGTTGAAAAGAAAAATTGGGGTAGGACTTTAAAATTAATGAGAGATGTAGGTTTAGTAATTAATAAGGAAATATCAAAACAAACCCTTTGATTACCTTCTAACATCGGATAAGACTGAGTCAGTAATAGATAGTAAGAGGCACCTTGCCTACAGGGGTGGTTACATTAGGTTATACATCACATTGTTACATTATGTTACATTGTTACATTAGATTATAAGGTCCTTCAGGGAAAATATGGTGTTCTGCCCTATTTATCATTCTATGTTCTATGCTATATCCCACAATGCATTGAGAATAAGAGTATTTAATAAATATTTGTTCTTGAATGTTTGTTTCAAGCTTCTGGGATTGAAAGACCCTAAGGGTTGGTGAAATAAATCCCCAGCCTACTTCTGATTGGGAATGGAAAGATTAAATGGTTCCAGGTTACAATTAATAAGCAAAGGGCAAAAAAAAAAAAAAACCCAAGGTCCTAAATTTCAAAGAGAAGTAGCAAGACTGAAGCAGAATTGGAAACACAGGATTCAAGGAGCAAGCATACTATCCCTTGCCGGGGCACTTGATCTAATTTTGTTAGCTAAGTGTGATGGTTGTCACTAAAGCTTATCAGAGTTCTGCCTGGTCTCTTTCTCTCTATATATATTCTCCATTTTAACTTGGTGATATTTGCTGCCATAGATTCAAGTACCATCTCTATGCAGAAGAATCCCAAGTCTACCTGCCCAGCCTTCTTGCTTCTCCTGAGCTCCAGCCCTGCACCACCAACTGTTTGCTAGCTATTTCCAACCAGATGTACCATATGGATCTCAAACTCAACATGTGTAAAAAAGAACTCTTCATGTTGTCCTCAAAACCCACCTCTCTTCCTAATTCCAAATATTTATGATTAAGAGCACTGGTGTGATGCTCAAATAGAAATGCATCACTTCAGGACTCATACTGATTTAGAAAACCACAAATTAATATTATCTGCATTGTATCATATTTTTTGTTTATTTGGTTAAATTCTTTCCAATTATGGTGTAGTCTTGTTCAGGCAGCCTTTGGAAATTTTAAGAGTTTGACACCTCTGAACAAAAGCACCATCATCCTTCCAGTTACTTGGGTTCACAAGTTTACAGTTATATGCAACTCTTCACTGTCCCCTTTCCTTCGGTATTTAATCAAATGCCAAGTATTATCACTTTGTCTCCCACATCCTCTAAAATCTTAGTTTTCTTTCCACTTGCACAGGTCCCCATTTCCCCTAACTTGGACAATGGCTTCCTATTGGCCTCCTTATATCCAATATCTCTCCTCTAACATGTCCTCCACACAGTTGCCAAATTGATTTTCCTAAAACACAGATATGACTATGTAATTTCCCTAGTTCAAAAAGCTTCATTGGTTCCTTATTGCTTCCAGAATAAATTTCAAATTCCTGCTTGGCACTTAAAGCCTTTCACAGTCTGGTTCCAGGTTGTCATTCCAGGATCATAACACATTCCTCTTCATGCATTCTGTTTTCTAGCCAAACTGATTTACCTGCTGTTATTGGCAACTACATTCCAGCTCTTACCTTAGTATCTTTGTATAGGCTTTCCCCCATGCCTGGACTCCCTTTTCACTTCTTCCTCTTAAAATACCTTGCTAACCTCATGATTCAATTTATGGGCCACCTCATACAAGAAGCCTTGTCTGAACCCCCTATTTGTGAATGTTCTCTCCTTCCTGAAATAAGTATATACATGCTTAGCTGTTTGCATGTTATCCATTCACACACACACACACACACACACACATACACACACACACCAGGAAAATGTAAACTTCCTGAGGGTAGGATCTACTTTTCATTTTTTGCCTTATATCCCCAAAAGGTGAATGCTCAAGAAATGCTTCATTAATAGGTGGTGGTTGGAACACATTTGAATTGGAATCTATTCCCTGGAAATGGTGTTCCATGTCATCTGCCCTTCTTGCCCACCCCACTAGCCCCTGGCATCTAAGGACATCTTTTGTGACCCTTGTCCCAGGTTCAAAATTCCTGAATAGGATTCTTTCCTCCCTCATTCCCTCTTGCCTATTCAAATTCTATCAGTAGTTCAAGACCAAGTTCAGGTCACACTACTTCCTGAAGCCTTCTCCAACCACCCCAGCCCTCCATGAGTTCTCTGTTTTCTGATTTCCTATAGCATTTACTGTCTCTGCTCATTTTGGCCATTTTATACTATCTTCCCTATGACTCTGTTGTTGTATGGACATTTGTATTGTCTCCCCCACCAGACCTTGCCTTGGAGGCAAGGTCCATGTGCTATATTTCTATGTGTCCTGTTCCCACCAACTTCTAGTTCAAAGTAATCACAATAGTAGGTGCTCAATTCAACAAACGCCAATCAGGTTTCCCAGAATACTAATTTTCTGAGCTTCCTAAGAAGTATGAGGCCCAATCACTGCCATTTGTGTTTTCCTATTCTGTAAGTTCACTCCAAAGCAGCTCAGCCATGAGTGAACAGCAGCTGCCAGCCACTAAGCCAGCAATTTCAAACTGCAAATTGGGCTGTGATTCTCTCCTCAGTGATTATGTCGATGATCTTGGATGTCATTCTCAACAAAACTGAAGCCATGTGGGGGCCAATTGTAATTTCTGTCTTTTATTAAACTTCAAGTCAGCAGGAAACAGCCACCTCAGCTGAGGGCTATTCCCAAATTGATCCTTTGGAGGCAAGCAGGGCCACTTTCATCCACAAAGTGGTACCCCACCCGCAGCCCCCAACTCCATCACTGACAAAGGAAGGTAGGAGCTGCTGGTCCTGATGGAGTGGCTCAGACTGCACACAAAGCATCCATCTGTCCTGTGGGTCAGAGCATAAGCTCGCATTGTACACACTTGCAGTAGGTGTGCTAGCTTTTTCCGCTTGGTTCACAAATTCCACTGGCATTCTTAACCTTCCTTCCTTGTGCATGCAGGGAGACTTCATTAGAGTACCCGGCTTGTAGTCTAAGATTAGGCTATAATGGCCTCATTTGAAAAAGCCTGCCCAAAGGCTTTCACTCTCTCTCCCTCACTTGTCATTCTGACCATTGCCAACCCCTGGAGTCTTTTAGACTCCACTCAAGCAATTAATCAATAAGCATGTATTTAGCATCTCCTAAGTGGGAAGGGAAGGAATAAGCCTTTCTATGATGTCTACTACATTCTAGACACTATGCAAAGTGCTTTTTACAAATGTTATCTCATTTGATCCTCAAGGTTGTTGTTATTATTACCATTTCCATTTTATAGTTGGGAAAACTGAGGCACTGAGAGTTTAAGGGACTTGCCCAAGATCATACAGCCACTAAGTATCTGAGATTGGATTTAGTTGAACTCAGGACTTCTTGACTCTAGGCCCAAAATTCTATATGCCACCTTTATCTGCCAGTGACCACTAGTGATAAACAAAAATAAAATGGCCGTGGGGCAGCTAGGTGGTGCAGTGAATAGAGCACGGACCCTGCAGTGAGGAGTACCTGAGTTCAAATCTGACCTCAGACACTTGACACTTAACTAGCTATGTGACCATAGGAATGTCACTTAACCTCAATTTCCTAGCCTTCTCCCCTCAAAAAATAAAAACAAAAAATAAAATGTTTCCTGTCCTCAAGAAACTTATATTCTAGTGGGGAAGAAACCAAATGTGTAGGACTTCAGAGCTGTGCAGTGGCAGACTGGTATAGTGAGAAGAACATAGGACTAGGCGTCTGAAGACCTGGGTTTAAGTCCTGGCCCCTCACTCTCTGGCAGTGTGACCTTGGCAAAGTCACTTAAACCAGGTAAGAAGCATTTACTAAATGCCTACTATGTGGAAGACACTAAACCAGATGTGGAAGAGACAGATTAAACCGCAACACTATCTGGGATTACATCAGCAACAACAAAATAAATAAATAAAAGCACTTTGCCTTTCTATGTCTCAGTTTCCCTGTAAAATGAAGAAATGAGGAAGAGATGAACTACAGCAGAGGCTAACCTTTTTAGAGACACAGACTTCTTAGGCATTCTGGCAAAATCTACAACCCCCTTCTTATATTAATGTTTTAAATAACTGGAGGAAATTCTAAATTTTAGGTAACTATATAGTAACTATTTAGCTATATTAGTGTGTGTGTATGTATTAGTACAAGAAATGTATAGTAACTATAAAGATATATATTTTCACCATCCAAGTTTAGAGCCCCTGAAATCTATTCATGGCCACCTTGGGAGCAGGGGTTTGTGAACCCCAGGTTGAAAACCTCTGACCTACACGGTCCCTAACATCCCTTCCTAACATCCGGATATTCTGTGACCCCAGTGATCAGATAATACTTCAGTAAAGATGTGTAGAAAAGAGAGAAAAAGACAATCCTGAGGGTGAGGATTGGGGAACGAGGCAAGGAATGAGCAAAGACGGTAGGAAGGAGAGGATGTGCTGTGGGGATGCTGAGGAAAAGTTTTATCGACTGTACAGTTTTACCTCAAGCAGCTGCTCTGGGTGCCATAAAGCTCTTTCAGATCAGAAGGTGCAAAAGAGAAAAGCTTTTCTCCCCTTATTTCTGCCTCACTTTCCTAAATCTATTTTCATTTTGCCTATTACACTGCAAACCCTAATAAAATGCATAAAACATGAATGCAATGTCAGTCAATGAAAAGAAACCAATTCTAACAATTTTCAAATCTCCTGAAAACAAAATAGAAAAGATCTCTCAGTCTGGATTTTCTCCTTAGCAATGGAAATCATGTCCCAGTTTATAATCAAACATAAACAAACTGAAATACAGGGAAATAGTGAGGGCTTATGGGAGTTAGGTCAAAAAAAGTTAAAGCAGGAACTGAGCTAGGACTTAAAAAAAAATCTTTTTCTACCAAGTACAAAAAAAGAATGAAAGAAAATGTGCCCCCCCTCCTCCATTTTTAAAAAACAGGTAGGGAATGTTAAAAATTGAAGAATCAGGAAGGGAAATATATTTGACGGTATGGTTGTTGAGGTGGGGAGGGGGGACTGGAGTGTTTAAGTAACTTTTTAAAAAATTATTATTTCTTCATGATTTACTGTAACCCAAAGAATCATCACAAGGCAACCAATCTTCTGGTGATAAACTTGTCTGAACTTGGGTGAGTCCCAAGAGAACAAGGAAAATCCATCAGTACCTGTATACTTGAAGTTTTTCCAGCCTTGTGGGGCCTAGAAGACTTTGTGGTCTATTACTGAGAAAAGACTTCAAGAACCCCTACTACAGTGAGGTATTGGTATAGGGCATCAATGGAGAGACGTACAAATTAAATTTTTTAATAAATAAAATATCGGGGCAGCTAGGTAGAGCAGTGAATAGAGCGCTGACCCTGGCATCAGGAGAACCTGAGTTCAAATCCAACCTCAGACAGTTGACACATTTACTAGCTGTGTGACCTTGGGCAAGTCACTTAACCCCAATTGTCTTGCCTTCCCCCTCCCATAAATAAACAAACAAATAAATAAATGAAATTTCTCATGCTAAAAAAAAAAATAAAAAGTGATTATTGTAAAACCAACAACCCATCATCACATGGATCTAACTTTCTAAGGTGTCATTTATTGTTGCTAGAATTGCTTGTTATTTTATCTCAGTTTATTCAATATTTGCTGCCTTTGCTTTGTCACAGATTCTTAGATTACTCAAGTTAGAAGGAAGGTTAGAAATCATCTACTCTATGCCCATCAGAATAATGAAAAGTAAACTGAGGACCAGAGAGGGGAGGTAGTCTTGGGCCTTGAATCTTTTTTTTTAAACAGCAACTCAGAGTCTGAATGCAGACTGAAGCAAACTACTTGCTCTCCTCTCTCTCTTTCCTCTCTCTCTTTCTCTCTCTCTGTTTTGTTTCCTCTGTCTCATTGTTCACTCCATTGGTTATAATCCTTCTTTACAACCTGGCTAATGTTTAATGTGAAGGTATTTGTAGATCCTATATTTGATTGCATGTCACCATTGGGGAAGAGGGGGAGAAGATTTGTAACTCAAGGGATTGTGGAACTGAATGTTGTAAACTAAAAGTAAATAAATAATTAAAAAAAAAACAGCAGCTCAATCTTGCGAGTTCTGTTGAGAATTTAATTCAGTTTAATTTTCCTAGCTTCTTACTTTTAACCTAGAACCATTTCTTTCCTGAAACCTCTTTTCTTATAAGCTTTTGCCAATTAATCTATAAACCATTTTGCAGATCTTAAAGTATTATATAAATATTAGGTGAAGTTAAATCCACATCAATATTCCTAGCTACACTGTTTATTTGTCATATCATAAGAACTATAACAAAGTTTATGAGATCATCTTTGAGAGAGATCGAAGTCAAAGTTACCGTTAATTACCACTGCAATTGCTGTCCTCAATTCTGGAAACATATTCCCACAATTTACTTCTCTCAGGATATCAATTAAGTCTTTTCTCAAGTATTCTCTTCATGTATCTTCACAAGATAAATACAATTAGGGATAATTAGACACACATACATATATTCAAATATAAATTAGAACATGATTAATGCATAAGAGGGGTATAAAGGACTAGAAAATCAGACAAGGAAGCTGTTATTCCAGCTGGAGAAATGGAGAAGGCTTTCTAGAGAAGCTAGGTTTTGAAAAATGATAATGTTCTAAATAGGTAAAGATGGTATGAGTACAGCAAGGGAAATTAGAATTAGAAAGTCAATATATAGAGCTTGATAGTTTCTTAAAGGTTATCTGAAACAATCCCCCAATTTCAAAGAAGAAGAAAGTGAAACTGAGGGGGCTACATATTAAAAAACAATGAATGACATTTATATAGTACTCTGAACTTTGCAGAGTTTTTTTATTTATATGATCTCATTTGATTCTCATATTAACCCTAAGAAGTAAGTGAAATAAATATTATCATAGCCCCAGAGGTCAGGAAATAAAGTCTCAAAAAGTTAAGAGACTTACTTGCCCATGGTCAGGTCACATTATAAAAGCCCCATTTTAGAGATAAGGAAATTGTGTCTCAAAATGTTGTGACTAATTTGCCTAATCATCACACAATTTTTTTAAATTAAATTTTTTTATGTTTATTTTTAGTTTACATTATTCATTTCCACAAGATTTTGAGTTACAAATTTTCTCCCCATCTTTCCCCTAAACTCCACCTCAAAAAAGCGATCCCACTCTAGGGCAAGATGGATTTCTATAACCCAGTGCCTGTATATCTTATTTCCCAATTGCATGTAAAAAAATAACAATAATATTTTTTTAAACATTTGATTTTAAAACTTTGAATTCCAGATCCTTTCCTTTCCTTCCTCATCACCCACCCTCACTGGGAAGATAAGCAATTCAATATAGGTTGTACGTGTGTAGCTATGCAAAACATTTCCATAGCGGATATATTGTGACAGACTGACAAAAAGTGACAAAAGTGGGTGCTTCTAACTTCCCTACCCTCCAACCTGCCCTCCCTTCCATCATCCCCCCTCATCCCCTTCCCCCTACTCTCCTGTAGGGCAAGATAACCAATTTAGTGTGTATGTCATTCCTTCCCTAAGCCAAATTCAATGAGAATAAGGTTGACCCATTCCCTTTTGCCTTCCTGTTCTTCCCCTCCATCGTAACTGTTTGCCCTTGCCTCTTCTATATCATAACAAAATTCTTAAGTGTTTAGAGGAAGGATATGAATCTGGGACTTTCCTCTGTACAGGTCTGGTATTCTGTCCATTATACCCTGTTGCCTCCCATTCCAAGTGTAAGAAATGGAACCAGTCAAATACAAAAAGTTCTAGAGAGATAGTTTCAGGATAATTAATAATTTTATTAATCATGTTAGCAGACAATTAATAAAAGGGGTCAGTGGCACCCTTGAAGGTCAAAGACCCCTCATGGAACCTACTCAATACTTTTGGAAGAGATGGTGTTCCTGAGGGTAACAATAGACTTTGATTGGTTAACAATTAATAAGAAAAATTAATATTATAATTAGAGGTGGATCCATTCTGATAAGAAGCTGAGGGAGTGACTTTGATCAGTCTCATTCCCAAACCAACCCTCAGCTTCAGGAAATCTAGACAAAGGATCTACCCCAACAGAAGCCTGAGCAGAACACAATGGGTTTTCCCACTTAGGTGCGGTCTGAACAAGATTAGGGAGAAAGTTAATAAAATCTCATCAGCATCAATGTCCTTCAGATGCTAGCTTGGCCTAGTAGACAATAAGGATCTAGGAAGGGAAAAAATTGCATCTCCCCAATAACTGGTTATTTAATAATCATTTCTCCCACAAGGCACTGTGTGATTGCTAAAATTGTTGCTGCTTTAGCACCTGTTCAGATTTTCAAAGTTCACATGTAGAGTTACTTTGTTATATTCAAAGCACTGTGCTAAGTGAACAGGATACAAACAGAAAAGCAACACAGGCCCTACTCACCTCTAATGGGAACTAATGGGGAGAGACAGCACGTATGGAAGGCTTCAGTTCCAAGTCCGATGGAAAAATCCCATGGTCCTTTGGATAAAACTACAAAGTTGATATTAAAGCTTCTTTAATGTCATTTCTACTGATGAAAAGAACATAAAGAGACCATCCAAATTAAATTAACATATACTTCCAGACTAAATGACTTTAATACCAAAGTGGTCATAGAGGAGAATGGAGAAAAATATATTAGAAAATATATCTGAAATATAAAAAAATGAAAGAGGCCAAAAGCTTGTAGACTATATGGAAATCTCTCACCATTATAGGAAGATTTTCTTCAAGAAACTCAAGAAGCTCTGGACATAGTAAACATAGGGTATCATCACCAAAAAATAAAACTCATTCCATCTTATTAAACAAAGAATAATAACAACTCCCATTTATGCAGTGTTTTAAGGTTTGCAAAGTATTTGGCATATTTTATCTGTCACAACAACACAGTGATAATAACTGTTCTTATTACCTCATTTTACAAATGAGGAAACTGAGGCCAAGAGGAGTTAAGTTACTTGCTCAAAACCACAAAGCTATCAAGTATCTGAGAAATAATTCTAACTCAGATTTTCCTAACTTCCTCCATACTCCTTCTACTGTGCCACAATCCACTTGCAAGTCATGGCATCACCTTCCTGATGTCATGGTCCTCTTCAAGAACGAAGGACAAAGAAACAGCAGCTTTACCAAGGTAGCACTTGCTTCTAAATCAGCATTCCATATACAATTAGACCAACAATTTGTTAGATCGCAAATAAAAATCAATAATGAATTATAAGAAAGAACAAAAATAAGAAGATACTTGAAAACAAGTTCAACCTGAACTATTTAAAGAAGCTATTGACAATGAAAAGTGTAGCTAGGTGGCACAGAGAATAGAGTGCTGGGCCTGGAGACTGGAAGGCCTAAATTTGAATTCAGCCTCAGATGTTTACTAGTTGTGTGACCCTGGGCAAGTCACTTAACCCTGTTTGGCTCAGTTTCCTCATCTGCAAAATGAGTTGGAAAAATAAATGACAAATCATTTCAGAATCTTTGCCAAGAAAATCCCAAAACAATGAACAATAACAACAACATCAACAATGAAAACAGAAAGTGGATGTAATGGGAATGCAAATTTGGAAGATCTTCCCTGCCCCTAGGCTAAAATGCACCTGAAGCCTGGGGAGGGAGGCTTGTTTTTCAGTAGATACTTCTTGATTGGCCAGTGAGTCAATAAGGTTGTTACATTCTCTGAGCCAGGAGAAGGCTATATAAGCACTGATGTGTAGCTTTGTTTTGGGACTCACTTTGAGAAGTGTTCTGTGATTTGATCTGAATTATGGGAAGCCGTTGTTGAGAGTCCCCCGGCTTTGAAAAACCCAGAATGTGGAAACCCAGATGTTGACTGGGTATGGATGTAATGGTTGGACAGTTTGGAAATCTGTCTACTTGATGTTTCTGTCTTGATAATTATGCTTGTATACTTTGAAGTTTGGGGTGCTGACCTTTTTCCCCTGAACAAGGTAAAAGATATATGTCTGACTGATTAAAGTAAGCTTGTTAACCCATTTTGAGTTGCTTTCCTTTAACAAAGCAGATCCAAGAACCTGTGGTAGCTGCAAACCCTGAGGACGCGCTTGGGGTGCTTGCTGCTACAGTGGATGACCACATAGCTTAGTGACTCATTATTTCTGAGGTTCAGTGTACTGTTTGGGGTCAGTTCCTATTTAGACCCAGGACTCTGAACACCCACCCAATGACTTTTCATCAACCCAAACAAAATGATTCACCAAGTCAGAGAAAAAGACATTGAATTAAAACAGAATATAAGGTTTTTAAGAAAACGAATCAGGTCATAAACATTCTGAAGTTAATCCCTATATTTCCCCAACACAGTGGGAAAGAGATACATCAATTCAAAAGTATGATAGAATTGTGAGGCATAAGCATCCGAACAACCCCTCTGATTAGTCACTTTCCTTTCCGCTTTGAGACCCACTTCTCTATAGTACTAACCCAAAGAGCATTGGTTTCTATTGGCATAGCTGCCTGGAGGGCATCGGCTTCTAAGGGTGGCAATCAGATGACTCCCTCTGACCAAAGCTCTTCCTGCCATCAGCATAATACAGATGCAGCTGCCATTTCTTTCTTTCTCCATTGCCCTTGGCGACACCTTCCCTTGCTGTCCATCACAACCTATGTCTTGTTATCATCTGCTCCCAAGAATTTCATAAACTCTTCTTAACTATCTGGATTTGAAATGACTTTATGTACCCAAAGTGCATGGGAAATGGTGCTACATGCTGCCCGGCTCACTGCAACCTCCTGAGAGACATGGTGTAGAAAAAGCTTGCCTAGTGAATAGGCTTCCTCTAGGCTTCAAGTATGACCGTAACATGAAATATGCCCACAGACATATTCTTCTACAGATAAAGAACATTAACCAACGATCACCAGTTTATCGTTCCCAACTAAATTTTCTGAGGAACTAAAATTGTAGGTAACCCAAAAGGATATATAGAAAGACATCTGTTGGTCTGACTAGATTGTATCCTATTCCCAGTGAAGCGTTACATAAGACGAGCAGTGTGAAAATAATTAAGGAAATGCATGACCAGAAAAGAAATTCATGCAGTAAGAGTAAGATAGAGCTCATAGACAGTCTGTGTGCTCCATTTGTATACATGCAACAGTAAGAACTCTAGAACAAAGTCCCCAGCACACTGGAAATTTCTCCTTTGAGAGATTGATTAATAGGATGATATAAAAAAGAGCTACCCAGGAGATAATAGATCCATTCAATATTAAAATAAATGGTTGACTTCTGTGCTTTCTACTGCCTAGTCAATAAGGTTCAAAATCTTGTTGGCATTCAAGGCTCTCCTCAAACTAAAATCTTACTTTTCCAGATTCATCATGTAATTACCTTCAATGTGGTCTTTGCTACAAGTAAATTGGTCTACTCTCTTGTCCTCTTTACACACTCTGGTCTTCTGTTTTCCTTGCTTTGGTCTCATTATTCCTTCACCTATTGATTTTGTTGATCCCTTAGGCCCCAATTTAAATGCCACCTCCTCTACAAAACCTTACCTGATCTTCCAATACCGCATCAAAGACCACATTGATGCTTTGTCTTTGTGTAATCCTCTGTACCAAGCAGACACTTTATCTTAGAAACTAGTATGTATGTATGTAAAAACATGAAAAAGGTTTAATGAACACTACAACTACGTCAAAAGGATTATAAACACAAGAATTAGGAAAAGCAAAGGAATTTGTGAGATTTACCTTGAAGAAGAAAGATTATGGAGATATTTGATAACAATATTCAAGGGTATTAAGAGTTTATTATCTGAAGGAATTATAATATCAGCACTCTATCTCTAGAGGAAAAAACAAGGTGGTGGGGGAATGACTTGAATAACAGCAATTGGAAATAAGAAAGTATTGAAATACTAACATATTTCTGTCCTCCCCTCCAATACTTGGAAAAGCTTATATCACCATAGATATTTTTATAAAATTTTCTTAGCAGTTTTCAATTCGATGACTAGTAAAATGTCCTAATTCCAGACTATACCTAGCTTCTGGGTCCCAAGAAAACGTTCACAATTCCATGAAGCCAAAAGTTTCACACTAGCCTTTGAAGGGCAACATAGATATAAATTAAGCCATCAAAGGCAACCAATGCCATTGAGCTTGGACTGCCATACTCCATGCTTTTACTTCCTTGCTCACAACTCTAATGCTCATTACAGGCTGAATTTCCAAAATCTAAAACAAATCAGAAGTATCAAAATAAAATTAAATCAAACTAAACCATTCTGTGTTATCAAAAGGCTGAAATTTTGTGAGGTTTTGAAGGGAGAGAGGGATGTAAAGATTCAATGATTACAAATGAGTGTATGGCCTTTAGGTTACAAGACAAGAAATTCAATTCAATCAAATAAGCATTTTGTAAGTGCCTGCTTGATGTCAGACACTGTGGTAAGTGCTGGGGCTACAAACTGAAAAATGAAATGATCTCTGCTTTCATAGAACTTCCAACTACCAGGAAGAAATAATATACACAGAGATAAGTTAATATATAGAAAATTGGTATAAATTAATTTGGAGGCAAATAACAACATGGGTTTTATTGAGCTACACATATCAATCATTTTAGACAGATGTTCATTACCAAGTAACATATTTTTCTTATGATCAATTTTTACAAAAGTTGACCTAGCATGCTCTAAGGCATTTTTCTGATTGGTTACCAATGATGAGTTCTGCCTTCAAGATGATGATGACCAAGCATCTTGACTCAAGTGTAAATTGGATTTAAGTGAGGCACAATTGCCTCACTTTCTCTTTCAGAGTCATCCAGTAGCAAGTCCAGTAGCAAGACAAAATTCAAGACTATTGATGATGGCCCGGGATGTAGTGGGTGGCCCTGACATCTTTGTTGTCAGACCAAGCTCTAAGCACTCCAAAGTGCCTGCTTTAGCCTCCTTCATGGCTGTCGGAACAAACTGTTTTCATCTGCCTATTTCACTGGGAGAAGCCTTTACATGCTTGGGATAGATACCCACTAATTGCAACAGGCTTGAGGCCTGTCAGTTACCCTCCATCTGTTTTAACTCATCTGCCAAGAAGGTTTTATCAGAATGTAGCCAAAGCACATGCTACAGGTTCTTGGAGCCACAGGTGAGAGTTGGGTGAAGGTCTACACCAAAGGTAAATTAGTAGTCCTGAAAAGGGCTTGGCAAGCTCTCATATAGAGGTGCTACTCCTCCAGGAACACCCCATAAACTTGAAGTAAAATGATGGAGATTAACTTTTGGGATCAGCACCCAAGATCATCCCCCAAAATAACTATGCATCTATTTTGTATCTATTTATACATATACAAGGTTTGGGGAGGTCCTACCCCAATTCTGTCAAGAATTGGAAAGGCCTGACTCTACTTTAGATCATTCATAGGTATTCTGTCCTATTTCCTGTAAACTTATATGATGAAGAAAAGTCTTCTACTTGAATACTAAAGTACAATTCAATGTGTATGCAAAAAACAAATTAAGTTCTCTTTCCTGGTGGTAAATGAGGTAAACAGAGATGGAGCCCTCCTGATTCGGGAGGGTCCCCTGGCCTTCTTCACTTAAGTACCCTGACAATCCTACTTAAATTAATTTACTTACTCATTGCTGTACCAATCAAAATACCAAAGTATTATTTTATGGAGCTAGAAAAAAATGATAACAAAATTGGTCACAAAAATGATAACAAAAACAAAAAGTCAAAAATCTCAAGGGGAACAAAAAAAATATATGAAGGTGTAGTGGCAACCACACTGGCATACCCAGGATGGTTGCTAACACAGGTTCTTGGATATGCTTTATTAGGAAAGATAACTGTTCAAGGGATCAACAATCTTTTCTTAAATTACATTCACTAGTTCAGGGTAAAAGTCAGCACCCTGAATTTCAGAGAAAACAGAAAAAAATGCAAGCAGAGATATAAAGACCAACAGACAGGGCTTCTAACTGTCTGAGAAATTAGTACACATCAACAGACAGATCCAACTGTCTGAGTAAGGCAATACATACATAGTTACCAGAGAGAGAAGCACCAATATCTAGGTTTTTCAAGGCTGGGGCTCCTTAACAGCTACCCAGAGTCTCATCTGGTCATATCACAAGAACACTCTTCCAATGAGTGAGACCCAAAGCAAAATGCTAACCTCAAAGTATATATATATATATATATATATATATATATATATATATATATATATACCATTTCCAGTGCCAGAGGGTATCACAACCCTCTTGATTTGGTGCCTAATTAGAAATTAACAAAAGGTGTGAAAGCCTTCCTACAAGAAATCCTCTCTTAAGCAAATTTCCCTTAATGGCCTCCACAAGAAGCCTATTAATGGTCCGGGAATACCATTAACAATAAATTTATTAAATCCCATTAACATTACAGAGGGATGGTGAACTAGAAGTGCTATATTTCAAATTCTATTACAAAGTGTTAACCTTCAAAGCAATCTGGTACTGGCTAAGAAATAAAGTGCTGGATCAGCAAAATTGTTTAGATATATAATACAAAGTAGTAAATGACCATATCGATCTAATGTTTGGTAAACCCAAAGTTCCAAACTTTGGGGCCAAAATCTCATTACAGAATTCAACAAAAATTGCTGAGAAAACTGGAAAGCAGCCTGGCAGAAACTAGGTATAAGCCATTATCTCACACCATTCACCAAAGTTAAAATGGGTACCTAATTTAGACATAAAGGATAATATCATAAGCAAATTAGGAAAGCTCAGAAAACTTTACCTGTCAGATCCATACATAAAGGGAAATTTTATGAATAAATAAGAGGTAATCATGGGAAGCAAAACGGGTGTTTTGATTATATTAAATTAAAAACATTTTGCACAAAAACCCAGTGCAGCCAAAATTAAAAGAAAAGCAGGAAATGGGGAAAAGATTTACAGGAAGTTGCTTTGATAAAGATCTCATTTCTCAAATATAAAGAAAATTGAGACAAGTTTACAAAAATAAGACTCATTCTCCAATTGATAAATGGTCAAAGGATATAAACAGTTTTCAGAAGAAGAAATCAAAGCTATCAATAGTCATAGAAAAATGTTCTAAATCACTAATGATTAGAGAAATGAAAATTAAGTCAACTCGCAACTATCAGATTGGCCAACATCACAGAAAAGGACAATGAAAAATGTTGTAGTGGATGTGGGAAAATGGGTACACTGATGCACTATTGGTAAAGTTGTAAACTTATCCAAGCATTCTAGAGATCCGATTTGGAATTTTACCCAAAGGGCTATAAAATTGTGCATACCCTTTAACTCAGCAAGACCACTACTAGTGCCATATCCCTAAGAGATCAAAGAAAAAGGAAAATTGCCTACATTTACAAAATGTCTATAGCAGCTTTTTTATGGTGGCAAAGAATTGGAAAGTGAGAATACACTCATCATTTGGGACATGGCTAAATAAGTTATGGTATATGATTGTGATGAAATACTATTGTGCTATGAATATGTATATATGTATGTATTTGTATGTATATCATATATGCACATATAACTGTATACACACATATATGTGTTTATGTATATATTATGTATAATGCAAAGAGAAGTAAGAGGAACCAGGAGAACATTGTACACAGTAACAGCAATAGTATAACAGAGATCAACTCTGAAAAACTTGGCTGCTCTAATCAGCACAATGATCTAAGACAATTCCAAAGGACTCATGAAGAAAAAAGTTTTCTACATCCAAAGAGATAACTGATTAACTCTGAGTGCAGATTGGAACATACCTTTTCAGCTATGTTAGCTACCTTGCTTTTTTTTTTTTTTTTTGCAAAATGACTAGTATGGAATTGAGTTTTGCATGGCTTCCCATGTAGAATTGATATATTTGTCTTCTCAATGGGTATAGGAGGGCCTGGAGGAAGAGTGAGAACTGAGAATTCAAAATTTTCAATATTAAAGTTAAAATATAATTATTTAAAAGAAGAAAAGAAAAAAAAAGTTGCCCAGAGCACTGGGTGCTTAAGTCACAAAACCAGAGATGGATCTTGAATTCAGGTGTTTCTGGTTCCAAAGCCAGGTCTCTAACCATTATATCATTCTGTCTCTCAAAGTTCTACAAACAATAATAAAACTCTAAGTCTCCTGATAGGCTCCTCTCAAATAAATTAAACTATCACTACCCAAGTTTCTTATTCTCTTAAAGAGACACTAATAGCATCCATGGTATTTTTGGTTATTAAAAGCCAATTAAAATCAAGTATTACATTCTCCCCTTGGACAAAAATTTTCATTTGGGTACATCAAAGCTGCATTAATATTAACTAAAGCACACATTTGACCATGCCTTTGACAAGCTAAGTTCCTAAATTTTATAGATGGGAATCTGACTTGTGATTTCATTGATATAGCATCCTTACTCTAAAAAAGTAGTTCAGGGGTGGCCAGGTAGCACAGTGAGTAAGAGCACCGTCTCCAGTGTTGGAATGACCTGGAGATCGAATCCCGGGCTCAGACACTTAGCACCCACCCATAAACACCTGGCCGTGAAACCTTGAGCAAGTTACTTAACCCCGATTGCTTTAAAAAAAAAAAAAGTAGTTCATTATCTTCTCTGTATTATACAATCTTAAAAAGTTACCTAGACACTGAGAGTTTAATGGCTTGCTCAGGATCACACAAACAGTATGGGCCAAAGGAACAACTTGAACCCAAATCTTCCCTGCTTTAAGACCGGCTCTGTGTTCACTATGCCATTCTGTTTATCAGCCTAAAAGTTATACATAATGTTGTTGCTTAATCATTTCAGTCGTGTTCAATTCTTCATGACTATTTGTAATTTTCTTGGCAAAGATACTACAGTGGTTTTCTGTTTCTTTCTCCAGGTCATTTTACAAATGAAACTGAGGCAAACAGGGTTAAGTGACTTGCACAGGGTCACACAGCTAGTAAATATCTGAGACTGGATTTGAACTCATGAAAATAAGTCTTTTGGACTCCCAACCCAGTGAGATACATATACATATATATGTGTATGTATTTTTCTCTTGTCATGTATTGTTGCAATATGTAGAATAATATATTACAAAATACATGAAAGGAGAATAATTCAAAAATTCAACACTATCCATAGTGATAATAAAAAATCTTAAATATAATATATGCCCAACTGCATAAATATACCAAAAATACAAGAAATAATATTACCATCAAAAAGTACAAAGCAACTTTGGATAGAATTCATCAGAAACATTTGGTAGCATGAGTGATTATATCTATATAGCCTGTCCCTTTATCCTGTGGGACTCTATAGCTGAGGTTTGAAACAGTCAAATAGTGCCTTTGTGTTCAGACGTTCCCCATTGTCCAAAAGGGATCCTCCTCCCAGGCAATCCTGGGCAGTTACCACATATCCAAACATATTTACTTTATTCAAAGCAAGACTGTTTCAAGAGCTGTGTGTGCTGACTAGAAAACAAACTAGGCAGGCCTCAACATTCTTATGATACTGTTCCAATGTACAGTTTCCTTTTGAGCATGTGTCTTAAGAGCTCTTTTGTATCAAGGTGATGGTTTTTTGGTCCCTAGCTATCTTTTTATGTTTACAAAATAAACATATTGATGTTTTGTAAGAAGATGCAATGCTCTCCCCCACTTTCCAATTACTTCTTCATTTAAGATGTCTAACAGTCTAATTTTTCTATCTAGACAGTTTTTGTTTCAATTCTATTTCAAATATATCCATATTCTTCCACTACTAAATTATTTTTTTAGCAAAACTCTGTTATCATGCATCAATGTGCGATAACAAACCCAGATATCATGCCACCATGTTCCTCGATATTGGCTCCTTTGACATCAGAATTCTTTGACCCTTAGTGATAGTTTTCCTCTCAATTGAACTTTATATGTGTATAGCTATGTAGCCCATATTTGTGGCATAAAATATTCCAGCTTGCCTAATTGTATCTTAATGGTGGCATTTTCAAATAAATGATGAAATTATGCTTACTGTTTGGGGGACTCAAAATCACCTCTATTCCTGCTCTTGTCTTGGGTCCCCAATGACAATTCTTTAGAATTCACTATCTGACACAATTCTTCATTCCTCTTTTGGATGCATTCATCACCTGTGACCCTCCAGCAGTTGTCCCAATAAATATTTCTGCTCCTGCACAGTATTATGTTGATTTGGATTTCACATCAGAATCATGACTTCTGTTCCTGTGATCTTTCATCTTCACAAAGAAGACAGTTCTTGTATGCAGTTCCATCATGTCACAGGTTCTCCACACTTTGCTTTCAAATTTGTTGCACAAGAGGATGTTTTATAGCTACTTGAAATTGAGGGTTTTATTCTGAATTGTTATTCAGTACAATCTCAGTCTGGTGTTAAAATGTTTTTTACTTTCTCTGGAAAGTGAATAAATGTCAAATATTTATTATCTAGTACTGCACTGACTATCTTATCCTGATGCTCTTCTGTCCACTTGATGAGATTAAAAAAGAGAGTTTTCTGATAGAGTACGTTCTGCAGCTTCAATATAAGTTACTAAGAGCAGATTCCTCAAGAATTCATTTAAAAAGAGAAAGTTCTTGTTTTACTGGGATGCCACAAATGAGCCTCTGATTTAAGAAAGAAAATCAATCAAGTATTTATTTAGAGCCAGCTAAATGTAGGCATGCAACAGGCATAGTATATGGACATACAGTCAGGCAGACCTGGGTTAAAGTCTACTAGTTTTGTGTTTTGTTGTCCAGTAATTTCAGTCATGTCTGACTCTTTGTGACTCCACTTGGGGTTTTCTTGGCAAAGATACCAAAGTGGTTTGCCATTTCCTTCTCAACTCATTTTTACAGATGAGTAAATTGCAGCAAACAGGGTTAAATGACTCGCCAGGGTCACAAGCTAGTGTCTGAGACAAGATTTGCTCCTGACTCAAGCCCTGGGCACTCTATCCACTGCACCACCTAGCTGCCCCTTGTTGTGCAACCCTGGGCTATAAATAACATATGAGTTGCTATCAGTTTTTATGAAAGGATTTTCCACACCAACAAAACTGCCAATCCTTGATGTATTAATTTGAAAGTATGTGCATGGCACTGTCCTAGGTACAGTGAGTAATAGAGAAATGAAGATGGATTAGTTGACCTTTCAAGGTTCCACTAGCCTATGGATCATATGATTCCCTACAACATCCACAATGCACTCTGTGTTTTCCATTTAATTTATCAATCTTCCTCTTTAATACAGTTATGGTCACTGAAGCATCAATTATCAGAGATAAAGCTTTATTGCCCATAACAGTAAGAAATAAAAAAGACAAACACAAAGGAAATAATACATTAAAATAAAACCCAGGATCATTTTGAAATGAAGGCTATAGCAAAAATGTCAAGTCAGTCAAGCTTAAGAAAACTCATTGGATCAGGAGCATCAACCTTTCTAAACCAGAAAGAATGGAAGCTCATATCTGAGATGAAACTTAATATAGAGATTTTCTTGGATCTCTATAAATTTCTGAATGCAGTAAATATCAGGTATCTTCTAGCCCCATGAGAATTGTCAGTGTCCTTCTTGCATCCCAAGACCAGAAATATCTCCCTTAAGTATTGCTACATTAAAAAATAAGACAAATAAAAAATTTGTAGCATTTACATGGACTGAGCCTACATACTACCGTATAAACCAAAGCTACACAGAACAATGCTCTGCTATGCAAAGAGAGCCTCTCTTTCTTGCTTCACTTTCATTTTAATCAGTTATTTTCCTTGTTGATATATAAGTGTTCTACATCAACTACAGCTCTCCCTTCCACTACTCTTCAGCTTGTAGGTAAAGATGGGTTACACACGGTTGCTGCTCAGTGGAAAGCAATTTGTGGTGTTGTTTTCTGAGCATAAATTTATGGTCTGCTAACTGTGCTATTCCAATATCAAATTAAGCTGAAGTTGTTTTTTCAGAGCTCTTTTCTATTAAACTGAAGGAATTAACTAAACTTGCTACACTGAGTTATTGAAAGTAATGCTAGCATTGAATGTGGGGCCTCCTACTGAGGGCCCAAAGATTACAATAGCTAGTATTTATATGGCACTTTAAAGGTTTGAAAAGCACTGTATCAAAATTATCTCATTTTATCCCCATAACGGCTCTGGTAGGTAGAGATCTTCTCCAATTTATAAATGAGGAAATTGCCTCGGTTCACAAAGCGATTAAGTATCTGAGGCTGGATTTGAACTCAGGTCTCTGTGACTCCAGGCCCAATATTCTATCCAGTGCTTCCATTCTAAGAGAATTGAGGTTCATTTTCTATATCCTCTCTCTTTTCCCTAACATACTAACCCTAAAATTAGGACACAGTGTCCCAGAAAAGGACAGGCTTCTCACAAAACCATGAGACCCTCATTAAAAAGTAGCACTTGAGAAGAAGACTTCATTGGTACAAGTTACCTTTTCAGGAAAAATCCCAGCTGTTTTCCCTAACTTTGAGCCAACAGTTCCATATTACACACTTTATCACTTGTCCAATAATTCACTTCCTTATCCCTGCCCCACTTGACTACCTATGAAGGACCTAACTTTGTTTCTAATCACATCAGAATATAGATTTATTTTTTTTCTTTTCAGGCTCAACACCAAGGCTGTTTGACTAATCACTTGTTCAGTCCTCTTAGAATGTGATCATCTCGGAACCCATTCATTCAAAACAAAGACCAGATTTGCTCCTGAATATTTATTCTCAAAACCTATCTGCTGGCTTGGCTCCTTTCATTACACTACAGGGAAAATTCTCCCTCCATTCCAGAGAGTCCGAGAGTGGGTTAAACCTCTGAAGAAAGGGGCAGATTGATTCAGACCTCACATAAAAGTTTTTGTGCCTGAGAATCTTTGAAGTGTCTCTCAAGATGTTTTGGGTGTCAAATAATCTATTGACACTCCCTGTATCTAGAATATGTCTAAGCATTTTAAAATAAAACTCATAGAGACTGTGTGATTAGCCACTTCAGATCAAAGGACTGAACTGAACCTTTACAACCTTATAGAAAGAAAAGCATAGCTTAGAGAGGTTAATTTGTTGTTGGTTAGTCTAGTAGTCATGTCCAACTCTTCATTACTCCATTTAGGGTTTTCCTGGCAAAGATTTGATTTGCCACTGACTTCTCCAGCTAGTTTTACAGATGAGGAAACTGAGGTCAACAGGGTTTTGTCTTGCCCAACAGTGTGAGTGTCTGAGGCAATCCTGGTTGTCTTAGTTTCCTCATCTGTAAAAATGAGTTGGAGAAGGAAACAGCAAATTGTACTATAATTTTTGCCAAGAAAACCCTAAATGGGGTCACAAAAAGTCTAATACAACTAATTAACAAAAAAAAATATGCCAGGCACTGTACTAATCACTGAGGATATAAAAAGAGTCAGAAGACATTCCCTCAAGGAGTTCACAGTCTAATGGGGGAGACAATTAAACAAATATATAGAAGCAAGCTATAATAGTTGCAGAACACTTATCAATCTTCATTGGCAGAGGGAGTTTCCTCACGAAAGCATCCCTACACTGCTGAAATCACAGAAGTTTTACCAAGAAAACTTATAATAGATGCTTGGCTCACCTTTCTATAGTACACTGTTTAGGAGTTCTTCTCAAAATAACCCTGTGAGGTAGGTATGGAGTAATTATCCCCATTTTATGAATGAGGAAATTCTAGGTTCAAAGAGGTTAATTGATTTGCTGTGGTTACACAACTAGTAAGTAGAGAAGCAGGAATTTAAGGTCTTTCTAGGAGGTATAGTATGTTGCATTATAAGTCATTTACATGTTAGCATAGTTTAGTTGTTGTTTTATTAGTCCTTTCCTAAAAGCAAGTTGTGAAAGTGAGAAGGAAATACGAAAACACCAGAAACTTGGAAATATTGAATGTGGACTTCTACTACAGTTTTACTTGGGGCTTAGGGCATTTATTTAAATGGACAAATGGTAAATGGAGAAATACCCAAAGTTCTCCTTTAAGTGTAGGAGGAGAGGAGTAAGAGGGAGGAAGGGTATCATAGACAAGTATCAATTTCCTGGGATTTATAGAATCCTAGATCTGTGCTGGAAGGGATGTCAGAAGTCATCTAGTCCAAATTCTTTATTTTTATAGGTAGGGAAATTGAAGACCTGATAGTAAACAGCAGAGGTAGGATCAGAACCAGGTCCTCTGCTCAAGTCCTCTACTTGTTTCACTCTGCATCCTAAGCCTTATATCTAGACTAAAGCCAGGAAAGATCTCAGAAACGATCTGGTCCAATCTTCCCATTTTATAATTGAGGAAACCGAAGTCCAGGGAGGTTGTGAGTGCCCAAAGTCACATAGGCAGTCACATTGGAGAGCTTAGAGATGGTGGTGAAAACAGTATAACAAGCACAAGTATATCATGGAAAATTTGGAATCGAGGGTACCTCCAAATAGGCCATGTTACCCAATACAGAATCAGATAAGTACAAAAGTAATTACAGTAGTTAACATTTAAAGAACTTCAAAGTGTGCAAAACACTCCTTTTTAATCTCAATTCATTCTCAAAATAATTTTATGAGGTAGATATTATATATATATATACATATATACACCACACATAAACATGTGTGTGTACATAATATATGCATTATATGGGGGCCATTGCCACTTGTCCTGACCTGTTTTGCCACTGAATTCCAATGATTCTGGAGGAGAGAGTGAGGCTGGTGACTTTGCACAGCTCTGCCTCCCTTAAATTCAATTCATTTGCAAGTTAAGACATCACCTGCCTGTTGTCATTGGTCCTCTTTGAGAATGAAGGACGAATAGCAATACATTATATGTGCATGTATTTGCTTATTGGTCACAGAAAAATCTTTAAATGTCAGCATGTTGAGATATAGATACGATATATAACATATGTATGTTACATACACAAACATATATATACATACATATATATAATTATTTGCTTAGATTGGTTCTAGAAAATCCATATATGTGTGTGTGTGTGTGTGTGTGTGTGTGTGTGTGTGTGCAGGGTAGTTAGGTGGCACAGTGGATAGAGTGCCAGACCTGGAATCAGGAGGACTCATCTTCCTGAGTTCCAATATGGTCTCAGCAACTTACTAGCTATATGACTCTGGGCAAGTGACTTGACCCTATTTGCCTCAGTTTCTTCATCTATAAAATTACCTGGTTTATATATAACATATATGTATACATATATAGCATATATGCATACACATATATACATACATATATACATATAAAATTGTTTGCTGAAATCAGCCATGGAAAATCCTTAAACATCAGCATATTGCAATAGAGACAGATGATAGATGATAGATAGATAGATAGATAGATAGATAGATAGATAGATAGATAGATAGATAGATAGATGATAGAGAGAGAAAAATAGAAAGAGTGATATGGTTGGATATTTATATTGATCTATCTATCTATGCATCATTATTCCCATTTGACAGATGAGAAAATTGGTGGTCAAAGAGATGAGCAATTTGCCAGCCATCACCCAGCAATTGTGATTAGAAAACAGATCTTTCTAACAGTCCAGGTAAATAAAATTTCTCATTTCCTTGCAAATTAACTAACCCTCTCTCCTTTTGGCCTCTTCTTTGTTAAACAAGAGTCCCAATTAAGTGAGCATCTTCTTTTGGGCAGAGGTCCCGAGCAGGAAGGGAGGGCAGGTGTGTCCCTAGCAGGAGATTCACCTGTCATCCAAGCATTCCAGAAGCAGCAGTAAAGCAGGAGAGGAGAAACAGATTGAGAACTGAAGACATTTGACACAGAATCTACCCCTAACAGGAGGGAGGAAGTGTCTTAACATTCAAAAAATTTGGAATTCTCAATATGTCAACATTTAAGGATTTTCTGGGACCAGTCTAAGCAAGTAACAATTCCAGGCAAGTCATCTATAAACAACTAGTGAGGCTAAAGGCTTCCCTGAATTATGACTCTGTGGATAGTAGTCATTCCTACTACCTCATTAATTAAATGGGCATCAAATTGCTGCTGTCTTTCTCCAGGGATGCAGACATATTGATCTCCAAGCAGCAGCAATGAAGGAGTTGGCACAACATTATCTAGTGCCACTTGTTTTGTTCTGTAATTCCAAGAGCTCTGCTATCGACAGGAAGAAACAAGGTACTCATTTGTGCTCTGAGGCTCCTGGAATGCAATAGAGGCACAGGGTCAGATTGTAAGAAAAAACAAGTATGGCAACCACCAACCCAAAGAATCAGGACTTAGCCTTGGGCCCAGTACACTTCTTCAAATACCCTTTCATGGAAATTTCTGGCATGAAATCAAGCATAGGTCTGGGGTAAAAAAAAAAGTGAAGCAATTTCCTTATATCAAATTGTTTATTCTTAAAAAAAAAAAAAGATTTTTCAATTTTTCCATGAGAGAAAAATCCAGAAAATGACAAAAGGGCTTTGTACAAGAAAATGGTTCATACTTCAGAGACAACTGAACTTCTTTAATAAGAAAAATAGGAATGCTCACCACCCTGTTTCCACTTTATTTTTGACAATGTTTAGAGTATAATTCTCTTCTACATCTGTGCGGAAGCAATAGGAAGCCTTGGAAAGGACCTCAACAAACCCCAATAGTTGGTTCCCCAGACTGTACTTACAAATCTCCAGAGAGAAGAATTCATTACCTTCCAACACAGGCCATTCCATTTTTGGACAGCTATCACATATGAATCTGAGATTGCACCATCCTTCCTCTGTTCCTAGTTCTGCCCTGTGCAGACAAGCTATATGAATTTAATAATCCTTTTCTACTTGGCAGATACTCAAATACTTGAAAACATCTATTATATGATAATCATATGATGAGATGCTTATAACAAATTTCTTTTCCAGGTTGACCATTCCTATTTCCTTAAACCAATGTTTACTGGTATGGTTTCCAATCTTCTCCATATATCTTATTCCCTTTCTAGAATATGAGCTCCCTGAGAGCAGGGACTATCTTAATTTTCCATTTGCATCTCTAGTACTTGGCACAATGCTTTGCATGGAATAAATATTTAACAAATACTTCATTCATCCTGGTGACCTTCTTCAGGATGTGCACAAGTCTCTTCTCAAGTGTAGTTGTTGTGTTTGTGCTTCATTTTCAAAGAGGACCACGGCATCAGGGAAATGATGACATGACTCTCAGTTGACTTTGATTTAAGGGAAGGAGCGCTATGCAAAATCACCAGCCTCACTTTCTCCTCCAGACCCATCTGGATCCAGTGGCCAGATATTAATCAGGATGACTGGATATGACCCAAGATGAAATAAGAGCACAATATTCCAGATATAGTTTGACCAGTGTGATGATTAAAAAGGTTCAAGAGATAACACTTCTCGGTAATTTAAACATTTTATTAATAAGGCCAGCATATTATTAGTAAATATGGTCATTCTGCTGTCTCTCTTAGACCAAAAACAATCATGCTGGCAAGCTCGCAGTTTATATACCCTTCAAAGAATAGGTGTTCCTGAGGGGTGGCTATCAACTCTAATTGGATAACACAATAGGAGGTGAGCTATATTAAAATGAGGGACTGAAAATGACATCATGTCATCTTAATATAGAGAAACTCTCTCACCCCAGACTTGGGTTATCTAATCAAAAGGTCTCCATCCAAGCTTGATTGAATGGAATTCACCTGACATTAAAGATTCCTTATAGGGTTAGGTTGGGTCAGATAGAGAAGTTTAGCACTACCTTCAGAGATTGAGGTCTCAACAATAGGAAAGAAAGGGGGAACTAAGATCATTAGTTATTAATGATCATTTCTCTCACCAGGATACAGTCACAATGGAACTATCACCTTTTTCATTTTGGACACCATCCCTAGAGAAGTATAAAACAACATTACACTGAATTTTTGGGTTCCATGTCATATTGTATGTTCATGTCCACAAAGATCCTCAGATTTCTTGCCACTGGACTTGGATGACTGTGGAGGAGAGAATGAGGCTGAAGACTTTGTGCATCTCTGCCTCACTTAAATTAAATCCAATCCATTAGCAAGTCAAGATGAAGTGGACAAACGAGCAGAAACAGGACAGCAAAGCCAATTATAATTTGATAGGAGTGTTTATTAGCCGGGCCAGCCGGTGACTGCCTCCCAAGTAGGGAAGAGAGCTTCAAGCCTTCTGCAGAGCATATTTTTATAGAACAAGATGCTGCTAACAACAAAGTGTGATTCCAAGGGGGGGTGATGCCGTTTCTGGCGAAGCCTTGATTACCTAGCAAAGCCCTGGTTACAAACAAAGCTTTGGGCCATTTCTAGCAACACAGGTGGAAAGTCCCCTAACTACCATGGCCTAACAAGTAGTTTCCAGGCACCCTGGTAGGGGCCCCTTTCTGCAGGTATGGGGAGGGGGCTTAGGTGTATAATTTCTGGTGGACACTTCAAAGACATCGCTCTTGTGATGTCATTGGTTCTCTTCAGGAATGAAGGATAAACAACAACAGCCACATAATCCCCATCTGTATATAGGCATTTGAATTTCTTTATTTTGTACTTGAGAGGTATTTCATTTTTGTCCTCAGTGCCTAGTACATAACTTTACTCATATTAGTAGCTTAATAATTGTTTGCTGACTGAATAAACCTAAGTAAAAGAATTTACATTTATCTCTATTAAATTTCACTTTATTAAAGTTGGCCCATTCTAGAGTATTAAGATCTTTTTTTTTTAATTCTAACTCTAGTATACATGCTAGGTAGTACATGGATAGAGCATCAGGCCTGGAGTCAGGAAGACCTGAGTTTAAATCTGGACTCAGACACCAGTTGTGTGATCTTGGGCAAATCATTTGACTCTGTTTGCCTCAGTTTTCTCATCTATAAAATGAGCTGGGAGAAGAAAATGGCAAATAACTCCAATATCTTTGCCAAGAAAACTCCAAATGGCATCACAGAGAGTCAGACATGACTGAAATGACTGAACAACTGGCTTAGAAAATATTAATTATTCCTCCTAGCTCAGCAATTTCTTTAAATATGCCAGGTATGCTTCCATCCAAATCATTGATTAAAAATGTTGAACAGAACCAATCCTTGGGAAACAGCATGATAGACTTATCACCAATATGATATTGATCCACTAATCATGACTCTCTGAGTCTAACCATTCAATCAATCCTGAATCCACCAAACTCTAATATCATCTAACCTTGTCAACAAGAATATAATGAAATATATTGTGAAATCAAGTTAAACTATGTATATAGTATTCTCTGAATCCACTGTTCCAATAATTCTATCAATGAAGGAATTTGAATTAATCTTATATAAATTCTTTTGTAGTGGATATAGTGAGTAGACTGCTGGACTGGGAACAGGGAAAGCTTGGGTGTAAATCCTGCCTCAGAAACGTTTTAACTGTGTATCCCTGGGCTAACCCCTCAAATTCTCTGAGACTATTTTCTCATCTATAAAATGAGGATAATAATAGCATTTAACTCACAGGGTTATTATAAAGATCAAAGAAGACAATAGATATAAAGCACTTTGGAAAACTTAGTAATATAAAAATGTAAGGAAGTAACAGGAGTCATAGTAGCAGTAGTTTAAGCCAGTTATTTCATTGATATAATGATCTCTCTGGTAATGAATATCACTATAAGCAATGGGTCTGCAAGATGGGTCTTAGGCATTTGCCTGAGACCATAAGAAGTTACATGACTACACAGAGAGCATGTATCAAAATAGCATCATCCCAAAATGCAGAGAGATCCCTACTGCTATGTAATGCTGCTTCTCTTTATATTTTATTGTTGTTGATGTTACTATCATTATTATTATTATTTCATTATTTTCACCTTTAGCAAATAAGTTTCCAATAGTAACAGTTCTGGGACAAATAAGGACTGCTTACTTATTTATTATTTTATTGTTTGCTAATATTATTAATAGTGTTAATTCTAAATTGAAAGTAATTATTATTCTGCTTATTTAATGTTCTGCAGATTATACTTCAGACAGATAAAATAACTGTCTTCTGTATTTGAAGAAAAGCATTAGGATTTAAGACCATCCTCTGAAGGCTTACTGAAAGCATCCTCTGTAAAAATTCTCATAGCAATTGGATAACAGGCATGATATGAATCTTTCTATGTGATTTCTATCATTTCTGTTAGATATTTATATTTTGACATTTTCCCATTACATGGAGACTATAAGTATTTGGATTAATGTCATCTATTAAAACTGTTATTTAGTTCTTAAAGTATCAATGTTCTGTCCAAACAATTATGGTAGCAGGTTGGTCTCTGATAATGGAGCTTCTATGTTTAACACTAATTCTGTCTAATTTTAACCCTACTTCTATTCTGTGTCTAACTTCATGGCTCTGTATCTAACCTGAACCTTAATTATAATTCCTGCTTCTAATCCTAATACTATGTCTAATCCTTGCTTCTAACCCTAACCAATAGTCTGGTTCCAGCATAAATACAATTTTCTGTATTGGTGGTATAGTGATTTGTCATCACTACTTTAAAGATATACATTAAAGCTTCTAGTGTATCACTCCAGCTTAAAGATTATATCTTGATAGATGTTTACTTTTGTTCAGCCATTCAGTTGTGTCCAATTCTTCATGACCCCATGAACCATAGCACACCAATTCTATACATTGAGTTTTCCTGACAATAATACTGGAGTGGTTTGGCATTTCCTGCTCCAGTGGATTAAGGCAAACAGGTTAAGTGACCTGTTTAGGATCACACAGCTAATAAGTGTCTGAGGTGAGATTTGAACTCAGATTTTCCTGATTCCAGGCCCAGCACTCTATCCACTGAACCATCTAGCTGCCCATGATAGAAGCTTTAATAAGTGCTAAATTTTTATAGTTAGCCTGCAATGACATATTACACAGGTTCTATTTTTTTTTAATTTTTGCATAATCCACATTTATCACTTAAATCTGAGGTTTTTAAGGAAAACTATTCCATAATTTCTTCTGGCAGTAACATGTTCCTCAATTACCATCATAAATTCTGACATCTCCACAAAGAAAGATGTATGATTCAGCTATTTATTCAATGTTTCATTATTAGTATATTATGAGTTAAATTCACACTGATATCACCCACTCTTGGATCTTGTGTATTTCATATACCAGGCAGTAAACTACTTTGGATCACATTTAACAAACCTACATTGTTTTATTAAGGAAGGGAAGAGAATAAACTTTTATATAGCACCTATGTGCTAGGTGCCCTTCTAAGTATTTTACAAATATTATCACATTTGATCCTTGCAAAAACCCTAAGAGGTGGGTAATGTTATTATCCTCATTTTAGAGTTAAGGAAACTAGGTTAAGTGACTTGCCCAAGGTCATGCAGTGTTTGAAGCCAGATTTTAACTCAAATTTTCCTGACTCCAGATATTGTACCATCTAGCTGCCTTGAGCAGTTTTTATTATTGATCAGTGAAGTTATACTTGCTTGTTACAAAAAGTATTTTTGCAGGATTTTGATTTATATATTAAGCATTCTGAAATGTTTATTAATCCTCTTCCTCCTTTTTGGGGAGGAAGAATGATAGATCCTGTGTTTCATTTATATCAGATGGTTTTTTGTTAGGATTTCCAAATCCATTATTGTCTATTTGTAGCTACCAAAAATATATGATAAACCTGTTGTTATGTAGATGTTAATTGCTTCAAGAAGATATTTCTAAATTTGATTTCAGCATGCCATTTAGTGTCTTAATACATTCAGCTACAGCTTACTTTGTGACATCTTCATGTATGAAATGTCTTACCTGAGGAAGATCAACATATCATAATAGTAATAGCTAATAATAATAACTGATATTTATGTAGCACTATTATGTGTCAGACACTGTGCTAAGTGCTTTTACAAACATAATCTCATTTGATCATCACAACAACCCTGGGAAGTAGGTCCTATTGTTTATCCTCAATTTACAGTTGAGGAAACTGAGGTAAAGGGTAAGTGACTTGCCCAGGATCAAGCAGTAAGCATCTTGGACCAGATCTGAACTGAGGTTTTCCTGATTCCAGACCCAGCTCTCTACCTACTATATCACCTAGCTGCCTTTACCTAGATACTGCCTTTATCCATTGCTTCAATGTGACCTCCAGTTTCAAACTTGAAGCCTTCAGTCTCTATATTTCCTTAGAGTACATGAGGAATTTCATGTTTATTGAGTCAAAATGGAATTCTTTCATTACTGGAGAAAGATTACATTAAATCAAGTGATTTAGTGTTTTGTGGTAGAGCCTTGTAGACTGATGCCAAATGAATAATAAAATATTTTGGCGTTATTTCTTTAATTTGAAAGCCATACTTAGTTCTGTTTAGGAGACATGATAATGGATTTACGACTATACAAAACCAAAATGGGCTTAAAGTGGCTCCCTGAATAATTACACATTTTTAAATCAATTATTCTTGACTTTACTGTGATGGTGATGTGTTTTAAATAGAGAAACATCTTCTATATGGGCATCTGTAATGGCAATGGGAATTTGAAGATCTTCTCTGCCCCTTAATAAGCCTAAGGGAATTTGAAGATATACTCTGTCCCCTAACAGGCTGAATGTAATCACATGGAGCCTGTGGTAAGAGGAGTTTGCTGAAAGGTGGAGCAAAACCCATAGGAAACTGGGAGTCAGAGCAGCTAGAGATGGGAGGAAGGAGAGCACACATCTGAGGGAGACAGACTTGTGAGTAAATATTGGTGTTTGTCACCTGCTATGACAGCTAGGTTTGTGTTGATTTGTGGGAGGGCTAAAGAATGGTCTGGCTCTCTGCTATGTTGTAGTGCATTAACTTCTATGTTGCTATGATGGATTGGGTTTCCTGGTGTTGGGATTTGATTTTCTGGTGTCTGAATAAATATTTTGCTTCTGTCTTCTGTATGAAGTGCCCATCAGAAATTATACACCAAAGCCCCCTAAACCTGCTGGAAGGGGACTCCTACCAGGGTCCCTGGAAACCACCTAATAGGCCATAATAGTGAGGGAACATTTCACCTGTGTTGCTAGAAACATATCCCAGATACAAGTCTGTTCTTGTTAGGTACCCAAGATTTTACTAGAAATGGTACCCCCCCCCCACCTTTGAACCTCACTCTGTTTGTTAGCAACATTTAGGTCTATAAAAATGCATCTTACAGAAGACTCAATGCTGTCTTCCCTATTGGGGAGGCAGTCACCGGCTGGTTAATAAACACTCCTAAATTATAATTGGTTTTCCTGTCCTGTTATTTCTTGGGTGTCCACTACATGTATAGAGAGTCTGTTATATTTTGTAATTTTCTAAGTACTATGCTGGTATATTTATAGTGACCGTTGGCACTGTGAAAATTGCATTGGTGCTACAGCATCAAATACTCTAACATTTCACTATAATTGGTCTATTATATATATATATGTATATATATATATATATATATATGAATTAGGGCAGCTAGATGGCAAAATGGATAGAGCTCTAAGCCTAGAGTCAGGAAATTCAAACCCAAGTCTCAGACAATTACTAGTTGTGTGACCCTGAACAAGTTATCAACCCTGTTTACCTCAATTTCCTCATTTGTAAAATGAACTGGAGAATAAAATGGCAAACTACTCCAGTATCTTTGCCAAAAAAAAAAAAATCTCCAAATGGGGTCACAGTCAGGTACAACTGAACAACATATATTTGAACTATTGTAATCAACTTGAATGCAGAACCAAATCAAAACTTTGTGATAAGTATCAAAGACAGTATAAATGTTAAAGCACTTTTAGTTCAGCTTATTAAAAAATTAGAAAATCAATAATCAATTGACCAATAAGCACTGATTAAGCATTTACTATGTATCAGACGCTATACTAAGTTCTGGGGTTACAAATTCAAAAGTGTGAGCAGTAGCTTACATTATGATGGTAGACAACATGTACACCCATGTGCATATGCATAATATTTTAAAAACACATATATGATAGTTTTGGGTGGGAGGGTAATAGCAATTAGTGGGTGAAAGGGCTTTTCATAAAAGGAGGTACCTAGATGCAGCTAGGTGGTATATTGAATAGAGCACCAGCCCTGGAGTCAGGAGGATCTAAGTTCAAATCCAGCCTCAGGCACTTAATACATACTAGCCGTGTGAACTTGGGGAAGTCACTTAACCCCAAAAAGCAAAAAATAAATAAATAAATTTAGTAAAAAATTTTAATGTTTAAAAAGCTGTGTTGGGAAGGAAAACAGGGATTCTAAGAGACAGAGGTGAAGAAAAAGACAGTTCTAATCATGGAGAACAGCCACAACAAAGACATGGAACAGTAAGGCGGCATATGTGGCCCGATATTAAAGTCTTGATTGGTAGGAAAAAGGCACAATTATAAATGTCAAAGAAAGAAGTTTGATCCTAGAGGAAGACATTGTAGTAGACTTAGTAGGGTAAGGCATGGTCAGACCTCCTCTTTAGGGAAATCACTTTGGCAATTGTGCTGAGGATGTATAGGACTAAAGAGAAACTTGAGTTAGGGAAATTTAAAATAAAAGGCAACTGTAATAGTCCAAGTAAGATATGATGAAGGTCTGAACTAAGGTGGCATCAGTAACTGTGGAGAAAAGGGGATGTATGGGAGATCAATCAAGATGGTAGAGTAGGAGGAAGCAGCAGAGCCCATATCTCCCAACAACTACCCCACAAAGATTTGGAAAATATACCTGACCCAGTTCTGATGAGAAAATCCACAACAAATCATTTTTCCAACCCAATTCATTATAGGGCGATAGAAAAGTCAGCAGACACTGGGGAGAAGGCGGCCCTGAGGGTATGCTACACATTGGTTTCAGAGAAATCAGGAAAGAACTCTATGAACTGATGCAGAGTGAAATGAGAACAACCAGAACAATTTATACAATAATGACCATATTATGAAGACCTAACTTTAAATCTACAAAATGACCAATCCCAATTTCAGAGGATTTATGATGAAACATGCTACCCACCTTCTGACAGGAAGGTATTGGATACAGAGTACAAAAAGGTTAACCATGTGGCCTGAAACTAGAACCAGACTAAAATGTAATTTAGAAGTATTTAACAAAATAAATAAAACACAGATAACATTACATTTTTAACTACATCAATATGCAGCCTGCAGGGATCCTTTTGTATAGATTAGTGGCTCCCTTTTCTATTTGACTCTGACACCACTGTTTAAGACTATAAACTGCCTAATAGTTGTCAACCTGCATTGGTAGGAGTTTCCTTACTTACAAATTCCTTGCACCAAGGAAATAACATGACTATATGAAAAAAATGAGCTTCTATTGTCTGCCCCAAAAAAAATGCCCGTAAGTAGGAAAGATAATGCATAAAAATGTTAGTACAAGGCAAAATATAGACAACTACAACATTTAAAGAGGAGACTACCAAAATATAAGCAGAATGGAGTTGAAGACAAACCACCATTTGACCTGGATTAACTTTTTGGAGGACAATATGGGGAGGAGACATTGGCTCTAATGAAAGGACTAAGACTCAGACTGGGGCTTAGGGTACAGAATCACAAGTAACCCTTGAACTTTCATTTTCTGTGTCTTCACTGGGTTGGTATGCTATAGCATCTGTAAGAAATTTCTCTGGTTGTTTTCTTACAAACATGAATGACAGTAAGAAAAGTATAAAAAATGAGAAAGCAGATCTGACAAAAATCATGGAAAGGACTTTCACAACTACTATAACCCTGATGAAGATAAGAGCCCAGTGCCTTTTCCAAGATGGTGCCCTAAAAGGTTACTTCCCACTGCATATCTCTTCCCTTCCACATTCCTCCAAGGAACTGGTGGCACTTGAGGCTGTCAGTTTCCAGACAGCAAATTTAGAGAGAAAACAGAAAAGTGAGTAAAAAGAAATAAGAAGGGGCAGCTAGGTGGTGCAGTGAGTAGAGCACCAGTCCTGGAGTCAGAAGGACCTGAGTTCAAATCTGGCCTTAGACACTTAATACTTACTTGCTGTGTGACCTTGGGCAAGTCACTTAACCCCAATTGCCCTGCCCTTCCCCCTCCAAAAAGACAACAAAAAAGAAAGAAAAGAAATAAGAAAATAAAGGAGATGTAGGGGCAACCAGGTGGTGCAGTGAGTAAGAGCCCTGGCATCGGGAGACCCAGGATCAGTTCTGGCTCAGATATTTGGCACCCACACAAAATAACTGGCTGTGTAACCTTGAGCAAGTTACTTAACCCCAATTGCTTTAAAAAAAATAAAGAAAGAAAATAAAGGAGATGAGCGTGGACAGAATACAATTGAAAAGGAAAAGCAGAGAACATTATCACGGAGTGGAGGGAATTACAAAACCACATTAATAAGCATGGATTTCTACTTATACTTACTTTGACACACAAAAGATACCAACATCAAAAGCATTCAGCAGAATTTTCTGGACAATAATTAAAGCAGAAGTGTTTTGGGCTACAGGGTGAAATGTAGAATTTTAGTCCAGGATAGGTTGGGGAGCTAGGTCCCTTAGTAGCAATAAAATCCAAGATTTTAAATTAGCAGAAGCCACCAATGTACAGTATTACTATGGAAGAGTTCAACAAAGTTTACTGAAAAGTAGGTTGACAATTTAAAAAAGAAACCCCCTTATTGACAAAATAAAGACTATAGAAGTAAGATCTTATGATGAAACAAGATGCTACCTCCCATGGGGACTGGCTAATTGTCCTAAGAACCACAAAGTCCCTCTCCCTCATATACCCATTATTTCTCATATTTTGCTCTCATGAATACCAACTAGGCCCCCTAGAGCTCCTAGCCATTATCCCAGAAGGAAAACCTTTAGTGTATACTTGTACTGTAGCCATAAAAGAACGCATAGTTTGTTTGCATTCCATAAACAGCTTTCCACTTCAAGACTTTCTTAAGTGATTGTAGAAGGTATTGTTGTTTTTAAGGGAAAAATTTATAACTTATAAAACTTGAAAGGATCATAAGATATACAGTCAGAAGAGACCTTAGCTATAATGTAGTCCAAATTCCTTGTTTTATAGAAGAGGAAATTGAGACTGAGAAAGGTTAGGACATTTGTCTGAGGTCATACAGGTAAAAAAGTAGAAGAGCCATCATTTAAATCTAAACTTTCTTTTTCCAAATTCAGGACTCTTAGGTTAAGACAACTTCTAACCTCTCCTCTTCTGATCCAAGAATTTCAGTAATTTTTGATAAAGGACAGGGGAATATGTGTCTGTCTTCATTGCTTGATTCAATCCCATTCATACTCTCTTGGTAGCCTTTGTAGACCCTTATAGTTACTAAGTTGTCATCCAGAGGTATTTATACTTTGTCTTTCAGATGTCAAGGAAACACTGGAGTTTACTGAGCAGAGAAGTGACATAATCAAACCTGCATTTGAGGAAAGTCACTTCAGCAATTCTGTGCAGGATTAACTGGAGAGGGGAGAAGCTTGGGGCAAGGAGACCAAATGGAAGGCTATTACAATAATCCAGGAAGGGTGTGATCAGGGTCTGAATTCAAGTCAAAGTTGTATCAGTGGAGAGAAGAGAATGTATGGAAAAGAAGATGTGGAGAGATAAACGACAAGGTCTAGCAGCTGATTGGATGGATGGTGTGAGTGAAAGCAAGGAACTGAGAATGATTGAGAATGAGAAACTTAATAAATGTTTGCTGATTTGTTTAATTAAATTTACTTACTACATGTATGACCTTGAGCAAATCACCTCTCTATACCTCAGTTTCTGTAATGGTAATGGGAATTTAAAGATCTTCCCTGCCCTTTAATAGGTCTAAGAAATTTGAAGGTCTTTCCTGCTTTGAAGATCTTCCCTGCCCCTTAATTGACTGAATGTAATCACATGGAGCCTGTGATGGGAGGAGTTTTCTGAATAGGAGGAGCAGAGCTGAGAGGAAGCTGGAAGTCAGAATAGTTAGACTGGGGGGAGGAGAAAGGACACAAGCAAGGATATAGCTAGTCTTGTGAGTGTGTAAAGGTTTTGGAATGGTTTTGCTCTCTGCAGTGTTATTGTGTATAGATTTCTTTGTTGCTATAATGAATTTGGTTTTCTAGTGTTCAAATTTGGCTTTCTGGTGTCTGAATAAATGTTTTGCTTATGTCTTATATATGGAGAGTCTGTTATATTTTGCAATTCAGAACTGTGCTGGCATATTCATAGTCACCATCAGTGCTGTGAATATTGCCTTGGTGATATGGTTTCCTAATTTATAAAATGAGGAGATTGGAGTAAATAATCCTTAAAATTCTTTCTAGCTTTAAATTGCTATCCATTGCTTTTCACTGAGAAACACAAAAGATAGAGAATTCATTTTGGCACAGGTTGTTGTTGTGAAGTAGAAAACAATATGAACATGCCTAAGGCTTATAGCCAGGATTTTAAAAATATGTGTATCTATGATATAAGATATTAAAAAGTTGGGATTTAGGGGTCGCTAGGCAGTAGAGTGAATTGAGCAACAGCCCTAGAGTCAGGAGGATGAGTTCAAATCCAGCCTCAGACACTTAACACACACACACACACACACACACACACACACACACACACATACACACAAACTAGCCATGTGACCTTGGGCAAGTCACTTAACCCCAATTGCCCTCCAAAAAGCAAAAAAAAAAAAAAAGTGAGATTTTTTTAAAGTGCATTAAAAAGGGAAAGAGGGTGACTGAAAATGAGATGAGGGAAATATGACCTTTTCTTACTTTTCATGTTAATTCCATGTAAATGATATGCAAAGCTCATATGCCTATACACAAGGACAATCCATGTTTCCTATACTTATGTGGCTTGGATAGCTCCACAGAGAGCCCTATCTGCAGCAGCCACAAAGCAGTGCTTTAGCTCTAATTGCTCCTTCATAAGAGAGAAGTTCCTAATCCAGAGGGCAGCTAGGTGGTGCAATAGATAGAGTGGGCCTGGGGTCAAGAAGATCTGAGTTCAAACCCAGCTGCAGATGCTTATTAGCTGTGTAACCATGGGCAAGTTACTTAACCTCTGATTACCTCAGTCTTCTCATTTAGAAAAAGGGGATAATAATAGCACCCACATCCTGTGGTTGTTGAAATGAAAATCCCAAGAAACAGAGTTTCTGGGTAATGAATAATCAATTTATTAATTAGGCTAGTTAGCAATCCACAAACTGATGGTCAGTGGTTTCTCTTGGTAACCAAAGACACCATCAAGGGATACCCTGAAATGCCTTAAATTCCTTTTGAAAGGGAACTTACCTGACAAGTGAAGATCAACAATAGACTAGAATTCTTCAGCTCCTTCTGCTGAGAACATTGCTTGATCATGAGACTCAGCAGTTTCAAGACATCCAGGCATGAGAAACCATCTCCATCTGGACCTCACCAGCTAGTTTTCTCCTTCATGAGCTGGTTTAACCTACTCTTTAATGGAGGGGATCAAGGACAGCTGTTTCCTTCTCCAGGCCAAGGTTTGCCCAGACTACTCATACTCTAATCAGAATTTAGGTCTCTCAGTTACGTGGAGTCAGATCATGTGCTTTGGGGGTTGGGAACAAATCTCATTTCATAAACATGCCCTTCAGAAGCTGACTTGACTTTTCAGAAATTGGACCTTAACAGAAGGGAAATGGGTGGATCACATATTAATAATAAGTTATTAACATAATTATATAATATTAATTTTTCTCATTGGCAAATAGCCAATATAAATGTTAGCTATTATTATTATTATTAGTGCCAATCTTCAGTAATACTCTTACACCACGGCCCCTCCCCCTTGGTTGCTTTTCCCAGGTTCTGTTCCAGCAATAATTCATAATGTATCAACTAGCTAGAGTTCCCACTCCCACAAGATTTCAGTTTCTTTCCAAACTTGGCATGATCCCCCAAAATTACTCACTTCCCATTTTTACAGAATGGTATACTTACAAAAGCAGAATAAAAAAATTAACAGAATCCTACTACAAAAAGAACTCTGTAGTGATAGGGTCCTACAAAATTCTCCCCAACCTCTTTGCATTTTTATTCATCCATAGATCATGAGAATAGATGTCCCCTAAAGCCATTCATAGATGGATGCGATTAGTCACTCTCGATTTTCCCAGTGGGGGTAGAGTAGAATTCATGGCCTCTTAGGATGACCTCACCACCATGTTGCTCCTCTTTGTGACAGCTGCCACCATTAACGTGCTGATGGCACATTAATAATTAATTAAATGCTGGTGGCACTTAAAATGAGTACTACCAGCTAGATCAATGAACCTGCTATTCCTTCGAGAAACCAACTAGATGATGTCTCAGGGTTTTCTCCTAGGACTCTTGACATCTCCCTCTGGTATCTGTTTTGGGAGCACTCCTATGATCTGAAAGTTGACCATAAGGAAGAGATGCCCCTTCAACAGAGCATTTTGCAAGCTCAAATCCTCCAATAGCTGGGATTCCTTGGGTCTGCACGTCTTCCTTTTGAAACTGGTAACTATTTTTAATTATCCCATTCATAATATGACATTAACGTGACTTCAGGTACTCTATTTACAACACATATCCTGAAACTAACTCCAGCTTTTCTTATTCATTCTGTCACCTAAAAGATCTACATAATATGGGAGGAGAGCAGTGGGAGAAGGAGCTTTGAGCTCACACAGAACCCAGCACATAGTACATAATAAATATTTGTTGACTGACTACTGACTGAAGGTACTTCAAAGAAAAAGTTACACATATACATTCAGTTTAAGGGTTGGGGAAAGGGCTGAATTTAGCAGTTTTTTGACTATTTTTAATTATTTATATGCTAATAAAGACCTCAACTCTAAAAATCCCTCAGACCTCGTGGATTTCCTTGATGAAACCATAATTCTGTCATAGCTCTTCAGGCAGTATCCAACCTAAAGCAGTCTGACAGTCTGTGGTTCTAGGCCAACCATTCTGATCCCCCCTCCTATTCCCTGTCACAAAAGAAGAGAGGCCTGACAGAATCTACAATGAAGAGTAGCTAACAGGCCATTATCTTGGCTGAAGGCCCAAAGTTTTATCTGATTACTTCCTAAATGAAGTATGGATAGTTTACGTGCCTGTGGAGACTCCTGGGGCCCAAAGTCCAATACCCAAGTGACCTACATTAACCAAATTACACACTTCAAAGAATCAAAGGTCTAGATGAAACCTCAAGATGACATCTAGTTTATTTCTCCACTCCGGGGCATGGTGTCTACATTAGGTGCTCTTCTAAAAGGTGAATGGGTCAAAAAGAGGGAAGGTCCAGTACAGACTTTGAATTCCTACAGAGTAGTTGAGAGGGACAAATAAAATGACGGATTACAAAAATCAATAATCTAGGGCAGAAATCAAGTAGTATACCATGGAAGGGATGCTATTCTGAGACTGCATGTAGTATAGTAACTAGAGACCCAGATTTAGAGTCAGAAAGACCTGGGTCTGAGTCCTGCCACCAAAACACACAGCATCTGTGGGCCATTAGGCAGGTCACAAACTCTCAATGCCTCTGATCATTTTCTAATACTATAAATTTCATGTGAACAGCATTCTACATTGGTGGAGGGAGTTTTCATATCAGGCATTCCCTGAACTGGTGGGATTATACATCTAACTAACAGTAAAAACAACAAAAAATTGGATAATGAATGCATATATTTGAAATTAGAGCAAGGATTTTTTCAATGAAATCAACTCCAAGATTTGCTTAGCGAAGTAGACAAGAATGACTTTTCCTTTCTTCCCTCTATGACTCCTCTATAGATAGAGGTAGCCATAAGCAATATAGTAAAATAGATGAGGCTTCTATTCAAGTCTTTTAGGAACTCTAGGCATTCCAGAGACCTCTCTCAATAATACCACCAAAAGAGGGACAGACAGAAACAGAGAGACAGAGATAGAAATGAAGAGAGAGACAGAAAAACAAAGAGAGAAACAGAGAGATTTAGCAGAGCTAGCTATGTGGTACAGTGAATAGAGTGCTACACCTGGAGTCAAGAAAGCTCATCTCCTTGAGTTCAAATCTGACCTCAGATGCTTACTAGCTGTGTGATGCTGGGTAAATCACTTAACTGTTTGCCTCAGTTTCCTCATCTGTAAAATGGGCTGGAGAAGGAAATGGCAAACCACTCCAATATCTTTGCAAGAAAACCCCAAATGAAGTCATGAAGAGTGAGACATGACTGAAACAAACAACAGCAACAACAGCAAAAAACAGTACCAATTTACTAAGCAACCGACAAGAATTACTTGAGCAGTGTTAATGGCTTAATGCTGTTCTGGGCACTGTGGAAGATACAAAAGTATAATTCATGGCCTCTATCCTCAAAGATAGAAGGAGATAATCTAGTTGGGAAGACAAGATTCACAAATATGAAACAATTACCATGCAATATAGAATATCATAGTATAGTATAATATAACATAACAATATATAACTATATAATATAATATTATATAGTTAGGTGCTAAATTCCAGGGTAGACTCTCAAGTACAATCATTATATAAATTTGTTTAGTATAAAGTATACTTATCTGTTATAAAAATGGCTTTTTAGAAGGAGAGAAAATTAAAAACCAGTGCATATGGGAAAAGGAGTAAACCCCTCCCCAAATGACTGTTATTTAAAAATCATGAAACACCACAAAAATTTAAGTTGTTCCTATGAAAGAGGTTAGCCAGTCCATAAACATTTATTAAGTTTCTACTATGTCCCAAGCACTGCTCTAAGTGTTAGGAACACAAATATGAAAAAAGGAAGATAGTCCCTGACCTCAAGAAGCTTAAAATCTAATGGGAAAAGACAAAACATTAAAGGAAGCTAAAAAGGAGTAGTGAAGAGGGAAGGTGTGAGGGGACATGATGGAAAAGTCCAAAGTCTTACAATAGGATAGAAAATAAAGACATGACTGGCCTAGGCATCCTCTTTAAATGGAGTTTCTGGTAGGAGCGCTCCATCATCTGATAAAAGAAACCTAAGGAACAGAGGGTACTGATGAGATGTGAGTTCCAAGACTGATGTGATCTTGCAAGATGAAGATGTTCCTGGGGTATTATGGAGTGAAGTAGGATGGAAAATAAATACCAAATGAGTCAAGGATGACTGAAGTTTTAGTTTGGGGAAGCTAAAAACAAACTGTGGTGGCATTACCCTCTCCCCTCCCCAGTTTGTGAGAGAATGAGGATAAGGAGAAGATATTTCTCTACAGTTGGGGAGAGAGGAGGATTGCACCTGAATACTTAACCTATAGTCATATTTTTATTGTAAGCTATAAAAGATTTATTAAGTGCCTACAAACTGCCAAGCACTATGTTAGCTGTGAAGTATGTGTGTGTGTGTATGTGTGTGTGTGTGTGTGTGTGTGCAAGAAGGTGGGAGGGGGAAATAAAAAGCAAAATGAAACTGTCCCTGCCATCAAGGAATTTATACTCTATCAAGGGAGAAAAAAAAATATACCTAGACGTATATGCAAAAAATATACAAAAATAAAAGAATAAGGTAAGGGGAGTGGATGGTGATGCCCAGAAAGGCCTCATGCAGAAAATGATATCTGAATATCTGAATTTTATTTAACTACTTAGTCTCTTCTCATTTGGATTATTTGGAATTTGCTTCCGCATACTTATCATATCCCACATTTGTTTATACTGGACTTCATGCCTTCAGATACACCTATTCCCTGCCATTTCCACCACTGCTGGGCAGCCAAGTGGTACAGTGGCTAGAACAACGGGCCTGGAGTCAAGAAGACCTGAGTTCAAATTTGGCCTCAAACACTTACTAGCTATGTGACCCTGGGCAAGTCACTTAACTGTTTGTTTCAGTTTCCTCATCTGTAAAATGAGCTAGAAAAGGAGATGGCAAACCACTCCCAAATGGGGTCACAAAAAGTCAGAAACCACTGAAAATTACAGAACAATAACCACCCACTCACTGCCACTTCCCCAAATTGCTTAAAATCCTCTGTGATTGAAAGCCATATATGTCTTTAAAAAAAAAACAAACAATGCTGACATCTACAAATTGCAGGAATCTCAGACATACTTTTCCCCAACACCTGTTATTAGAAGGTCACTTTTTTATGGGCTATATAATTTTACCAGTTACACTGAGTTATTCATTTTTGGAGTGGGAAATTAAGAAGACCTCTTAGTATATTCCTGCTTTCTTGCTTTACATCTCCATCCCTACACTGCTTTAACTACCTACCAGTGATGTCTGAGTATGCAAAAGTTGAGCTTTGTAGTTTATGGGGCTGTTATAGTTACCATATAATGATCTATCCTCCCTACACAACCAACCATGAAGCAAGAGCCAAAGAATCTCTGAGTTAGGAGCGACCCAACAGCCATCCAATCCAACCCATCCCTGAACGTGAATCCTTTCTATACCACATCCAAGTGACCATTCAGTGCTTTCCTGAAGACCTCAACTGAAGCAGAATCTGCCTCATTTCCATTCTACTTTTAGACAGTACTACTTCTTAAAGAAGTTTTCCCTGAAATGAAGCCTAAATATGTCGCTTAACTTGGACACACTCCTCCTAATTCTGCCCTCTGGATGAAATAAACAAAACAACTAGTCATCCTTCCACATGACAGTTCTTCAACTACTTGAATGACAGTTGTTATAACCCAGGCTTCCTTCGAATTTCAGCTAAAATCCCACCTTCAACAGGAAACATTCCCAGCCTCTCTTAATTCTAAGACCTTCCCTCTGTTGATTACTTCCAGTATATCCTGTATAGAGCTTATTTGTATGTACTTGCTTGCATGTTGTTTTCATCATTTGGCTGTGAATTCCTCAAGAGCTGGAACTTTTCCCTTTCTTGTACCCCTATCACTTAGCACAGTGCCTAGTACATAATAACTACTTAATAATGTTTACTGACTCGCTGTAATACTTGCCTCTCTCTTCATTTTTCATTTTTCTTGGCTAAAGCCTCCAAGTTCCTTTAAGCAACCCTCAAACAGCATGAATTCATGGTCTTTCACCAGACCTCATTCATTTTCATTAATTGAACAAATATTTATTGAGCATCTGCTATATGGCCTATTTGGCTCTGAGGATACAAAGACAGCAAATGAAATAGTCCGTGCACTCTGGAAGGTGACACTCTATTGAGGGGGAGCTGTATACTCAGAAATTAAATACATAACCTATGCAAAATACATACAAATTAATTTCATGTGGAGAACATGAGAGCCTTACTATAGGAGGGATCACCTGAGTTGAACCTCAAAGGAATCCATGGTTTTCATGACATCAAGATGAAGACAGCATGCATTCTAGGCTTGAAGTGGGCTATGCAAATACCCAGAGATAAGAAATGAAGTGTCCTATGCAGGGAACAAGTATGCAAGTTTGGCTGAATATGGAAAAACATCAAAGACATAAATATGCAATAATCTTGGACAGTTAGGCCAGAAATGAATCGTAAAGAACTTTCAAATGGAGGAATTTATATTTTATCTTAGAGATGAGGAGGAATGACATCATCAGACCTGTGCTTTAGGAATATTGATTTGGCTGCTGAAAAGAAGATGGACTAGAGAAAGGAAAGACATGGGGTAGGGAGGGTGGGTGGATTCAGAGGTTATTGCAATAGTCCAAGTGAAAAGAGATAAAGGTTTTCATTAGGGTGGTGATCATATGAGTGGAAAAAAAGGCACAAATGCAAGATGTAGCAGCTGACTGAATTTTAAGAGTAAGAAAAAGAGTCAAGGATAGCTTCTAGAATGACTAACATAAGTGACTGGAAACATGACATCATCTTCAGCACAATTTGAGTTCAGCTTTGGACAAGTTGAGTTTGAAATGCTTCTGGCACACCCTTTTTGAAATGTTTATAAGGCACTTGGTAGGGCAGGCCTAGTGTTTAGAAGAGACTCAAATCTGGATAAAAAGACTTGGGAGTCATCTGAATAAAGATGACAACTGAACTTATGGAACCTGACAAAACCTACAAGGGAAAAAGTACAGGAAAAAAAAAGAGGTCCAAGAAAATTTTAAAATTCAAGAAAAAAATTGAATAAAAAGTGGACAGATAGGTAAGAGGAAAGCCAAAAAAGAGCAGGATCATGAAAGTCCAAGGAGGACATATCTAAGAGATAATTGTCAACAATGTAAAATGTTGCTGAAAGTTCAAGAGGGATGAGGATCAAGAAAAGGCCCTTGGATCTAGCAAATAAGAGAATATCAATAACCCTGAGGAAATCAGTTTCCATTGAGTGGTGAGGTTTATCAATTAATGTTTTTGGCAAAATGTGTTACCCAGAACTTGAAATGACTTTCTGAACATGATCTGACTTGAGCAGAATACAGTGGAATTCTAACTTCCCTAGTCCTGGACAGTACTGATTCATAACTTCATATGAATACACATAAATCCAAAAACTATAGAGGGAAAAATGAAAAAAGACTAGGCATTCCAATTCAAGGAGGCAAATTTGACATGATAGGTATCATTGAGACTTGATGGGATGTGACTCATGACTAGAATATGGCTCTGCAAATGGCTTTGAATACTTTATTCAAAAGTAAAAGGTTAAGCAAAGGTGTGATAGGAGTAAGCAATGACTATTAAGGCATACTTATGTGAAAGAAATTCAGAATGCAGAGAGATGAAATATAGTGAAAAGTATTTGAGAAAAGAATAACAGAGGCAGGAACAGAAGTGATCTTGTCATTGAGGATACTACAAAAAGGAAATAGAGGAGGAGTCTGGAAAGAGATCACAAGGCTGGCACAGAGGTGTGAAAGAGTAGTAGTGTAGAACTCTAATTATATGAACATCTACTGAAGCACTCTGCCCGAAGCTTGTTTCTTGTTTCTTGACTTGTTTCAGTGATAATTCCATGCTTTAAAAAAATGGAAGAACAAAGAAAAGAGAAATTCTATTCTGTATCTAATTCTCATAAATTCTCATTAGGAAGGAGTGCTAGTTACTGGGGTGGATATGATAGGAAACTTGGGAGTAAGAGAGGAGGGCTTATTCCATCATAGAGTTTGTGATCAAGAATAGCTAGGCAGAGTCTGACATGCATTCTAGATTTAGGAAGAGGAATTTGCAAAAGATTCAGTGGTAGAATCTCATTAATGAAAATACTGGAAGGGAGTCTATTCTGAGGGATTAGAAGCTCTGAATAGTGCAATACTGACAATATAGCGGGATAGTTCTGAGGAGGGAAGAAAAGAGTTCTTTAAAGAGACTGCTGTAGATGCATAAGAAACTCAACAATCAATTCCATTTTTAAAAGTCTGTTCAGAAGATAAAGGCACATGAGTACAAAAGTATTGATAAAGAGTCCTGGAAGTCAAGTGTTCAAAGTGTTGAAACCCAGAATACACCAAGCTTTGCAAAGAAAGTTAAAGACCACAAAATGTTGGGAGGGTCTAGTTCTTTTGGGGAAAATAGGAGAATCAGAAAAGGGATGGAACCATTGCTTAGAACGGATAGTATAATAGTAACTGTCTAGAGAGAAGGCATAGTGATTGGATTATTATTTTAATTCTGTTTTCCCTGTTAAAGAGAATAATCTTGAACTGGCAAGGAGGGGGGAAAAAATCTGATAGGAAGTTTAAAGCCAAGACAATTAAGGATATATTGTTGTTGTTGTTGTTTTTAAGTATCTAGCTTTCCTTCAAAAGGTGATACCAGATTACTCTTATTTCCTTTTATGGCAGGATTGCAAAATTATCCGAGCAACAAACATTTATTGAGTCCTTACAATGTGCCAGGTGTTATACCTAAAAGAATGCTGTAGGTATAGGTTTCACAGATTTCAGCAAATCATTTGATAAAGTCTCTCTTGCTATTCTTATGGGAAAAGATATAAATATGTGGACTAGATAATAGTATTATTAGGTATACTAGAAATGAACAAATGGCTGAGACAAACTTGTCTGAGTGTCTTGGCAGAGTGTCCCAGAGCTTTGTGCTTGACTCTGTTCTGAGACTTCTATCAATTTAAGACTTTTATCAATTACTTCATAAAGGAATTGGAGTACCCATCAATTTAGACATTTTTTTCTGAAAAAAAAAAAAACTTGGGGTGTTAGTGGACTACAAGAATGACACTGAATTAATAGTGTGATTTAGGGGGTGGCTAGGTGGCGCAGTGAGGAAGCGCCGGCCCGGGAGTCAGGAGGACCTGAGTTTGATTCTGGCCTAAGACACTTAACACCCACACAAAAATAAACTAGCCATGTAACCTTGTGCAAGTTACTTAACCCCAATTGCCCTCCAAAAGGCAAAAAAAAAAGAAATAGTGTGATTTAGCAGTCAAAAAAGAGCATCCAAATGATGGTAAGAGGATGGTGAAGGACCTTAATTTCATGTTTAGGAGGATCATTGAAGAAACAAATTATGCTTAGGCTGGAAAAGAGGAGATTCAAAGGGATATGACACTTGTCTTCAAAAATCTGAAGGGCTGTAATCTGAAGGCTGTAATGTGAGACATCATTATTCTCAATAACTCCAGAAGGCATATCAGAAGTAAGGGGTAAAAGTTAAATCAAAGTAAATTTAAACTCCATGTTAGTTTAAACACACACACAAGAAAGAGAGAGAGAGAGAGAGAGACAGAGAGACAGAGACAGAGAGACAGAGAGAGAGAGACAGAGAGAGAGAGAGAGACAGAGAGAGAGAAATGAAATCTTGCTAATAATTAGAGCTATGCAAAAATAGAATAGAGCTCCTCAGGAGATGGAAGGTGAAGTTGGGTGGTACTCTTCAATGGAAGTTTTCTAGCAAAGTCACTTTGTTGAATATATTTTAAGAAGGTATTCTATTTTCAAGTACAGGTAAGACTAAATAGTCCCTTTAGTTTCATCTTAATTCTAAGAATCAGTGATTCTGTGAGTCTCTTTGTCTCAAAGCCCAGCAGTTGTAATCTATCTGATGCTACTGCCACTTATCTAACACACCTACATTCAAATCAGACAAGACTATGACGTTTCTATGTAAATACACTATATGCTGACTCTTTAAGGACTTTTTGATATGACAGTCTAATGATGAAAAGGCACAAAAAGATATTTTTGTATAAAGGAAAAGATTTATTGTTAAAAGTTGCAAGATAGTGGTCCTATTAAAGGTGTACATTTTCATACCTAAAGGGAGTAGAAAAAGACACTATTTTGATAATAACTGCTAATGTATGTGTATTAAGAGACAGCTTTCAGATAGGATTTGAGTAGTTTTATATAGAAAATTAATTTGCATAAATATAATACTCAACCTTCAGAATAGTATAGAATAATGCTTCACTTAGGTTTTTTTATGTGTTTATTGATACTTTCTGTGTCTTACATCACCATAATATCTCATCTATCACTTCTCCTCTCCTCCCAGAGAGCCACTCCATAGGATAAATAGCATTTAGGAAGGGGAGGAAATGATGAAGTCAGCACAACTGATGGATATTTTGAAAAAGACTCAAAACATGCAATGTATCACACCTGTGGACCACCTGGAGATCTCTTCTCATATCTCTTCATCTGTGTCCCACTTGAACTTTATAATTCTGTTGCATTTACTTTTGATTTTTTGATGTGTCATTACATTGTTGTAGTTAGTATATATACTAATTTCTCGGCTCTGCTTACTTCATTCTCTGCATCAGTTCATATAAATCTTTCCATGCTTCTAAGTATTCATCATATACACTCTTCCTTTTTCTATAATTTAGTATTTTATTTTCCCCAATTATATGTAAAAACAATTTTTAACAATTACTTTTTACAATTTTGAGTTCTAAATTCTCTTGTTCCCTTCCTTCCCTTCTCCCCTCATTGAGAAGGTAAGCAATTTGGTATAGGTTATACATATGCAATCATGTAAAATACATTTCTATGTTAGTCATGTTGTACAAGAAAACAAACAAAACAAAAAAAAGTTAAGAAAAATATGCTTTGATCTGCATTCAGATTCTATCAGTTCTTTCTCTGGAGTACATCTTTTCTAATAGCAAGTAATATTCTATTACATTCATGTACTACAATTTCTTTAGTCATCCTTCAATTGTTGGGCATTTACTTTCAATTATTTTTCAATTATAATTTCAATTAATTTCAATTATTACCTATCACAAAAAGTGTGTAAATATTTTGAAGTGTGAGGGCTTTTTTTCTTATCAACGGTTTCCTTGGAGTACAAGCTCAGTTATGAGGTTCCTGGTTCAAAGGGTATGGACATTTTTGTCACTTTATTTGTGATGGCTCACTTGTCAAAAGACAATTTGATGTTACCAAGAGTCAGAGAAAGATCTTTTATTTATTGAAAACTGGAGATATACCACTGTAAAGAAACATTTTCTTGGCAGCCAGGTAGCACAGCGAGTAAGAGCACCGGCTCCAGTGTTGGTATGACCTGGAGATCGAATCCTGGGCTCAGACACTTAGCACCCACCCAGAAACACCTGGCCGTGTAACCTTGAGCAAGTTACTTAACCCCAATTGCTTTAAAAAAAAAAAAAGAAAAGAAACATTTTCAAGGATATCAAAGAGATGGATTATGTTGAAGTCTTCAGAGCTTCAAGGAATTATGATGCCACAGTTCATTTGTATATACAGTTTTTATGACTATAAGGGATGAACTTTATGACAATTGATAGCTTTGATTTCTTCTTTTGAGAGCTGCCTGTTCATATCCTTTGACCATTTATAAATTGGGGAATGGCTCTTATTTTTATAAATTTGGCTCAATATAAAGGATAGACTTTTTTTAAATGAGAAGTCATAAAACATTTGGAGACTGCAGTGTGATTTTGAAAGGTATGTCATTGTGATGGGAGAAATCTCCCATTGTCATAGGAAATTTCCTTCAATTAAAAACTGTCAGCCTACATACTTTCAAACATAGATAATGGGAGGCCACATCAAAAGGACTGTAGTGGTAAGACAACTAGTGAGGAAATTTATTGGGGAAGAAGTGAAGCATGACTGGGACAGCCTGACCTGAAATAGCAAGAGTCATGAGGTAATCATTCAGCAGGAAAATGAGGCTCCAGGAAAAGGAGGTTCAGGTATGAAAGGACTAAGTCCTCCTGAACTTGATATCTGGTATAGGTTATTCTTTCTCAAACCCTTTTGCTGGATCACTGTCTATGATCTATCTCACAAATGTGAGTATAAACCCTTGGCTCAATCTCATTTTCAATGATTAGTCAACCCTCACCAGTACAATTATTATCTCTATAAAGACAACTGTCAGATCACTCACCAGGCCAAGTATATCTCTTGACCTCTAGAACCCTTTTCATCATCCTAGTTTGACTTCAAAGTACATCTATTATAATTTTTCTACAAACAGGATACTAGAACATTCCACAATTTAATATAGCTAGACCGTCCACAATTCAATGTACTTATATCTGAAGTGATTAAAAAAATTCAAATCCAAAATGAATGAAGCTTCAACACCCTAGGGTTTCTTAGGCACAGTAAAAGATGTGTAGCTTTTAATAACACATCCCAGAATTGCTACTTCAGAGTTGTCTTAATTTTCCTGCTTATGTCTTATCCTTGATGCACCTTTCAACATGCCATTTACATTTAGTCTCGTTACTTAAAAGAAAAATAGCATTGGAAAAAAAGACTCACAGAAGCACTTTGAAAAGACAGATTCAAAAAACACCAGCATTAATTCAACAATCCAAGAATGCTGGGCTAAGCGTGAGTTAGTCTACAGTACAAAACCGTCATTGCTATTTCATGCACAAAAGTCCTCCAATTGACTTTCTTACTGCAGCTTTAAACATTTACAGATATTTGAGGGATTAAAAAAAACTAACATGCAGAAAGTAGAATTTTTTTTTTAATTTTCTCATCCACACATAGAGAATTAAAAAGATGGAGGTTTATTTTGGCCAAAATTTTTCAACCCATTCACATAGGACCTGAGATTAGTCATAACAATTTTAATCCCAAAGGGACTCCTCTGCAAGTGGGTAGTTCTTTTTTTTCTTTATGACTCATTAACAGCACCAAAGAGTAGAACCAAATTTTTTTTAAATGCTTATCATAATCAAGGGGGCAGAATCAAGATGGCAAAGGAGAAGCAGGACCTCTGAGCGGCTCCGGCTTCCACCTTCCCCAATCGATGTAAAAAGGGGACTCTGAACAAACTTTGAAGCTGCAGAACCCACAAAATGTCACAGAGAAGCTAACTTCCCGCTGAGGACAGCCCAGCAGGCTGGCAGGAATCAGCCAGCATAGAGCTCTGGGAGCTGAGTCCAGGCCCTTGTGAGCCCCAGGGCGGGTCTGACCAGCCACCAGCTGGAGGGATTCCAGATTAGCAGCAGCTGTGGCCATTTCCAGAATTATCAACACATAGATGCAAAGGACAAAGTGAGAGGTCAGTGCAGTCTGGGCTTTGGGACCCTGTAAGAGGGAATGCATAGGCTTTTGCCCTGGGGGCAAGAAGCTGCTGAGTAGCCCAGCACAGCCAGCCAGTGCCATGTGGCAGCTTCAGCTCCTGGCTTGCAGAGTGTAGGGGGAGCAAGCAACCAGTCTGAGGGGTAATCACTTCTGCTTTAACCTGCTTGGATCTGGATTGCAGTCTAGGGTGGAGGTCCTGGGGTGTGTGACCAGCTTGCCAGAGCATGTGGAGGCCTCAGAGAGGGCACCCTCCCAATACCTCCCACAGATAAGAAAACCCCAGCATTTGGGATGAAAGCTCCCCTGTCTGGTGGCAGAGTCCTACTGTGGCAAAAAGCCCAGGGGTCAAGTGACTGAGGGGTGTAGCAGCAAGCACCCCAAGCGTCCTCAGGGTTTGCCGCCACCACAGGTTCTTGGATCTGCTTTGATAAAGGAAAGCAACTCAAAATGGGTTAACAAGCTTACTTTAATCAGTCAGACCATATATCGTTTACCTTGTTCAGGGGAGAAAGGTCAGCACCCCGAACTTCAAAATATACAGACAGAATTATCAAGACATTAACAGATCAAGTAGACAGCTTTCCAAACTGTCCAACCATTACATCCATACTCAGTCAACATCTGGGTTTCCACATCTGGGTTTTTCAAAGCCGGGGGACTCTCAACAACGGCTTCCCAGAATTCAGATCAAATCACAGAGCACTTCTCAAAGTGAGTCCCAAAACAAAGCTACACATCAGGGCTTATATAGCCTTCTCCTGGCTCAGAGAATGTAACAACCTTATTGACTTACTGGCCAATCAAGAAGTATCTACTGAAAAACAAGCCTCCCTCCCCAGGCTTCAGGTGCATTTTAGCCTAGGGGCAGGGAAGATCTTCCAAATTTGCATTCCCATTACAAGGGGTGACATGACCAGGCAAAGGAAACAAAGCAGACAGAAGATTCCAACATTACACTCCTATTTTGGAGACAAAAAGGAGCAAAGCATGGAACAGGAGGAAGACAGTGAAGTCAGAACTCCTGCACCAAAAGCTTCAAAAGAAAAGACGAGCTGCTTACAGTCCATAGAGGACCTTAAGAAGCAGGTAAGAGAAGTGGAGGAAATGAGAATGATTCAAGAAAATTACAAAATGAAAGTCAACAGCCTGACTGAGAAAAATCATACCTTAAAAAATAGACTAATTAAGGGTGGCTAGGTGGCACAGTGAGTAAAGTGCCAGCCCCAGAGTCAGGAGGACCTGAGTTCTGTTCTGGCCTCAGACACTTAACACCCACACAAAAAAACTAGCCATGTAACCTTGGGCAAGTTACTTAACCCAATTTGTGCTCCAAAAGGCAAAAAAAAAAAAATAGACTAACTCAATTGGCAAAAGAGGTTTAAAAAAGCAATGTGGAGAAGAATGCCTTAAAAAGCCAAATTTACCAAATGGGAAAAGAATCTCAAAAGCTCACTGAGGAGAATCATTGCTTCAGAATTAGATTGGAGCACATGGAAGTTAATGATTTTATGAGAAATCAAGATGCTGTTAAACAGATCTAAACAAATGAAAGAATAGAAGGCAATGTGAAATATCTCATGGGGAAAATCACTGACCTGGAAAATACATCCAGGAGAGATAATTTAAAAATTATTGGACTACCTGAAAGCCAGGATCAAAGTAAGAACCTAGAAATCATCCTCCAGGAAGTTCTCAAAGAAAACTGCCCTGATGTTTTAGAATCAGAGGGCAAAATACAGGTTGAAAGAATCCACCCATCACCTCCTGAAAAAGATCCCACAAAAAAACTCCTAGGAATATTATAGCCAGGTTCCGGAATTCCCAGATTAAGGAGAGAATATTACAAGCAGCCAGGAAGAAACAATTTGAATATTGTGGAAACACAATCAGGATAACCCAGGATCTGGCAGCTTCTACACTGAGGGATCAAAGGACTTGGAATATGATATTCAGAGGTCAAAGGAGCTGGGATTAAAACCAAGAATCACCTACTCAGCAAAACTGAGTATCATGTTTCAGGGGAAAATATGGTCATTCGGTGGAATAGAGGACTTTCAAGCATTCTTGATGAAAAAACCAGAGTTGAATAGAAAATTTGACCTTCAGATGCAAGAAGCAAGAGAAGCATGAGAAGGTAAACAGGGAAAAGAAATCATAAGGAGCTTATCAAAGTTGAACTATTAACATTCCTACATGGAAAAATAATAATTGTAACTGATGAAACTTTTCTCAGTATGAAAATAGTTGAAGGGAATAGAAATATATATGTATATATATGAGGGTATATGGGCATATGAATACATATGTGAATGTGTGTATGTATGTTTATAGGTATACATTGATAGAGGGCACAGGACCAATTTAATAGGAAGGGATGATACTTACAAGGTGAAATTAAGAGGTGAGAGAGGAATATAATGAGAGGAGATGGGGAGAGACAAAATGGGGTAAACTATCTCATAGAGAAGAGGCAAGGGAAAATGGTTACAATGGAGGGGAAGAATAGGAAGGCAAAAGGGAATGGGTCAACCTTATTCTCATTGAATTTGGCTTAGGGAGGGAATGAAATACACACTAAATAAGGTATCTCACCCTACAGGAGAGTAGGGAGGAAGGGGATGAGAGGAGGGATGATGGAAGGGAGGGAAGACTGGAGGGGGGGGGCGGGAAGTTGGAACACCCACTTTTGAAAAGGGACGGGATCAAAATAGAGAATAGAACAAGTGGGAGGTGGTATAGGAGGGAGGGAAATATAGTCAGTCTTTTACAATATATCTACTATGGTAATGTTTTGCATAGTTACACATGTACAACCTAATCTGAACTGCTTATCTTCCTAGTAAGGGTGGGTGACAAGGGACAAAGGGAATGATTCTGGAATTCAAAGTTTTAAAATCAAGTGTTTAAATATCTGTGTGTGTATATATATATATACTATTTTTAATACTATTTTACATTTAATTGGGAAATAAGATATACAGGCTCTGAGGCATAAGATCCACCATGCCTTACTGGAAAAGTTAAAAGGGGTATGGGAGAAAATATGGGAGAGAGAAGATTGGAGGAGGGGATATCCTGTGGGACTGCTATTTTGGGGTGGTGAGTAGGGGAAAAACAGGGAGAAAATTTGTAACTAAAAATCTAGTGGAAAAGAATGATGTAAATCAGAAGTTAATAAAGCATTTGAAAAATGAGAAATGCAAATCAAAACAACTCTGATGTACCACATCTCACCAGTCAGATTGGCTAAGATGATAAAACAGGGGGCAGCCAAGTGGCCCAGCAAGTAAGAGCACCAGCTCCAGTGTCGGGATGACCTGGGAATCAAATCAGGGCTCAGATACTTAGCACCACAACCAGAAATAACTGGCTGTGTAACCTTGAGCAAGTTACTTAACCCCAATTGCTTTAAAAAAAAAAGATGATAAAACAGGAAAATGACAAATGCTAGAGAAGATGTGGTCAAATTGGAACACCATTGCTGGTGGAGTTGTGAACTGATCCAACCTTTCTGGAGAGCAATCTGGAATTATACGCAAAGGGCTATAAATAATTTCATACCCTTTGACCCAGCAATACCACTTCTAGGGTTACATCCCAAAGAGATCATAGAAGTGGAAGAAAGACCCATATGTACAAAAATATTTATAGCAACTCTTTTTGTGGTAGCAAAGAATTGGAAATTAAGGGGATGCCCATCAATTGGGGAATGGCTGAACAAGTTGTGGTATATGCATGTTATGGAATACTATTGTGCTATAAGAAATGAGGAGCAGATGGACTTCATATTTACCTGGAGAGGCTTATACGAACTGATGCTGAGTGAGAAGAGTGGAACCAGGAGAAATTTGTACACGATTACAGACACAATGTATGTGTGATGACCAACTTTGATAGACTGGACTCTTCTCAGCAATGCAGTGATATAAGTCAATATCAAATGACTCATGATGGAGAGAGGTGTCTACATCCAGAGAAAGAACTGAGTTTGAATCCAAATTGAAGCAAACTACCTGATCTTTTTCTTTTTCTTGTTTGGTTTTATTTCCTCTTTACCATTTTTCATTTCATCTGATACAATCCTTCTTTATAACCTGATTAATGTCTAATGTGAAAATATTTACAGATCCTATACTTGACTGTATGCCGCCATGGCAGGGAGGGGAGGGAGGGGGACAGAATGTGAAACTCAAGGAATTGTGGAATTGAATCTTGTAAATTAAAAGTAAACAAACTTTATTTTAAAAAATTAAAAAAATGCTTATCATGATGATTACTTCATCTAGTGGTCCATCCATCTATGTATTCATCCTTGAATTCATTCAGTCAACACAAACATGGATTGCGTGCATACCATATATAAGTTGTTGGGTACTTTACTATAAACATATGAATTTCCAAAGCTCTGTTCTTTTCAAGTCTCATTCAATGAACTAATTTTAAAAAATAGAGTTTTCTATTTATTGTTATTCCAATTATTTTTTTCCTTGATGCAGATAATTTGCCTTGCTTGGAGCAATTACCACATAAAAATAAGCTAAAGAATGGCAGATTTCAAAATATTCTCCTTAAATACAAATAAGTTTTTTCCTCAGCCAATATACAAAGCTGGGGACTGGGAAGCAGGGGAGAGGCTGTTAACATACATTAAAAGGGTATGGTTTGTTTTTGCTACTGATAGATAAACATGATAAAGGCAGAAATGCTAAATAACAAGTAAGAATAATAACTTTGCCTCCTTTGTTTATCAGCTTTGTTCAGGCTGAAATTAATTCAGATGACAAACTTAAGAAGCTTTCTGGAATTATTAACATTGAATCAGATGTCTATCTATGACAAAGGGCAAACCCCCAGATGTAGAGAATGCAAAAGACAGACAAAATCTTAGCTCAAGACACTATGCTTGCCTTTTGTTTGAGACCTTCCACAATGACTGGCTCATAGTTCTGACTATAGACTTAAAACTGTCAGCCCACCTTCTTAGGAAGAGGCTTTCATGCTAGTTTAACTGAGATGATCAGCAGATGACATCAAAAAAAAAAAACAAGTAGGTGCCAGAAGAACAACAACCAACAGAGACAATGATAACATGCCAATAGAAACCATGAGACCAGTGGAGCCATGCTAATTGGAGACTGCACTCCAGCATTCACCATAAAGCCATACCGTGGAGCACACTCAGTGGGGAACAGTCCAATGAGAGCATCATGATGACATAATTGGAAGATATTATTAATCCCACAGAATCAGGGGCATGAATTGCTCTTCTTCATGGGTACCCCATCTATGCTTGTTCAATATGTGTATTTTTCCTCACATATGCTTTGATCACACATGTAACCTATCTATAACATTTGGGTGCCTTGTACCCATATATGTTCTCTACATATATGTCTCTACATGTATGTATGCCAATTCTTCTCACTGATGATGTGTCTATTTTTAGGACTTTATTGGCAAAATAAATTTCAGTTACAAATTAACAGCTAGGAGTTTCAAAAAGCTTAAGGTATTTGTAACCAAGAAAAGCAGGAAGTACAACAAAAACTTTGAAACACAAATGGGAAATAAATGGCAATTGCACAAAGGATTGTAAACACTGTTCACACTTGTCAAACTCTTTTTTTTAAGAAAGTACTCTTTTGATGGCAAATAAATTAGCTGATGAACAACTAGAACAAATGACTTCCAGACAATACAAAAAAAGGATTGGATTTTTCTCCTTGTAAACATTTTATTTAAACAACATTCAAAGTGTATGGAGGGATTGCTGTTTTGCTTTGAAAGTTTACTAAATGCTTTTATTCTGAAGTTATGAGATCCTCTGGATGACCAGAAAATGCAAAGATGTCAGCAGGCTTGAGTTTTGAGGGAATGCAGACTCACAGAAAACCTTGAACCTAGGACAGCTCTTCTAGAATCCCCATGTGTGAGAGACATTTGCCTTACATGTTACATACAGAACAAAGGAGCATGAAAGCATTGATTTAAGGTTGGAAGGGACCTCAGAAGTCATTGAGTCCAATTCCCTCCATTTATAGATAAACTGAGGCCAGGGAAGATTAAGTGACTTGTCCAATATAACACTGGTAGTAAGTGGCAGAACTAGAATTCAAACCCAACTCTTCTGACTCCATGTCCAAAACCCTTTCCACTCTGTATTACCAGTTAAGTATAGATACATCTTTTTTTTTTTTGCTTTTTGGAGGGCAATTGGGGTTAAGTGACTTGCCCAAGGTCACATGGATAGTTTTTGTGCTAAATGTCTGAGGCCAGATTTGAACTCAGATCCTCCTGACTCCAGGGCCAGTGCTCTTCTCACTGCGCAACCTAGCCACCCCTCGATATATCTTATTTTTAACTTATACCATAATTTTTAAATTGTACATTACTGCTTCAAGGTCATGTTTCATGGCTTAGTGAAATTCCAGCTTTTCTCCTCTCCAGAAATGAAATACGAAGCTACAAATCAAACCAAAATACAAGGTAAATTTTTTCCATTTTATTTCTTCAGACTCAGAGTAAATCCCCAGAGAAGAGATCATTATGTCATATCTATTCTAACCCACAGAGCATCAAGCAGGGAGGAGTCAGAAATCACAGACTCTCATAATTTGAAAGTTGGAGGGAAACCTTGGTTTCTACCTAGTTCAAACCAAATATGAAAGAAATCCTTATGTAGAACCAGTAACCCTTCAGCATCTCCTTTTAGACAACTCCAGTTGTTAGATTTTTCCTCCCTGGACATCGTCTTAATTGATCTATTCTAATCCTTTCTCCCCATGACAGACTTTCACATACTTGAAGACTGCTATGATATCCACTTTCTTCTGAGTCTCCTTATCTCCCAAGAAATGTTCCCATTTCCTCTACCTGTTCTTCCTATGACATGGATTCAAGACCCTTTACAATCCTGCTTGTCATCTTCTGTACACTTCCTCTTCCACCCTAGAAATGAACACCATGCTCCAGATGCAGCATGGCTAGGGCTGAGTGATGACTCGAAATTCAATGAAGGCTGAGTGATTTGGGATTATCACTTCTTTATTGTTAAAAGCTATATTTTTGGGAGCAGCTAGGTGGCACGGTGAATAGAGCACCAGCCCTGGAGTCAGGAGGACCTGGGTTCAAATCCGGCCTTAGACAATACAAAACTTGCCCGTGTGACCTTGGACAAGTCACTTAACTCCAATTGCACTACTTTCCCCCCTCCAAAAAGCCAAAAAAAAAGGCTACATTTCTCTTTGTGAAGTCCAAGGTCATGTTAGCTTTTAAGGTAATTACATCACACTGATGACTCATATGGCTTTCACTAAAGCCCCCAAATCTTTTTTCAGAGAACTGCTGCCTAACCATGCCCCCCCCACTCATCTTGTACTTGTGAATTTGATTTTTTTTAACCATGGTATAAATCTAATAAACATTTAACTCTATTAAAGTGGGTCAAATCAATGGTATAGTAGATATAGTGCTAGGGCTGGAATTAGGAAGATCTGAATTTAAATTTGACCTTCAAAACTTACTGTGTGACCTTGGGAAAATCATTTAACTTCCCATCTGCCTTACTTTCCTCATCTTTACAATGAGTATAATAGTAGCACTTACTTCCAGAGTAGTTGTGAGGATCAAATGATATAGTCATAATAAAACATTTAGTACAGGGCTTGGCACATAGTAAGTGTTATATAGATAGCTAATATTATTATTATTATTTCATTTTATTAAGTTCAGCCCAATGTTCTAATCCATTGGTGACAAATTCAAATAGAAACAAGGACCACTAGAACTGTACATTACCTGTGTTCTGTTCTGTTTTATTTATTTTGCTAAATATTTCACTATTACACTTTAATCTACTTTGGGCTGCACTTAAACTAGGGGCCATGTGATCAACATTTCTGCTCTAAGTGTATCATGATCTTTTTGGATCCAGAATCTGTCATCCATAGTGTGAGCTATCTCTCATACCTTTGTGCCATCATCACGTTTGATGAGCATATTATCTCTGCCTTTATCCATTTTGAAAAATCATTGTTATAAACATTAAAGAGCATAGAACCAAGCAGAGATGCCTGGTGGTAACTCCACTGAAGATCTTCTGCCACATTGACATCAAATCATCAACTACTACTAATGGTTTAACCACATTAAACCATTAGCCATTTTTTGACTCCAGCCATCCAAACCATTCTGAATCCCTCTATCATATTATCATCTTCTCCATGTCTATCCATCTTCTCCCTAAGAATAATACCAATACTTTATCAAAATCTTTGTAGAAATTTAAGTAAATTGTATCTATAGCATTCATCTAAAAACAGAAATGTTTCATCTGGCATGAGCTGTTCTTGATAAAAAGCCATGCCAGTTCATTGTAATGCTTACTTTCCTTTCCAGATGTTCACCAACAGGATCTTTGATAATCCATTTTAAAATTTTCCCAGAAATCAGAGCCAAGTTCACCAATTTATATTTTGTAAATTCTGTTCTCTTCATTTTTTTAATTGGCACACTTACCCCACTCTAGTCTTAAGGAACCAGTCCCATCTTCCCTGGTCTTTCAAATAATCATTGCCAGTGACCCAGCCACTATACCTGACAGTTCTTTCAGAATGTGAAGATGTAGTTCATCTTGGCCAAGTGATTTGAATCAATCCCAGGAAGCTATGGCCTCACTTACTGTCAGTTTACAGTCAACTCTCCATTAGGGCAAATAAATCCCGTAAAGATGTCGCATTCTTCAAATTCACAATATTTGAATATATGTAAAATATAGAGCCATTGGTTCCAACCTGATCCATATTTGCAATGAAAATTTTAGTGAGTCTTTATCTGTTTATTAATGTAATATAAAAGGATAAGAAAAAAGCATTTCTGATTCACAGTTATTACAAAGTAATAGATTTGTTATAGAAAACAAAATTTTAAAAGCTACTGAATATCATACCTAAAGATAAGTCTACACTGACTATATGATTAAAAACATCATGATCGGGGCGGCTAGGTGGCACAGTGAATAGAGCACTGGCCCTGGAGTCAGGAAGACCTGAGTTCAAATCTGGCCTCAGACACTTAACACAAAAACTAGCCATGTGACCTTGGGAAAGTCACTTAACCCCAATTGCCCTCCAAAAAGCAAAAAATAAAATAAAAACATCATGATTGTCACCTAAAACATTTTAGTTTCATATATTGAACTGCATCCGGGATGTTACCTGATATCAAGTATAAATTGGCCTCGGTACGACTTCTGCCCATTGCTCCTAGTTCCACCTTCTGGGGCCAAAACCAATAATTTCTAATGCATCTTTCATAGGCCAACCCTCCAAACACTTGAAAATAGTTATCATGAATGTTCTAAGTGTTCTCCAGGTTAAACACCCCCATTTCCTTAAACTAGCCTTCATATAGTATATCCTACAATCTTCTCACCATAGTGTTTGTCCTTTACTAGACATGGTACAGTTTATCAATGCCGTGGTGGTGCCTAGAACTGAACATAGCATTCCAGAGAGTCAGAACAAGGCAGAATACGGTAGAATTATTACTTCCTATGTTCTGGAAAGCATACCTCTCTTAATGAAGCCTCAGATAGCTCTGAAGAGGAGATTAGAAAAGGTTCTTTCCTCCCTTCTTTGCAAGGGAGGAGGACTATGTTCATGGAACGTTGGATAGATGGAGAGAGAGAGAAAGAGAGAGAGATACTACATATAGATATAGAGAAGTATCTATCTTTATACTATAGACAGATCTATGTACTATATAGAGAGATTTTTATAACATAAATAGATAGATAGACAGACAGACATAGATAGATGATAGATAGATAGATAGATAGATAGATAGATAGATAGATAGATAGATAGATAGATAGATAGATAGATAGATAGATAGATAATAGATAGACAAAGACAGACAGATAATGACTTGCTTGATGTATTGGTTAGTTTGCTGAATTGCTTTATTTTCCTCCTTTTTATTCTTTGTTACAGAGGATGGCTTGATAAGTAAGGGAAAGGGAAAGGATATGTTTAGAAATAAAAGTCATATAAAAGTAAAGGATGTAAAAAAATTAAAATAAAAATGAAGAAAATTTGCATTTCTCAATCAATTCCCTGTGAATTCATTTAAATCTCATTGGGAACTCTTTTTTTCTTACTAACCAGAAGATTTTCTCCTTGTGCTTTTAGCATTTCATTCATGAGAGTCTCCCATTCCTGTTGGGCCTAAAAAAACATTAGGCCATTTTAACCTATCTATTCTTTCTGTGAATCTCTGCTTTCCCAAATCTAATGTCCACATTAAGTTATGATTTCTTTTCTCTCCTTCTCAAATACAAAGTCTATGATAGAGTAGACACTTGCCCCACAAGACTCTTGTCATCACTATTTCAGCAACAATTTTCTCCTTATTGGTCAAAATTACTTCCAGAATAGCAGTTCCCCTCCTTTTTTACTTCTTGAAGTATGAAATTATCACTGAGAATAAAATTTGTCATTATTTTGTCAATTAGCACTCATATAACAATACCTAGCATTTAGATAGCACTTCAAGATTTGCAAAGCACTTTGCATATGTTATTTCTTGTGATCTTACAACAACCCTGTAATGCAGGTTCTATTTTTAGCCTCATTTTACCAATGATCTGACAGGTTAAGTACCTCACCACATTAGTAGAAATTAATCTCAGGTCTACTCCAAGGTTTCCAGTTCCAACACTGTAGCTATAGAACCACCTATCTGCCTCTTTACTCACCATATAGATGTTCAGAGGGGCCTATTTCTCCCTTCTACTGTTACTCTTCTGTTTCTCCCCTTCTTCCCTTTCCTCATTTTCCCCCTTATTTCCTTCTTTTCCATCAGCTTCAATTATTCAACAAACATTTATTAAGTGTTGACTACATGCAAGGCAGTCCTTATCCTTAAGAAACTTATTCAATAACATACTTTTTGTAGATATACAAATTAAAATGTATATGTTCCTATGTCCAATATCCTTTTCACAAACACTTTTGTTGTTGTTCAGTCATTGTCAGTCATGGCTGACTCTTCATGCCCCTATTTGGGATTTTCCATGGCAAAAATACTGGAGTTCTCTGGCTCATTATACAGATGAGGAAACTGAGGCAAAATGGGTAAAGTGACTTGCTATTAGGTGAATTTTAGTATAAGGTGGATTTTAGTGTGTGTAAAGTGGATTTTTGTTATTATTTCTTAAAGTTCAGTTTCCCTGGATCCATAGCCATAACAAATTCTTGTTCCCAGGTATTAAATAAATTCCCACAGTTATGGTTCAAAACATCTCCACCATGCTTGCACGGCATTATATAATGATAAATAATATAAACATCCACTGTGACTGCATAGTGAGATACAAGGATGGGGTGATGTAAACTTGTGAGGCTACTGCTGGCCATGTGCCTTTTTTGTCCGTTGCTCCTATAAAACAAGTGGTCACTGGTCAGTGAGTGGGGAACCTTAGGGTTGAATGAACAAATTCTGTGTGTGCCTCAATGGGCCCCCACTGAGGCTTAGGGGGAACCTTAGGGTTGAGTGCACAGAAGCTGTGCATGCCTTGATCGGCCCCCATCAAGGCTTGGAGGGAATCTGCATTTGCCTCAGTTGTCCCCACTGAGGCTTGAGGGGATTTAGGAGATGCACAAGTAGTGCCTGTCTCTACTGACCCCATCGAAAGGTAGGAGTGGTTGCCCTCCCCTCTCACCAGCCCCTGCGAGAAGGGTGATTAGGGAATGATGCTGTAGGAGTTTGTGCTCCCATTATCAGCAATCCTCTCCTGATAAAACTAGACTAGAATAAAGATTATTAACCCCTTCTTAGAAGTGTCTTTTCTGCCTGGCTAGATCAAGTGAACCTGTGCTAGCAGCCATCCTGTGTGCTGTGTTTATTTGTCTTACACTTGCCCAGGGTCACACAGATACTAAATGTTAGAGGCCTGATTTGAGCTCAGGAAGAGGAGTCTTCCTGATTTCAGGCTAGGCCCTCTATCTACTGTGCCACTTAGATGCCCCTATGACATGCAACCTTTTATACATGGCAGAGTTTATTTAGGTTGGAAAGTAAGTTTTAATCTAATTGTGAGCTGCAGACATTTAGAATTATGATCAAAATCAAAATTAAAATTTATATCACTAATATTCTTACTCGTTTCCATAAGATTCATGATTATTTTGAAAGTGAAGCCACGATCCAGTGGAAATTTCTGTAAAATGACTTTTTTTTTCATCATTAAAGATAGATGATGCAAGGATTTTATTAAGCAGGGTGAAAATGTGAAGAACTAGAAAACTTCATGCATTCTCTGTACTGAGGGATACGAAAATTGTCATAAATTTCATCCTATTTTTTTCACTATTTAGGTAGAAATCTCAAAAGATTTGGGGATAACTGCAATGATGTTAGAGCAGTTATACCTGTCATACGTGAGGACAGGGAGTGCATTACACTATATCTGTACCTTTACAAACATAGTCAATCACACAGATCGGGCACTGGTAGCCATCTTTCTCGCCCTCCCAAATGAATGTTGTTGTCTCACTTCCTCAGCCAAAGTTTGAACATCTTCCTTAAGATGTTCACGCAATTTCTGTGGATCTCCTCATATGTAATCAACATTGGGGCAGATGACTATGCCCCAAAGATGAAATCGGCTGCGTGACTTCCTTTTACCGCAGGGGCCCATAAGAGAATGTGGCCACCACACCACCAACAATATAAATGTACTTCTCATTTCAATCTGAGAAAAGGCAGGGTGCTATTAACATGTAAGCCACATGGATGGGGATATACTTTAATCTCAGACATATTAAATCCAGAAACCATTAGGTTTTCAGTTGATAGCTGGAGCTCTGGCCATAAATAAATATAAGGATGTTTGGGGTTCATTTCATCCTGAAGGCATTTATCTTTCTCTTCTTCCAATTTTGTTCCTTTTAACATCGCTCAGCTTCAACGTTGTGATGTTGTTAATGGCCAGATTGGATCCAGGAGGGCTTGAATTACTACATCTGAAAAACTGCTGGAGAGATAATGCCCCAGTTCACCTTCCCATCTGTCTAAAGGAAAGAATACCCAGTTGTCTCACAAGTCAAGTGGACTAGCTGCCTGTTACCTTGACAGTACAACTTGAAATTACTTCAAGAACATGTCTCATTCAAGTTGTTAGGGCTATGTGGCCTCAGAGGGAATCTGAAAGAAGGCCATGTGGGTCTAGTGTACTGAGTAACAATGAGTGATGCCAATTTTACCTCCTTGTTCTATCCCTCCCTACCTTTTATTGATTTTTCCCCTACACAGAGCAACATCCCTACTGTTTGATAATGTGATATTAATTTCCTCCAAGAAATCTCTTGTTAGCCCATCTCCTACTTGAATTCAGAATCATAGAGAATGTTAGTACTTCATATTAAAGCATTTTTTTCCTTTTCCTTTTTCTTGGTTTTTTTTTTGTTTGTTTATTTGGTTTGGTTTTAGTTTTTGGAACATGGCTAATGTTGAAATGTGTTTTGTATGACTTCATATGTCTAATGGCTATCATGTTTCTTGACTTCTCAATGGGTGAGGGAGGGGAAAGAGGGAGAGAATTTGGAACTGAAAATAAAAATAAAATTTAACAATACAAAAAAAGAGAGAGGGAATGTCAGTACTGAGAGATACCTCTGAAAAATTTAGTCCACCTTCTCATTTTGCAGGTAAAGAAATTATTTCAAAATTTTAATTTAAAAAAAATTTGAAAGTTAATTTGCACAAAATAGAAGCAAGGTCAGCGGAGATGAATGTATCATGGGTTAGGTAAAAAAGTTTCAGGAATTCTAAATCTTACATGAGCTGAGGCTGGTGAGGGGAGCTAAGGACAACAAAAAAGTTATTTTAGCTATAGTAAGAAAAAATGGAGGCTCAAAGGTGGCTTGAGGTAGTTGGAGCAAGGATAATTGACAACAGAGAAAAGTCAAAGCTATATGACTCCTGTTCTGCTTCTTTTTTCCCTGCCAAGGAGAGTAACTTTTACTTTGGAAATGTCAGAACAAATATGAAAGATGCGGAGTTGATACCCTGGATAAGTAAGCAAATCGTAAGAGAATGCCTAACTGTCCTGGGTGAATTTAAGTCACCTAGCTCAGATCAACTACTTGTTCAAGTCTTAAAAGAACTTGAAGTGATTTCTGAGCCACTTTCAGTGATATTTGAAACATCATGGAAGCTGGGAGACATATCACAAAAATGAAGAAAAGCAAATACTAACAATTTTCATAAAAAGGAAGAAAATAGATTCTGCAAACTATAAACCAGTGAGTTTGACTTTGATTCATGGGAAAATTCTGTGAAAAAATGGTTGGCTGGTAAGCAGATACAAAGGGAAACAGTGATTAAAAGAACCAACATGGTTTTTATCACAAATAGGATCAATGAACTAGTAGAAGAGGGGAATGCTCTCAATATAGATTATCTAGCTTTAAACAAAAATTTTGATAAAGTATCAGATACTATTTTTTTGAAGAAGAAGATAGGAATATATATTTAGATGGATTCAGTGCAGAGTTATTAGTCCAATGTCAGTGTGTGAAGAAGTCTCCAATGTAATTATCCTAGGCATCTGGGCTTGACCTTAAATTATTTAACACTTTGATCAATGACTTAGCAAAATAAAGTCAGAGATGGTATCAGGTTGTGGATTACACAAAGGCAGAAGGGATGGCTTGATGACAGTCAAGTTCCAAAGGTTTCTTGACAGATTAGAGAATTGGACTAAATCTAATAAAATGAAATTTAATGGCCTAAAAAGTAGTCATCTTCTTCTCCTCCCCCTTCTCTGTCATCTTCTCATTTCAGTCATGTCCAACTCTTTGTAACCCCATTTGGGGTTTTCTTGGCAAAGATACTGAAGTGCTTCTCCAGTTCACTTTACAGATGAGGAAACTGAGACAAACAGAATTGAATGACTTGCCCAGGGTCACCCAACTAGTAAGTGTCTGAGGCCAAATTTGAGCTCAGGTCTCCCAGATTCGTTTCAGTGTGCCACCTAGCTACCCAGATTAAATGTTACTTACTTGAATACAAAAAAAAAAAATCAGCTTCCCAAATACAAGATTTGGGGAGTATGGTTATAACTGCAATTATTCTGAAATAGTTATGAGGTTTGGTGGACTGCAAACTCAATGAGTCAGCAGTGTGATATAACAACCAAAAAACTAGTGTGATTTGGAGCTGCAATAAGAGGTCTAACTTCCAAATTGGGAAGTGATAGTCTTATTGCATTCTTCCCTCAACAAGTCTCATCAAGAATCTAATGAAATATCTTCCATTGATTTAAGAAGGACATTAGTAAGTTAAAGTACAGCCAGAGGACAGAAATTACAGTAGGGACAGGCCCTGAGTCCATGTAGTAGAGAATCATTTGAAAGTACTGGGGATGCTTAACCTGGAGAAGAGAGCAGCTAGCAGTACAGTGGATATAGTGCTAGACCTGGAGTCATGAAGACTCACCTTCCTTGAGTTCAAATCCTGTCTCAGGCACGTAGTAGCTGTGTGACCCTGGGCAAGTCACTTAACTTTGTCTCAGTTTCCTCATCAGTAAAATGAGCTGGAAAAGGAAATGACAAACCACTCCAGTATCTCTGCCAAGAAAACCCCAAACATGGTCATGAAGAGTTGGACACAAATGAAAAATGACTGAACAACAAAACAAAAACACCTAAAAAATTAGAGATGTCCAATAAGAAAATGAGTAGCTTCTGCATGAAACAGGGTGGGTTCTCCCTCCTCTGAAGTCTTCAAACAGTGATTAAACAGCTTTTTTGGGGGGGTATTTGTAATGCAGATTCTTTTCACCTATGGTTTGAACTATCAAATGACTGCTGAGGACCCCTCTAATTCAAATTATATGATTCTGTGAAACTGAGGATGAGAAATGGCACATTGATTACTCAAGATCACACAGCTTGTTAGTAAACAAGCTGGGACTAAAAGAACCCAGATCTCCTAACTCCAGAATGCTTTCCAATACATCACCTTTTCCCCATTTTTATTCTGGGATTCTGTGATATGTTACCATTAAGGTAAATTTCATTTTATGTTTGATTTGTAAATGTTCATTGTATAGATGTATAGATGTAAGGGTGGAGGTTGATCAAATCAATCACCCTACCAATAGTGAGAATCATATTGTTGACTCAATATAACTAACTCCATTTTGTATTAGGCCATTTTGGTTGTTGGTTTTGATGTTTGTTTTTCATAATTTCCTTTTCAATAAGATAAGCACATGTATGATATAAGCTGGTGAGCAGCATATATGTGTTCATAACTAAGTAATAAATATAAAAGACTTCATGATAGACCAAGGGGAAAATTTGTTAAACAATTTTGTCATTAATTTATGTCATCAGGCATCAATCAAATTCATTAGTAAATAAATTAGCAATGAGAACTTGGATGTAACCAGTTAATACTCATAGTAAGAGAAACTCACTGGAGACCCTCAGATACTCAGTCTGGTCATAGGTCTTTACTGAGGCTGGCTCCTGTTTTCCCCTACACTTTAGTCTCAAACAATACCTGTGTCCACTGAGAGCACTGCTGATTTTATGGCAGAGATTTGCCAACTTGCCAGGCAACTGTGCCATAGTGGAACACCCTCAGTACTCTGGTTGAGCAGAGGGAACCTTGTCACTGAGTACTGGAACATGATAAGCTTACTGGGAAGCCCTAGGAAATCAGGTTGGTGGTTTATTCCTAGTGGAGTTGATGCTTATATTGTCTAATAGATAATTACAAGCTGATGTTTACATGCTCTGATTAATAAAATTTGAATGCATGCATTGATAAATGTAAGTCTCATTTAGTGTTTCTGTTGTACTAGTGATGGAATCCTAGCCCTCAGGCCCAATACTGTAACTTCATTATAGACCCCACTGTACCTACCTAGCCCTTCCCTCCTCCAATGTCCTAACTTCTTCATATATGCCTCACTGCTCACTGGAACAACAGGTGTGTCCCTGAACTCCTAGTTCCCACAGAAACAGCAGGCACGTCCATGTGATGGGAACCTAGCTACTGCCTCTACCTAGACACTGCCCCCTGACCCATTCCCACAGAAACAGGTGTGTTCTTGTACTCAGTCACAATCACATCCTCCATCTAACCTAAGACAGGACCACAATAGCTAGGAGGGCAGCATAACCAGAATGTTTAACTACCGAACCATGGATGGGACTCCTCCTCCATTATCTAATCCCTTAAAAAAACTCCTCCTGCCTTTTTAATATTCTATGTCAATTTTGATTATGTAATTGCATCTTTATCCTATAAAAATCCATCTTGTTTTCTTTCTCTGGAGTTGCTGGTTCCTCTTGGAACTGAGCCCACTTCATGAGAGGAGTCAATCTCAACAAATGCCTATACTTGGATTAGAGGTAATCTAACTCTGAATTCCTTGAGATGGTCCCACCATAATACATCATGAAACCCCAACAGTTTTTGGGTGGGCAGAGCCCCCAGCACAACAGTTTTTGGTGTCCCTGGGTTTAAACTGCAACGCTAGTCAGCATAAGTAATGGTAAATAGATTTAGTGCATGCACCATGCATTACAGCACCACACTCAATCAATAAACATTTATTAAGCATCTGCTATATACATGCACTGCACTAAGCTAGGGAAGCAAAAAGAGGCAAAAGACAGCCCCTACCCTCAAGGAGTTTACAATCTAATGATACTCAGTTACTCAGAGTAACTACTTTAACCAGGTGAGCACTTCATTTGAACAAACCAGTGAATCAAAGGCATTAAATTAGATGTACCTAGCCCCTATTTGCAAAGCATGGAATTTATCATTCTAAATGAAATGATGCTGTGTAGGGAATGAATTGGGATTGTCTGATGAGCCTCAGTCTTACTTGTGGGTCATTTTAGATAAAGTAGCAAGCGAGGTTGAAGACATTATCATTTGAGTGCCAGGTCACGCCAATTTCTCACAAAGAATTGCTTGGTAGGAGATAGAGAAAGAGAGCCTCTCCCTCCTCCACTTACCTTGAGTAGAGGATGACCTTGTAAACTTTGAAAGACTGGCATATTTTAATCTTTCCAAGTGTCTCCATAACAGTAGTGGCTAATGGCAGTTTGTATCAAGCAATGTGGAGAAATTAGACATGTTAAGGAAAGGTAGCTTTAAGATTCTTCCTGCAGTGCTTCAGGACACTATGCTGTGCCCAAGGAGAATTCCATGAAGACCACACAAAGTGGTAGAAAGGGACTTCTAGAAACAAGGAGCTGGGAATTACTTCTTTGCCACATGTGGTCTCTAAACTTGAGTATACTTTACCCTACATCTACATCTAGCTATAGGAGAGTATGGCCCCCATTTGGGGAAATGTTTTGTACCAACTGTCCTTACTATACAACTTTAGTAAATGCTTGATTCTAAAAACTTAATTAAGTCTGGCTGGCTCATTGATAGCAATGGATAAGCAATGGTGGGAGCCCACCAGTGGAGACCTATAGTACTAGAAAACTATTCCCATTTGCTCTGGATTATGCCCCCCTCCCTGCCCCAGAGCCCTAAGGAGAGAAATAGTAACTGGCCTCTGAGGCTAAGACCTCAGAAGAGTGAGCACAGGGGCTAATGGACATAGTTTATCACAGGCTTGAGGGTAGGAAACACACCAGATCTGCCTCTCATACCAAATTTAGGGGGATAGCTGCTTATGTTTCTGGCTGACTGTTCCCATGTAGGGTCACTGCTCCCCAGTTACCTTTCTTTGCAGCACAGATCAGAGATAACAATCAAGCCCTTGGATTAAAAAAAAAAAGATGAACCCTTCCAATTGCCCTCAATCAGAGGCATCCAAGGCAAGGCTAGCTTTCCTCCACTTCCCCCAGAATGACCTGTCATCTCCACCAGCAGCAATCCTTCGAAATAAATTTAAAGGCATTATCTTCCAAGACAGTTTTCTCCTTGCTGATGAGCCAAGAGAAAAATCTTGCTTCTCTATAGCAACAGTACAGACCATACTCAGGGATCAGGGTCACTGCTGATTCATCCAAGGAGATACCAGTGCTGTTTGGAGGAGAAGAGAGCAGTGTGATGTAAAGGACAATTAAGAAATCTATCTACTGGCCAGCTTTTATGGCCACCACATGGACTGCTTAGGCTCATTAGTTGATTGCTCAAACTCAGCCATAAACAGGCCTTTTCCATTACTGGGTGCTCAAAGTTAACCAACCTAAGGTAAAATTGCAAAGTTTCTCTTCCTCCTCCCTCCCAAGGGGAAGAAACCATATTCACATGCTTCTGCCATCTGATAGAGGAAAGATTTTCCCAGGGGCAGAAAGAGTTTGGTAAAAGAGAGAGTGCCAGGGACTTCCCTATTAATCATGTGAGCCAAGGGACTCAGACCTTAGTCAAAGGAACTTAAGAGATGTTAGAGCCATAAGGAACCTTTGAGCCTACCTAGTTCAATTCTGGGCAGCTAGAGTACCAGGCCTGGAATCAGGAATCTTCAAATCTGGCCTCAGACACTTAATAGTTGTGTGACTCTGGGCAAGTCAATTAACTCTGCTTCAGTTTCCTCATCTATAAAATGAGTTGAAGAACGAAATGACAAACCATTTCAGTATCTTTGCTAAGAAAACCCCAAAGTGGGGACACAGAGTTAGACATGACTGAAACAAATAAAAAACAAGAACAAGCCTACTCCATCTGTAAGCAAAGAGGATTTTCTTATACTTTTTTGAGTTTAGTTTCTAAGGATCCATGGCCAAGGCAATGTATAGTTTCCAGGTGTTAGATAATAACTCCCAGAATAGCCCCAAGGATCCTAGATAGTAATTCCTAGAATCATAGTGACAGACAGTCCTACTGAGACTGTGCAGTGAGAAAAGAGGTGATATAATGTGATATTTACTATGCTTGCACAGAAAGAGGATATTGCTAAAGTTAACTTGTGAGCTTAATGTTGGCAAGATGCCTTCTTTGTCTGTTGCCCTATAAATCAAGTGGGCACTGGTCATTGAGGGGGAAATCCATGGGAGAAATCCATTTGGGGATTTGGGTAATGCATAGAGGACTACATGTAACTACCTCAACTGGCCCCCACTGAGACTTGAGGAGACTTAGGGGAGTACACAAGCTGGGTCTGTCTTGACTTACCCCATTGAGACATAGGAGTAGTTGCCCAGCCCTTTTTGTCAGCCCTTGAGAGAAGGGTGATTAGGGAATGTTGTAGGAGCTGGTGCTCCCCTTATCAGCAATTCCCTCTTGAGAAGACTAGACTAGAATAAAGCAAGATTATTAACCCCTCCAAGGCTGTCTTCCTGTCCTTCCTGTCTAACCAGATCAAGAGTGAATCTGTTAGAGTCTGGAGTCTAAAAATTCCAGTGCCTCCCATGTGTTATCTGTGAAACACCATCATTTTACACAGGAGGAAACTGAGGCCCAGGGAAGATAAGTGAGATGACCCAGATCACACAGTTAGTGAGTGGCACAGTCAGAATTTGAACCCATGTCCTCTGGCCCCTATTCTAGTTTTATCTCTAGTACAATATTAGCCTTGTCATCAATTTACTATATGACCTAAAGCAAGTCATTTCCCTTTCTCTGGACCCCATTTTCTTCACCCATAACAACAGAAAAACATCAAATTAATGCAAATCCCATCTCTTTCACTGTCTGTGCAATTAGGGGCAAGTCAGCTCCTAAGGAGAGCAACAAACACAGTGAGGATAGCAATCACAAAGACAAAGACACAAGGGTGGTATAACATTTGAAGATTTGTCCAAGGGATTTACATATCTTAGCTCATTTTGTCCTTACAATAATCCTGGGAAGGAGGTGCTATAATTATCACCATTTTACAGATAAAGAAAGTCAAACGGAAAGGCATTCCTGACTCTAAGGACAGCCCATATAAGGCTGGCAGCATCACTTAAGATGATGTGGTTTGGCTTCAAGGGTTCTTAGCCTTTTTTGTGTCATGGATCCTTGTGGCAGTCTGGTGAAGCCTATGGACCACTTCTCAGAATAATGTTTTCAAATGCACAGGAAAAAATTCATAGGAAAACAAAATATATCGAAATCAATCATCAGATTTTTTTTTTAGTTTGTTAACTTCAGTTTAAGAACTTCTGGAGTAGATCACCTCTCCTATTCTTTGCAGCTCTAAATACAATAATCTTATAAAGGGATCAGACTAAGTTATCTCTCAAATTTTCTTCTAGCTCAAACACTTGATGAAGCTAATTGTTTTAAGGCAATTGATGTTCTTTCTCAACACTCCTTCCTTTCATTGTTCCCTGAAAAAACTTCCTTCACTATTGGGTGAAGCCTATTGAATTACAAGTCTCCCCAAACTATGCCTTTTTTGGAGGGGTACTTCTGAATTAAGGGCAGCTAGATGGTACAGTGGATAGAGTACCCAGTCTGGAGTCAGGAAGACTCCTCCTGAGTTCAAATCGGGCCTCAGATACTTCCTAGCTGTGTGACCATGGGCAAGTCACTTAACCTTATTTGCCTCAGTTTCCTTATCTATAAAATGAGCTGGAGAGGAAAATGACACACCACTCCAGTATTTTTGCCAAGAAAACCCCAAATTGGGTTACAAAAACTTGGGCCTGGGGCAGCCAGGTGGCACAGTGAGTAAGAGAGCAAGCCCCAGCATCCGGAGACCTGGGATTGGTTCCGGCCTCAGATACTTAACACCCATGCAAAAATAACTGACCTGTAACCTTGAGCAAGTTACTTAACCCTGATTGCTTAAAAAAAAAAAAAAGAAAAGTTGGATCTGACTTAACAACAACAAATGTTAGAATTAACAGTCTCCTGTTCCTACTCCTCTTCCTGAAGCAGGTATTAATTCAGAACATCAGGTTTAGATTATATAATAAGCTATGTTCCTACCAATAAATGAAAAAAGTGGAGACCCTGGGGGTATGGTAGGTATTTATGCTACCTAGAAAAAAATACTAGCAAGTATCAAGAAATGGAACAGGTATCAAAGTTTTCCTCGAGTAAAGTTATTTCTAAAATGAATACTTTGAGCAAAACAGAGCCTATCCCATGTAGAGAAGGAAGAAGAATGTGCCTTGGAAAAACGACAAAGAGGAATAGCTTTGTAGAGACTAACATTAATGACCTCAATTGGAAAATGTTATGTATCTCAGTGGGTGAATTGGCAGGCATTCCCACATCTGACATGCTGTGTACCTGAAACTGCAGAGTATGCACCAAACTACTAAATGCAGAATTACATGAAATCAAACTTATTTCCTCCTTCATTTGATGATGGTACCAACTCTAGATGGAAGAAAGCCACGGAGTCACTGCATGAGGCAGCCCCCTCTTGCTGTTTTAGCACTGATCCATATGCTTCTTTTCTTCTCCGTTTAGATTCAGCCAAAATTATACCCCATTACCCAAATACGTAGACCAGAGGTGGAAACACAAAGCATTGAAGCTAAACCATCTCCAGTGGTTTTATACAGAAATTCCCTATAGATGAGGAGAAAAGCCAAAAGATTCTCTGGAACAGAGAACATCAAACCAAAAGAATAATGTTCTATTGGGAGCATGGAATGTCAACCCATCTGGTCTCCATGAGAGACTCTCTTTGCATAAAGGCAGGTCCTAATTGTCCTAGATTCCCATCGCAAGGAAGATGGTAATAGAATTCACTAAGAGCTTCTTGGTCATAATTATTATATGGGAGAAAGAAAAAGAGGCTAAGATTAAAGGCAGCCTCTGGAATTACAAAAAGGTTCCCAGAGATAAATATGAATAGTCATACCTAACGGAAACTGGTCACCTCATTCTCTATCACTAGAAGCTCCAAGGATGGATAGACCCCAAAGTATTTCAATAACCTAGAGTCAGGGATTTGAAACCATGTTTTTAAATGTCTATGGAAGAATAGTATATCAGGCTATCTAAGATCATAATAATACCAATAACCAAAATTTAGTATGCTTTTAAGCTTTTCAAGGCAATTTTATAGATATAATGCAGATTATATAGATATCTTAATTGATGATCCATAGTCCTTATATCTTGGGTTAGCCATGTCTACAAAGCCAGAACATAATAAAAGCCAAAGAGAAAGTGGGCTAAAGAGTGAGGAAATGATGTAGGAATTATCTGGATAAACTTTTTGAAGGTTGTAGGAATAAAGGGAATAATGGCAGCTGGAAAGTTCTCTATGTCTGGATCTTTCTTCACAGCATCCCAGCTCTGCTACTTACTATGTGGCCTTCAGTAAGTTGTTTAGTTTTTCTCAGTTTATCCATCTATAAAATGAAGGTCATGGATTATAGAATACCTAAAGTCCCTTTTAACTCTAAATCTCTGCTCCTATGGCCTAACTACTCCACTTTACTAATGACAGACAGGAAGAAAGGATCAGAGCCCAGAATACAGCCCAACTATTAAACAGGTTCACTAGGCAGGAAGGCAGGGTTGGCATTCCCAGTCAATGTCAGAACAGTAAAAAGAGTTAGAAGGTAGCCCCCGTTCTGAAGTTTCCTGACTGACTGGCACTGAACCTTTAAGAGACCACGAGTGGTAAAGCAGATGAAGACAGCCAATTCTGAGCAACAGCAGCTAAGCACCTTAACTGTGTCTGATATCTCCTGGAAGCATATATTCAGGAAGTGCTAGATTTGGCGTCATTCAAATTTGACCTCAGACACTAGCTGTGTGACCTTGGGTAAGGCACTTAAACCTCCATTTGCTTCAGTTTCTTTAACCAAGAAATGACAATAATAACAGCACCTACCTCTTGGGGCTGTTGTGAGGATTAAATGAGATAATATTTGTAAAGTCCTTAGAATGGCGCACATAGTAGGTGCTATATAAATGCTGCTATTATTAGATGGCTGCCTAGATTTAGAATAAACTTCTGGAATTCTGACCATATAGTGGTTAATTTCATATATTGGGGCTATTCTTTTTCTTTCTAAAAGACTTTATGCAGTTAAATTTTGCATTTGTGGTCAACAGCATTAAGCCATGCCTATGTAATTGAATTCAATTGAAACACTATGGTAGGGTAGACTTTTCCCAGGGTCAATGTAAGAGAATAATTGGATAAATCCACCCACATAACACTGGAGGACTAATACCATCCACAAAGGGGCAAAATTGAGAAATACAGGTGGCAGCAATCCCTGGGGTACTCTACTAGAAATTTTCTACCAAGTTGATAGTAAGCCATTAATGTCTACTACTTAGGATTAACCATTAAAGTAATCCTCAATCTATTCATCTCTTTGTATATCTAATCTCCTTTCTGGTCATCTTTTCTACACAAAAAATAACATAATAACCAGCATTTATATAACACTTTAAGGTTTAGAAAGTATGCTCATTTTATCCTCATAACAATTCAAGAAATAGGTGGTATTCCCCATTTGACAGATGAGGAAACTGAGGCAGACAGAGTGACTTCCCCAACATCTCACAGCTAGTAAGAATCTGAGACTAGATTTACATTCAGATCTCCCTGACTCTGTTTCCAACAACCAACATCCCACACCCATTAGCTGCCTTTAGGGAGTGACTTTTTTGAAATGTTTTATGAAAATTTGGTCAACCTTGCTCTTTCAGTGCTTCCTCTTGAGCAACTGGCAGCAAGGTTTGGCAGGACAAGTGGTGGGCTTGTGCTCTGGACACATTCTTTAGGTTTTCCTCACAGTAGAGAGAGGACCAGACTAAAAGTCAGTAGTGGACCTTAGTCCTAACTACTGCTTTGTAAGACACATATTATTCCATGCCTCGGTTTCCTCAACTCTGAAAGAAGAATATCAATACATGTTGTATCATCTTCACAGGGTTGTCATGGGGAGCAAATGAGATAAAAAATAAGAAAGAACTCAGACATGAAGAATTGTTCAGTCATGTCTATCTCCTCATGACTCCATTTGGGGTTTTCTTGGCAATGATACTGAAGTGGTTTGCCATTTCCTTCTCCAACTCATTTTGTAGATGAGGCCAACAGGATTAAGTGATTTGCCCAGGGTCACACAGCTAGTGAGTGCCTGAGTCCAAATTTAAGCCCAGGTCTTCCTGACTCCAGGCCCTGGTCTCTATCCACTGAGCCACCTAGCTGCCCACATGAAATGTTTATTTATTTATTTATTTATTTTGAATATATGGAATAAGACAAGCAATTCCAAAACACAGTATAACGAAAAAGATGATTGCACATATAAAAGTGCAGATCTATTATGTACAACTTGCTATTTCTTTTAAATATATAATAAAGCTATTGTGTTAATTTCTTTTTTTCCCTTTCTTTTCTTCCCTCCACCCATCCCACCCTGGAGATGGTATTAAGCAGGAAGACTACAGTGGCAAAAACACTGGAGATATATATATATACCTTTTCCAATCAAAGACTTGATTGGCTTAGTACCCATACCATAAGCTTGGAGATCAGCATTTAATCGGAAAGGTGTGGGGATACCTGTGACCCAGAGCCTAATGGCTCTGCATCAGGGCTCCATGTGAGACCTATTAATGGGCAGGGAAGATTGTCTATCCCATTAACCTTACAATATTCTAAGGTCCCACTCAGTTCAAAATCCCTCTTTATACTTGTAGCATATAGATTCTGAGATAATTTTTTTTTAAAGCAATTGGGGTTAAGTAACTTGCTCAGGGTTACATGGCCAGTTATTTCTGGGTGTGGTGCTGAGTATCTGAGCCTGGATTTGATCCAGGTCATCCCGACACTGGAGCCAGTGCTCTTACACACTGAGCCACCTGGCCACCCCAGATCATTTTCTTTTCAAAATTTTTTTTAAGTTTATTTTATTTCAATTAACAAAGATCTATTTTTCTTCTTCTAACACCTCCCTTTCACTGGGGGAAAAAAAGAACAAAGCCCTTATAATAAATATGCATTATAAAGCAAAACAAGTATTTGCATTAGTGATATCTCCAAAAAATACATGCCTTAATCTGTACCCCAAGACCATTATCTCTGTCAAGAGGTAGGTAGATCATCATGGGTCCTCCAGAATTGTGATTTGTCATTGCATTGATCAGAGTTCTTAAGTCTTTCACAGTCACTTGTCTTTACAAAGCTGTGTTTTTTATATAAATCACTCTTCTGGTTCTGCTCACTTCATTCTGCATCAATTTTTGCAAATCTTCCCAGGTTTCTCTGAAACTATGCCCTTTATCATTTCTTATAACAAGCACTCCATTATATTCATAAACCATTGTTTGGTCATTCCCTAATAATGGGCACCCCTTTGGTTTCCAATTCTTTGCCACTACAAAAAGAGCTGCTATAAATATTTTTAACCTCCAATTGCCCTACCTTCCCCACTCCAAAAAAACAAAATGTCAGGGCCTATTTACTCCTGCACACACAATGCATTAATGTGCCTATTTTCCCATAGTTCCTCCAACAACTATTATTTTCATTTTTTATCAGCTTTACCAACATAATAGGTACGCGGTCAAAACCCAAGTTATTTTCATTTGTCTTTCTATTTTTATTAGTGATTTGGGTGCATTTTTTTTAAAGTAATTGGGGTTAAGTAACTTGCTCAAGGTTACACGGCCAGTTATTTCTGGGTGTGATGCTAAGTATCTGAAGCCGGATTCGATCCTACAGGTTATCCCAACTCTGGGGCCGGTGCTCTTACTCACTGTGCCACCTGGCCGCTCCTAGAGGCATTTTTTAATAGGACTATTTGATAGTTCAGATTTCTTCCTTAGAAGAATTCCTGTTTATATCCTTTGATTATTTGTCAATTAGGAAAAGACTTCACTCTTTTTATAAATTTGAATCAGTAATATATATGTACATGTATGTATGTATAATATGTGTGTATGTATTATGCAAATGTATTATACATGTATATATATTGGAAATAAGACCCTCATTAGAGAAACTTGCTGTGGGTTTGTTTTCGAAACCCACACTCAGACTAGTAGGTGAGATCCCCAGAGATCATCTACTGCTTCTAAAATCCATTAGATTGTGAGCTCCTCAAGAGCAAGGCTGTTTTCTTTTCCTTGTATCCCCAGAGCTTAGCATAATGCCTGGCACATAGTAAGTACTTAGTAAATGTTTACTGACTGACTGGCCTCAGGGCCCTAAGAGATAACCATGAGCCCCCATCACAAATGTCCCATACTAAGTTAATATCTCCCCAATATCAATCATTTAACCAATTACCATGAAATAACTTTTATAAAGGGATGTTTGCTTAGAATCTAAAGTAAGAGCCAGAGTACAACAACTTCACCAACTGGAAACATAATCTCCTTCCTCTCCCACCTCAGTCCCTGCTAACAGTGGACTCCAAAATAAAGTGGTTGCTGCAAAACTTTCCTGCTACCAAGGTCACTTCTGGGTATGGCACAGCCAATGGACAAGGCTCTTGCTTACTCATGGAACACATTGCTCAGCTGTCATGATGATTCACAGCTGGGCTGGGTCTAGCCTAGCAACCTCAGGGTCAACCACAGGGATGGTTCCTCTCCACTTGTGGGTTTGGTGCTACTCACTCTGGTTGCCTAGGGGACCTTTAATGGCCCTTCTGACATTCCCATTCTCTAAGTATCAAAACTTCATCCATTTTAATTCTGGTACACACCTAAGATCAGGGAAAAAAATAAACACAACAAGAATAGATGCACATGGTGGCTAGGTGGTGGCATAAGGCAGGGAGCAGCAGGCAGCAGGCCCCTGCTGCTTCCACTGCTGCTGCCTCTTTTCCCACCCATAGACTTAGAGAAGTTCTTAGGCAGAAGTTAGAGAGACAGACAATACATCTGTTTGAGCCTTTTGTATGCACTCAAATCTGGCTCAACAGCCCCTTAAATGTCTTTTTAAAAAACTATTTTACTATTTAATTTCTATTTTCAGTTCTAAATTTTCTACCTCTTTTTACTCCCTCTGCTACCCATTGAGAAGGCAAAAAATACTAAGTGAGGTCATGCAAAACCTATTTCCACATTAGCCATGTTGCAAAAAAAGAGAAAGAAATTAAAAAGAAAGGCAAGAAATATAAAGAAAGTGAAACAAATATGCTTTAATCTGTACTGAACTCATCAGTTCTCTCTCTGGAGATGGATAGTATTTTTCCTCATGATTCCTTTAGGATATGTCATGGATCATTGTATGGATCAGAGTAGCTAATTTTTTCACAGTTGATTATGGTTACAATATTGCTGTTATTATATACAGTGATCTGATTCTACTTACTTCACTTTGCATCTGCTCAAATAAATCTTCCCAAGTTTTTCTGAAGCCATCTTATTTATCATTTCTTATAGCACACTAGTATTCTATCACAATCATATACTGTTGAGCACAACCCTGCCTTCCATTCCCTTAATTGATCTGCAAGCAATACTTTTACCCTTCCCTTCCCTTCCATTGATCTGTAAGCAGGCATTTTAGCATAACTTTTATCCTTCCCTCTCCTAATTGATCCATGGGTGGGGGTTCAGCCTAGGGTAAAATCCATGCTCCATTCTTCCCTGCCCCCTACCAGGTGTTCACCATCTCCACCCATTCTGGGTTCCTGTACCTCAGCCTAGGAAAAACCGCACTGGAAAATTCAAATATACACTGACCAATCACTGATGGTAGTTTCAGCTTACATAACCTGACTATTGTAATCTCTTTAAAAACTGGTGTGCTGTTCATGCCAATTTACTGTCTGATTTGGGTATGTGACCCCAGCAGTCCCACAGTATGTAAGAAAATCCACTTCCAGTTTTAATCTCTGGGATCTTCCATCTCGCTCCATTATGCCCAACATAATTGGAGGCCCTAGCGATATCTGCGGTGTTCCATGGCACTGCAAGATCCCAGAATAAGAAGAGCTCTCGGCCTTGGGAGATAGGCATCTGCGTGCCCCGATCCATAGCGGGGCTAGACGTTCCAGGGCCCCAGGTCTCGAGGAGGGAAAGATGGCATCTGCCTCCGGACTTCGACTTGCTCCTCATTTGGTCTTTAGTGGATCCAGGACCTCCAGTTTGGGGTAGAGTAAAAATCTGTTCTGGTTAAAAAATCCATTCTGATTAAAAATCTGTTCTGGTTCTGTTCTGGAGGGCGGAGGGCTAGACATAGCCATTTGTGCAGAGGGCATCTCCTCCCTGGGGGAAGCTTTTAGATGTCCAAGCCTCTCAACCACATTCTGGTTAATGTTTGTATGTTTTTATGTGTCCTACACTAGCTTGAGCTCATTTGCTTCCTATTCAGAATCTGCAGGGACAAGCAAGCAGCTAGGGACTATTGTTTGTCGGTATGCCTACTCCTGAAGTCTTGGCTTGAACTCATTCACTTAAAGCCTCCCCGTTTTTATTCTGCAAAGCAGGTATTCAAGTGGCTATCAGACGAGCCCCTCCAAGAGAGCTTTTCTGATTTCCACTGGGAAGACATATCGGGTTCATCCAGCCCCTCCTGTTTCCAAATAGTTGATATCAGTTTTAGAAGTATGTTGAGAGAGCATGAGGAAGTTTTGGGAAGGCAGAAAGATTTGTAACTTGAGTTTGTAATTAATAGCTCAATCAAATTTTAGATGGCCTTATCTGAAGGACATTAGCCCATATTTACTTGATATTTAATAATTTGAGGGACTGTAAATTTTATTATTCTTCTAAGCCTTGATTACAGGAGTCGTCATAAAAGCCAATAATGGGATGGCAGAGCTGCAGGCTTCGAACTGTTCAAGGTGGATGTCTGTGCTTGGAACGTTTGGGGACTACCTCGGACACTGCCCAGGTGGGATCTCTCTGACTTTCCCAATTGTGCCTTTTCTTTCTGAAAAGGAAACCTCCCACCTATTTATGCCTAAACCTTTCTTTTAGCACCTGGTGACTACCTGAATGACTAGTGGAGATGACTCATGCCTGGAATCAAACAAGGTTAAGGAAGTTTTCCTTCTGGCAAGGTTTATGACTTTGTCCCTTTTTTATTCTATAGCAAATTCACTGAGAAGTAATATTCAGGGCCAAATAAATGAATAAACATAGAGATAGCATCCTTCAAAGAAGGAGATGATTAGTAATAAGGCAAAAAAAAGTAATGAAATAGATGCCTGATTGACCAGCATAGTGAAGTTTGAGGATAGTAACAGGATCAGACTAGATGACACCTAGGATTAAATACAGATGTATAAAATTGGCTTTAAAAATTTCCTATTATGTGAATTCATGATTTGAGCATGTTTGGGAATAAGATCAGAGGTATGGATTTTGGATTTTAGCACAAGGACTGTATGAGATAGTGGTAAGGGTGAAGCTAATGTTAATTTGTTAATGCATCTGTCTGATAATTTTACAAAGGGCAGATAATATCAATTTTTTAAAAAGGTTTTTCGTATTTTAAAGGACTCCTGTACCAGGTACAGGATTTAGGAAAGGTAGAAATAGCAAAGGATAAATAAACTGAAAAGTCTCTGTAGTTTCAAAATATGGCACTAATCTTAAGTAATTGTACTAATTTATATTAAGTCAAAATTATCTGGTCATCTCTAGATCTGAACTGGAGAAACAAAACTCCTTTTTGGATTCTGTAACTACATGAGGCATCTGGGATTTAAAAGTGTTGCTTAAATGAAATAGGTCATTTGTTCAACACTTCCCCAGTTGATGGGCATCCCCTGTTTCCAATTCTTTGCCTCCACAAAAAGAGCTGCTATAATATTTTTGAACATGTGGGTCCTTTTCCTTTTTCTTTGTTCTGTTTGGGATATAGATCTAGCAGTGGTATTGCTGCATCAAAGGGTATACACAGTTCTATAGCCCTTAAATGACTTTTTATCAGACAATAAACTGACAGGAAAGAGTTAAAAGATCTGTTCATACTCTGAAGAAGGAAGAGAAATATTCTTTCCAGTCTAAATTTTTGAAAGCAGGCTTACCAATTCTCCAGGTGAGTTGATACCAGCAAAACATTTTGCACATGCTCTAAAGACTGAGCCCTCATTTACCAGTCTCTCCATTATCCATATGTAGCATATTATTATCATTATTGAGGCAAGGAGTCAATGCAGAAGATAAAGTGCCAGTTCTGGAAACTTCAGTTTAAATTTGGATTCAGATACTTGCTAGCTGTGTAACCCTGGGAGGGTCACCTAACCTTTTTTTGCTTCAGTTTCCTCATCTGTAAAATGGGGATAACAATAGTACCTACCTCCCAGAGTTGTTATGAGGAACAAATGAGATAATATTTATAAAGCCCCTTAGAACAATGTCTGGTACATAGGAAGCACTATATAAATGTTAGCTATTCTTCATTTTACTAGGTTGAATATGGCTATATTAAAAGGTGTACTCTACAATTAGATAGCCTGACCTGCCCCTTTGTATCAACCACCATTGCTTTCTCTCCACCTCCCAACTCCATGTCCATCAAATTTAAATTAAGAAATAGTTTGACTTGTCTAGGTCAAAGAGCACCTATAGGAAACAGAATATCAGGAAACTGTGCTTTGTAATCTTAAAGAAATAAAATGAGCGATGTGAATTAGCATGGGCCCACTCTATACCCATAGGAAAAAGACTAGGTCTAACAGGAAGTGAGCTTTTGACAAATAAGCATTTTAATGATGCTATCCATAAGACCTTCAACACCCCCTGCAGTCAAAAGTACCATCCCTAAGTACTAAATTATGGGAACTTTCCAAGCAGTTTCAAAACAAAACAAAAAAAAGTAATAGGCCTCATGATGATTTTGCAAGCGTGCCTTTAAGCCAGAACAAGATCATGTTTCATTACATCAAACCCATTTCATGAGCTTCCATTCATACACATATTAAGAACTATTTGATTACAGATATATAAAAGCTTGAGTGTCAGTGAAGTCCTGCCTTGAGAACTGATTGTAACTCTTCCATAGTGATTTGAGCCCCACGAAGATTTGTTTTTTACAATGCCAGCAGGAAAACTCAGAAATCATTTCCAACCTGCATGCCAGAGTCTATTTGATAATGGAATTTAAGAAATGCAAGGCACTTTAAAAGATTTATCTCCACTAGAACTAGAAACAGATTCCACAAGATACTTCTAGCCAAGAAATGAGCACAGCAAGCACCAAACCTAAAAGTGGTCAGTTGTGCCCTTCTGCTTGTTCCAATTAAAAGGTATCTTCCCAAATAACCTAGGAACAAATTCCTGGAGACTTATATTTAAATGTTTGTTGCTTGAATTGAATCTGCCATTAAGAGTGAGGTCTCACTCTTCCTCCTCAATGATTTTTGAGACCTACTGCTGCATTCAGCTTTTGTGAGAGAGAAAAAAAATTCATATGGAACCATGATTTTTTTTAAAAACCTAAATATTTTTATTAAATTAATTCTATTTTTAAGTAAATTTTAAGTAAACTTCCATTTTGAAAGTTCTTTGGTCATACAAAAAACATAAAATAATGAATAACAAGAACTTTCAGTATCTCTAAAAGTTGATGATTTATTTAAAAACAATCCACTAGGTCACAATGCATTATCTAGCTTGTCTTTATGTATGACATTTGTTTTCAGCATCACGCTTCAGTTAAAAGGGCAGGGGGAAAAGGGGTTACCTAGAGCAACTTTTTAGTTTTACTAGTGCTTTTTGTTTCTATGGCAAACATATCCTGACCTAAGCTACCCAACAGAACCCTCACTTACAACAACAAAAAAAAGAAGTTAAGTAATATCAATGAACAAAGAGACCCCAGTTGACAGAGCATGCCACATTTTGCATCCATAGTCATGTGCCTGTCTCCTGAAAGGATTTGTGCTTAATGATTAATTTTTTTTAGGATAAAGATTAGTCATTATGATTTATCTGAGTTCACCCAGCTGACTTTTGGTGTTTTCATATGTTTTTTCATAGTTTTTAATGATGGCTATTGTGCATATTGCCTAGGAGAAAAGTTTTAGTTATTGAAAATAACTTATAGAAATAAGTCCCTTTAATCATATATGAAGGGAAAAGGTGATTAAATTTAGAACCACATCTTATCTAAACCCATTCAGGCTTTTCATGGAGCTTTCCAGTCTGGCATCAAGTGCCCACGATGATAAGGAAAGAGAGTTGATTAGGAGAACTCCAAAATAAGGAAATGAGCTTCAGACTTGGAAAAAGAATAAAAGAGCAGGAATGATGCTTAGAAAGGAGTCAGAAGTAAGAGATAAGGGACTACATGTGATAGGATTTAGGCTCTGGGAACCCCCTTGAATCTTCCAACTTGATGAGGTGTTTGCCTTAGGCCATAAGCCTTTCATTATGCTAGGCCCAAATCTCTGTTACTCTTCTTTTTTTTTGGAGGGCAATTGGGATTAAGTGACTTGCCCAAGTTCATATGGCTAGTTTTTGTGTTGTGTCTGAGGCTGGATTTGAACTCAGGTCCTCCTGACTCCAGGGCCAGTACTCTATTCACTGTGCCGCCTAGCTGCCCCATCTCCTATCCTTAACCTAGTCTAGCCCTCCATTGTCCAGCTACTTCCCATCCTTGATCCTATCAAAATATCTATACCCAAATCTGTTACCCTTAAAGTAGCCTAGCCCTCCATTGTCTGTCATCTCCAGGTAACCTTCAAGCTACTTTCCACCCTGAATCTCATTCCTGGAGTCTGACCTCAATTCTGGTCAAGATCCTCCTTAGACTAATCCTCAAGACCCTCCCAAAACCCTCCTCTAGATCCCTCCCACAGTCTTTCTGTATACAAGATCTATCTTGCCTCCATGAAGGAGCTGAAATTCAATCTAGCAGAGACTCACTCTGTGTCAGATTCTTCTGGCTAGCTTGTCCAATACAAGTATCACAAATATTCAGGCTCCTTAAGAGTCTACCCATTATGGCAAATCTTTAATAAACTTTGTTTTACTTTGGCTAAAAGAAATTTTGAGTCAAATTCATTGAGCAGAACCTGGCATGTTGGTTTTTGGGGGTCTCAAGCACCTCTGAACCTTCAAACTTCAACATATGGAAAGGGGAGTGATCTAGGGTGATCTTGGGCAAGTCACCTGGCCTCCTGGGACCTCCATTTCTTAATATGTAAAATGAAGAGGGTAGCCTCTGAGATACTCTTCAGCTCTAAATCTGTGGTGCTATGGACTTGACACTCCCAACTATTACAGTCATTTAATCCTTGGAGAAACCTCCATAAATAAAACTATTACTTTAGAAGTCTGTATCAGCAATGCCATATTCACAATGCCTATAGAGATTACAAATATGCTGATATAATTATCCATCACAAAATACGTCAGGTTTGCCATTTGGGGAAATAAACTAGAAAATTTATTAAGATACCAAAAGACTGAGTCCCAAAACCTGAAAGTGAAAGCCATCAGAGTAGTTATGACATTGGCACAGGTAGATAAAGTAGAAAGCACCCACATTTTCAAGCCTTTAAAACAGAACAGGCTACCTCAGGCAAAGGTCCTCCTCTCCCCACTCACAGCAACCACCCAGTGTCCTGGAAGAGCACTCCCAGCAGCTCCGGACCCTGGCAGTGCTCAGCCGGAGTCCCAACTCAAAAAAAAAAAAAAGGCAACTGCCACCAACTGCCAACCACAGGACTGTTAGCTCGGCTTTTTTTTTTTTTCTTGCTCTGCTATGTCAGCACGTCCATGGGGCATGGGAGATCTTTAAATCCCATAACCCTTACATTCGGCCCCAAGATCTTTCATGTCCCTTACTTGGCAAAAATATATATTTTTTTTGAGTTGGGACTCCTGCTGAGGACTGCCAGAGGCCAGAGCTACTGGGAGCGCGCTGGGTGGTTGCTGTGAGTGGGGAGAGGAGGACCTTTGCCTGAGGTAGCCTGTTCTGTTTTAAAGGCTTGAAAATGTGGGTGCTTTCTACTTTATCTACCTGTGCCAATATCATAATTACTCTGATGGCTTTCACTTTCTGGTTTTGGGACTCAGTCTTTTGGTATCTTAATAAATTTTCTAGTTTATTTCCCCAAATGGCAAACCTGACGTATTTTGTGATGGATAATTATATCAGCATATTTGTAATCTCTATAGGCATTGTGAATATGGCATTGCTGATACAAAGTCTCTTTTAAGTGTAAAGACATGCAATGCCTTAGATTCTTTAGTTCTTTTTGTCTTGCTTATTTTCAGCATAACAGATTGACACACTTGAAGTTGATGTTCCAGAGTTTCACTATGGAATTGTTCAAAGAACTGTCAACAAATCAAATCTAGAAGCTAAGGAAACATGCCTGGAGTAAAAGAGTCTGCTGGGGGAACATTAGAAAAGTGAAACTATCTTTCAATAAAAGAGGATATGAGATTAATTCTGATAAATGTGAGTAGAGTACAAAAAAGCATGTTGATGGTCAAAATAGTGCTGTATTTAAGGTCAAAGGATCTGAGTTTAAATCTCAGACCTTCTACTTAACTCTGTGACATTGGGAAAATGACTTAATCTCTCTGGGCTTTAATTTATTCATTTAGAAAATGAGGGATAGGGTTGGACTAAATGACCTTTGGGTCATTCTTAGGTCTAAACCTATAAACCTATGATTATTTTCTAATCAGGTTTGAAGCCATAATAATTTTAAACTAATTAGCATGATTAGCAGTCAAGGGGGAAAATGAGACTTATTTACTTTTCATGGTTGAGGCATGATTCAGGCCACTGGAAACATTTGGTAACAAAACAGTAATTATGGTATAGTATATATGGATAGTTAGGTACTAGGGTGAGAAGTTGTAGGAAAGAATAGGATTACATCAGTCTTTGAATAAGTAGGCAAAGAAGTGATGTCAATGAATGCCTGTAGATTCAATGTTCCTCACCATTTCTCTTCTCTGCCACAGCTCACTCCTAACTTTTCTTTCTCTTTTCATCGGTTGCCCTGAGACTACTGGTCCTTGGGTTAGCTCTACATTACCCACTCCTTCTTCTCCACTTTCAGACCTTTTTAGTATCTCTCTGATTCTGGGATAGCTCCTTCCTTTTGTATAAATTCCTTAGAGCTTAAGCAAGTCTCTCACACAATGACTTTGATGGATTTAAAGAGGTATGAAGGCCCTATTCACACTTGGTTTGGATTGATCTAGTCAATCTTTAAGTGTTCTGACTAACGAAGACAATTATGGATTTCACTGTAAAAACAAATAGGAGCAAGAACCTGAAGAGGCAGAAGGGCTTCAGGAACTGGGGACAAGAGAGAAAAACGTGACAAAGAAGGAAGAAGGAGAAAGAACCACTGAATACCTGGAACTAAGTAATACATGTGAGACTCTCACTGAGCAGCTGAACCCTTCAAGGAGTTGGCAGGTTCTAGGGGATCTATAGTTTCCAAACAGCAGAAACATTCTCTATTCCAGGAAGATGAGAGAAGAAGTGGTTGATGACTTCCTACTAAGCAGTAATGAGGCAGCTATATAATCATCCTGGCAGTAACAATGAAGAGGGCTGTATCTTCCTATGACACATGTTCAGGACATGTCAAAAACATTGCCTAGTCCAATAAGAACTGAGTCCAGAGCGCTGAAACTCAAAAGGAATTCTAAGGGCATCCACAGTGCATATTTTTTAGGCTTTTTGGGAAAAAAAACATGAGGCTCAGTGAATGGATAGAACTGCTGCTTGGTATAGATGAGATGAAGATAACATGTCAGAGAAAAGGCAGAATTTCTCAACTCTATGATTCTGGCTTTGTTTTTTCATCAACAAGGACATTCATTGAACTGGAAAGGACAAACAAAATTGGTAAATGGGGCTGGAATCCAGTATAAATAGGGAAGTAGCTGATAATACCTTTGATGAGCTAAAGTCACCAGGTCCCAACAGACTACATCAAAAAGTAGTGAAAGAATAATATATGGTATTGCTTTGACACTGTCAGTGATCTCAAAAAAAAAAAAAAAACATAGGAAACAGGAAAGATTCCACAAGATTGCAGAAGGGTGAATATTGTACTGATTTCCAAAAAGAATAGGTATGTTATCTATAGGCCAATGAGTTCAACTAGCATGATTACTAGCAAAATTAATATGATATTAAATAACTGGTTGATAAACATCGATCAAGGAAGTAGTGATTACAAAAGCTATCCACTATAGGGGAGCATACCAGATGGGTTATTTCTCATAACTGAGATGCTAAGAAGAAGAACATACAAACATGGAGAAAGAGGAAGAGGACATCACATAAAACTGACTCATCATGGAATGATCCAAAAAAAAACAAAGAAGGGGGGGGGGGGAATATAAATATGAACATTTTTTTAAATATAAAAAATTAAACAAAAAAAAAAGGGGGGAAAAGGAGAAGCTAAACAAAAAGGGAAAAACCAAAAAGGAAAGGGGCAAAAGCAAAAAAAAATTTCCCAGTCCAAAAGGGGGGGACGGGGGGGGGGGTGGAGAAGAAAAACAAAGAACTAGAATCTAAAAGGGTGTCCTAGCTTGCCTCTTAGACAATTTGAGAGTGGCTGAACAAATTGTGATATATGAGTATAGTGGGGAATGTTTGGCTTATAAGAAATGATGAAAAGTATAATTTCAGAGAATTCTGGGTAGCATGAACTGAAATGGACTAAAGCAAACATAACCAGAAAAATAGTTTATACAAAGAAAGCAACATTGCGGGGAGGCCAGGTAGCATAGCAAGTAAGAGCACCAGCGTGTGTCAGGATGACCTGGGGGTCGAATCCGGGCTCAGACAGAATCTGGGCTCAGACACTTAGCACCCACCCAGAAACACCTGGCCATGTAACCTTGAGCAAGTTACTTAACCCCAATTGCTTTAAAAAAAAAAAAAAAAGAAAGAAAGAAAGCAACATTGTAAAGAAAAAGCACTTCTAAAGATTTAAGAACTCCAATAAATGCAAAGACCAACCATGTTTCCAAAAGATGCATAATATACCACATTACCCATTTCCTGAGAAAAAGGTTATAGACACAAAGTACAGAAAGAGACATGTTTTGGGACATAACCACCATGTGGATTTGTTTTGTTTGAATGGTTATTTACTATGAGGGCTTCTTTTTCTCTCTCTCTACTTTTCTAATTGGAAAGGGAAGAGGTCAAAGTATGGGGGATTAGCAGAAATGATCAAAAGGACTATAGCAATGTTTTTAAATGTACCAAAAAATATACATAAGAGAGCAGAAGAAAGTTCAAAAGGAGCACGGGCAAGGACAATTTCTTATAGCATTATTTATTGTGTATAATTTTTTATACACTTTTTTAAAAGCAAGTGGTATGAAATCAAGATTTGTGTTTTCATATAGTTGTTGTTATTTAGTCATTTTTTTAGTCATGCCTAACTCTTTGTGACCCCATCTGGGGTTTTCTTGGCAGAGATACTAGAGTGGTTTACCATTTCCTTCTCCAGCTCATTTTACAGATGAGAAAACTGAGGCAAACAGGGTTAAGTGACTTGTCGAGGGTCACACAGCTAGTAAGTGTCTGAAACCAGATTTGAACACACAGAGATGTATTGCTAACTCTAGGCCTGATCCTCTATCCATGGTGCTCCCTCTACTCAATCCACCTAACTGCCCCATGTTTTCATATAGAATATGAAATGACTATGAATATTGAATTGAATAATGAATATGAATTGAATATGAATAATGAAAATGAATAAATAGAATATGAATGAAAAGAGGATTCCTGTTATCTATATGGAAATGTTCCTCTTTAGTGTTTAAGTTCAAATTTTTAAAGATATTTTTCAAAGTTCTTATGGATTACTCAAGTTCACTTTCTGTCTAAAAAAGGACAGCACTTTAAATCATTTTCATGACTTCAAGTTTGTCCCTCTGAACTTAGAAATCTCAGAATGCCTGTCAGTCCTCATACCTTTATGGCATACGTAGGTATGTATATGAATGTCTATGTAGAAAGCACTGTTTTATATATACATAGTGTATGTATGTGTGTGTACATATGTAGTGTGTAGAAATCAGTCTCTAGAACAGTGCTTTCCAGACTATTTTTGTTCACATTCCAGCATTCTTTGCTCCAAGAAATAGAGACAGACTAAATGTTAATGTGACCAAAACAAAAAGAAACAAAAAATGAAAAAAAGCTGTTCTAGAGCCATTATCATGACCTTAGGATTCCTCTATTTCCTCTTCTCTTCCCTCCTAACTTCCTTTTCTCTACTTCCCCAAAACATATGGAAAAGACTGCTTGGCCTCTCCCCCATAAAGTGTCTCCTGGACCAAAGTTAGAAGAACAACCAGGGTGGGAGCTGAGAAATATTAAAGTGTCAGGGCTGGGGAGGAGCCACAAAACTCTGAGACCCACAAATTTAGAATTTACCTTGTTCCTCACTCCAGTTTTTTTTTTTTGCCCACCTTGCCTTACTTTGATAAACATTGGTATATTCTTTGAGGGTACTCCCCTCAGCTCTCCATATTTACTCAGCACTTTTCTTTCCTCTCATTAAAAGTTAAGCAACCTATTCTATTTGGGATGCAATAGGTGTTTCTTATTTCATTCCTCCATCAACCAGGCTTTCTCATTTCAACCCTTCTCATTCCTGCTACATTTGCAGATCACTCCCTGAGAAGGTGAACCCCTTGAGGGGAGGAACTATTTCACTTCTGTCTTTGTATTTCCAGAGCAAAGTACAGTGCCTAGTCCTTAATATGCACTTAATAAAAGCTTACTTGCTTGATTGATTTGTTCGTATTTCTGCTGCGACACTTCTCACAGTATCCCTTACATTTTAGTTGCTTGAGTACATATCTTCCTGCTCCTTCTACACAAGACACACACACACACACACACACACACACACACACCAGATTGTAAGCCCCTTAAGGGCAAAAACTATGACTTATTATAATCTTCTTATCCTACAAAAGAATCAGATTAATACTTTGTGTATGGTAGATCTAGGCAGTTAGGTGGTTCAGTTGATAGAGCACTGGGTCTGGAGTCAGGAAGACCTGAGTTCAAATCTGACCTCAGAAACTCACTAGTTGTAAGACCTTGGGTCAGTCACTTAAACTCTCTTTGCCTTAATCCTTAATCTGAAAAAGAAATAGCAAAGCATGCCAGAATCTTCTCCAAGAAAACCCCATACAGGGTCACGAAGAGTTAGAAATAACTGAACAACAATGACAATGAAGTAGGTCTACCACAAATGTTTGGTGAATAAGATCGTTCAACTAACTCATGTAAATAGGCATTGTAGCAAAGTTTATAGACAGTCTTCTACATAGGAATCAGAAAAACTTTAGTGCAAGCCCAGCCTCTGAAAAATACTAACTGGGTAGCCCCAGGTAAGTCACTTAACCTGTCAATGCTCCCAAGCAACTTACTAAAGCTATAAATTGCAGAGCAGGTAACCATCTTCTTTGGTAGAGGCAGTTTCCTCATGGACAGTTCCCAACACCAGTGAATCACAGGCCCATATTTAAAGGAAGAGGAGGAGAAAGAGGTGGAAGAGGAAGAGGCGGTGGTGGTGGTAGTAGAGGAGAAGAAGAAGGAGAAAGAAGAGAAGGAGAAGAAAAAGAAAAAGGCAGCCAAAGTCTTTTCCCTAATATGCTTCTCAATAAAGGGCAGAATTTTGGAAAACTTTGAACATTAAGATGTTACATGAAAAGTAAAGCAAATTTAATTGGGGGGGAGAGTAGAAAGAGAGAAAGACAAGGAAGGAAAGACATTAGGAAGACAAGAAGGAAACCTACTCTCAAAATGTTAGTTTCTGTCCATACAGCAATACATTCTGTAATTGAAGGATGATTTTTCCCAGCATTTCAAGATGTTTACTATTAGTCATGCCAATACCAATCTGAAGAAAGGGGGAAAAAAGCATGTTAACAATATTCTTCCCAAATTCAGTTATATTTTCAATTAGGCAAAAAGAAATGAAAGAATCAACTTTCTTTTTACTGAGATGTGGGGAGAGAAAGCCAGCAAGAGAGTACTATGAAACAGAACAAAAATATCCCAGCACTAGCACACATGGTGAAGAGGTGGCGTGGGAGAAAGCTAGAGAAATGAATTCGCATGACCTCACCATCATCACCCCCTAAAATAGCCTGCAGAGATAGAATGATTAACACCTTTTACAACACGTGTGTGTGCAGATGTACAGCAGGTAGCAATAACTCAATAAATCATTCCCTGCCTATCAGAGCCTTCATTCAAATGTCTTACTGAAGAGTCCAGATATTTTTTGCTTAGAGCTTTATCCCTTTTGTAAAAAAAGAAAAAAAAACATCTTCCCCATCATATCTTTAGGTATTTCATCTGTCTTCCTGCCTCTCTTCTTTCACCTAACATCCTCTCTGCAATAGAAGTCCTGCTTTAGGTAAATGACTGAACGTCACAGGCATAGGGATAGTTTGACCACAAAAAGAACAAGAGATCCAGGTCTTTAATAGCCAAAAGCAAACAAATCAAAGAACTATGCAGAAATTAGACAATAAAAATTTGTTTAGTTCCTACTAAGTGCAAGGCAGTTTTTAACAGCCCAAGGGGCAACATAATAGTTAAAAAAACAATACACGATTTTGAGGAAATTGAAGGACAATAGAAGAGGTGTCAAAAAGCAGTGTAGGACTGATTTCATGAGGAATTCTACAAGTTAGAATTGTTATCGGAGTTTGGAGGACTGCAGGTGATAACTTGTGACTGGTCACTAAGATGAAGGAAAACTTTGAGCTGGATCATGAAAGATGAGTAACATTTATCTGAACAGGGAGAAGGGGGAAACGCATTTCAGGGAACAGAATAACATAAGAGAAAGCACAGCGGCAGCTAGAAACTATACTTAAATACAGGGCAGCTACGCAGCACAGTGAATAGAGCACTGGCCCTGGAGTCAGGAAGATCTAAGTTCAAATCTGACCTTAGACACTTGACACACTTACTAGCTGTGTGACCTTGTGCAAGTCACTTAACCTCGATTGCCTTGCTTTCCCCCCTCCAAAAATAATAATAAAGTACTTTGCAAATCTTAAAGTACTATAAAAATGTGAGCCAGTGGTAACCATCCCACCTCTAATATATGGCTGCCATCCATAGTTTCACAAGCAGAAAGAGAGTTCAGAGGTTATCTAGGCTGACTCCAAGGGCTTGCTAGTGCATGTTTAATAACTCTGAAAAAGAAAATGTACATAGGACACAGTTTTAAGTTTCTTGTTGTTCAGCCATTTTCAGTCATGACCCCATTGGAGGTTTTCTTGGCAAAGATAGTAAAGCAGTTTGCCATTTGCTTCTCCAACCCATTTTACAGGTAAGGAGGCAAACAGGGTTAAGTGACTTGCTCAGGGTCACATAGGTAGTATGTGTCTGATGTCAGATCTGAACTCAGGAAGGTGAGGTTTTTGGACTCAAAGCCCAGCACTTTATCTACTGCTCTGCCTTTTAAGTTTAATCTGCATGATTTGCATTTTTTCCATAACTTACTTAAGTCCAGACAATGTAAAAAAAATGATAAATCAATCACGGATTGCCAGTTTCTAAGATATAAATGCTTACACTGAAAAATGTAATAATTAGCTCTCCAAGTTTTAGCACATTCCTGTCTAGCCCTTTCATTTTATAGACGAAGAGGCCCAGAGAGGTTAAATGAATTTTCCAGGGTCACACAGATAGCCAAACTGGGTCTTCTGACTCCAAATACAGTGTTCAATTCCAATGTGCTACAACTTATTTTGTTTTCCAAAGACTGGTCAAATAAGGCCATGCAAGAACAGTCATGACTGGTATCAGTAAAGCTGCTAAATAGCACCGTTCATCCAAATGTTAGCCACAACTGAAAAGAACATGGTGGGTTTTTTTTTCAGCAGCACAATGATCAAGAATAATAACCAGCCAAAGAAATGATAGAAAAGAGATCTCTTTCTTTCCTACATCTAGCTCCATATCTCTGAGGAAAATAGGGAAAAACAACAAGAAATGATAGGAACTCATCCCCCAAGGATGAGTGGTTTTTCTTTTAGAAAGTATGAAATTTTTAAAACTCTAATTTTTAAAAGGAATAAGGAATAAAAAGGATGTGTTTATAAACAACATAGTCAAATGAAGAGAAGAAAATGCTCACTTTGGAGTCCAGATTTGTGATTTCAGTAGGTTTAGGGAATTCCTTATGTGGAAACTCTCTCCACCAATATAGATTCACAACTCATCTGTAACTCAAGAGTCCTAGAGAGATGCTTGGGAGACTGGATGGTTGTGACTTCCCTGGGAGACAAAGCTAGTATTTGTTAGCAAAGGGACTTGACCCCAGCTCTTCCTGACTCTGGGGCTTGCCCTCTATTCATCATACTATGCAGATTTTTAAAATTATTGTCACTTTTATTGTTAATAATAATAATAATAATATCACAGCTCATATTTTTAGAGCACCTTAAAATCTACAAAGCAGTTTTTTTCATGCAGCCCTGTGAGATAAGTAAAAGGAGATGCTTCTTTCTCTCCCTGTTTCTCCCTTTTTTGCAGATGACTGCCAATATAAAGTTAATGGAGTTCTCATGCGCATCCCTGTACAGCCTTTCAGCTATACCCCTTATCTCACTCTTTTTAGGGAAGTCTGATTATTTAAAGACAGACTGATTCTGATTCTGTTATCTAAAGCTAGAGAGAGATTAATAAGCAAATGTCATACCTAAAAGAAAGAAATGTTGGGCACAGATGGGTGCAGGAGGAAACATTGTTTGTTGTTGTCTGAGATGCCTGACTCTTCATGACCCCAGCTGGGGTTTTCTTGGCAAAGATACTGGAGTGGTTGTCATTTCCTTCTCCAGCTTATTTTACAGATGAGGAAACTGAGGTAAATAGGGTTAAGTGATTTGACTAGGGTCACACAGCTAGTAAGTATCTGAGGTCACATTTGAACTCGGGATGAGTCTTCCTGACTCCAGACCTGGCACTCTCTGCACTATGGCACCACCTAGCTGCCTGGGAAGGTAGAAAAGTGAAATAAAAGAAGGTAAAAGCAGGGAACAAAGAATTCGCTAAAACCCATGGAGGGTGTCTCTTTACATCCAATTCTGTGCCAAAATGCATAATGATCTGCAGGGCAAAATAAAAAGTAATGATGCAGAGCTATCCTGTCCTCCCACATCTGGCTTCCATCAGTCTGTAAACACCTGTTCAGGTGGTCACCACTGGCCACCACTAACACTACTGCCACTCTTTTGTCTTCCACATCCCCCAAAACCTGACATTGACTTTGCAGCTAGAAAACAATTACCTAACCACACTCATAGAAACACTGGTCCTTAACCACTAGGGCAAGGAAATATAGTCCTGACAATCAGATTTATAAATTTAGAAGCTCTTCAGAAAATATATTTCCTCTCCTAATTTCAGAGTTGGAGGACAATGGGTATAGAATGTTGCCCATATTATCAAGGTTAATTGATGTGCTGGTGAATTTTGTTAAATTCTTTCCTTTTTATTCTTTCTTACAAAGGATGGCTCACTGGTTAGGGAAAAGGAGAGAAATATATTTACATATAAAGTTGAAGTTAACAGAAAAGATATTAGATTTTTTTTTAACTTAGAAAACTAAAGTACTATCAATTGAATGATAATAGTTCACACATAAATACAATCTACTTTGCAGAGATATGCAAAAAGAGTAGGAAGTCATATGACAGGGAGAAATAATGGATTAGAAGGATTAAAATTTGAGACACTAACTTTGAAACCTTAGGAAAATTATTTACCCCCTTTGGGCCTTTGATCTTCATCTGTAAAATAGTGGCATGGTACTATTTATATAATCTACTTCACAGGATTATTGTGAAGAAAGTATTTCATAAACCTCATAATAGAAGGCTTATATGAATGTAACTTGTAATTGTTTACCTGGCATTACTAAAACTAAGTAAAATGTCTAAATTTATAAATCTGATTGCTTGGACGACTTGTCCTAGATTTTTAAGATCAATGTTTCTCAAATTGAGGACTGGTTCCCTTTCTCTTTCTTCCATTTCCCTTCTCTTCCCTTTCCTCTACCACAACTATTCTTCTTAAGGAGTCACAATACATGAACAAAGACATGAATGGATGAGAGCTATGGTAAACCACAAAGGTGCTTGCAATAGTAGTGAAATATCAACTTCGTAAATGGTATAAAGCAATGGTATAAACTCACACAGTGACAGAAGTCATAGCATGTTGGCTTAGTTCTAAAATGTTATATTACCTATGTCTTGTTTTATTTTTACTTATTTTGTTAAAAATTTCCCAATGACAATTTAAACTGGTTTGGGCCAAACTTGAGAGTACGGTGGACTATATGTAGCCTAGAGGTCATGTGTTTGACACCTCTGGTATAAACAGATCTCCTCTAGCTCCTTGAGGTCTTCCTTCATTTTTCTCCTAATAATCTCAAAGCTCAAAACAAATTATTTTATGTAGTACCTCTCCTGGATTCCCTCTCCCAGTCTCTACCCATAGGAGTAGGTTGAGTCCCCAGAGAGTGGCTAACTATTGCTCCCCTCAGGATTCTAGGGGTAAGCCTGACGGGTTGGGTTTCTAATAGTACCACTTGCAAGCCCCTATATGGTATGGTCTCCTTTATATCAGTTAACCACTTTTATATCAATTAGTCTTTTAAAAAAATATTGAGAAAATGCAGCAAGAACTGTTCCCTCTACTCATATTTGGTCCCAAGGGAGAGTGGGTTCAAACTTGAAGCATAAATCTAGTGAAGAAATAATACAGAGAACAACTATGGCCAAGGGAGTACCTCCCACCCCTGGAAACCCTTTCTTTCTTAGTGCAGTAACCATCAAGTTCACTTCTATATTTGGCATAGCTGGTAGAGGATTCCCTCCTTTACTCATCTGGGCTTACTCTTCAATGGACTCGGTTGTTGCTGCCACCAACTTCAGGACTTCTATTATTAGTAGGAGTTCAGATGGTTATGATGGACCTCATTGTCTCATTGGTCTCTTGGTCATTCCTATCTGAGAATATTCACTCACAACAATACTCAGGAAAGAAGAAACACAGAAACAAAGGAAACAAAAGTGGCATGCATTCATGGACACATGGCAGCCATTGGGATATAGAGCCTGCTGACCCTTCGCTACCTGGTAGCTTGTGGGAATTTTTCCAACTAAAATTTAGCCCTGAGAGAAGAGAGCTATAGATCTTCTTGGACCTTCAGTATGAACAATCAGTTCTGGCTCAGCCTTTATGGAATCATTCGTCCTGCTGACTTTTCAACAAATCCGAAGACTTTTTATCATCACATAATCACATATGGCTTTTCATGGACTCACGTCTAGGAAGTGCCTCTCCAAAGCTTTGTGTTTCAGATTGGCAGCAGGCAGGGCATATTTTGCATGCTCTTCATAACCTACCAGGAAGAGCTAAGCCATACCTGCTCTAAGGACCAACTCCTCTACATTTATTGGCCAGCCCCCCATAACATTGATTTTTATTGATATATTTTATTTTTATATCCCATTCACTTTCTACTATATCCTACCCCCAGAGCCTACCTTCTAATAAAAGTTTTAAGTTAGAGGAAAAACAGTTGAGCAAATGCAACCAACATTTCAACTGTAACTAATAGCATATGCATTATTCCATACCCATAGTCCCCCACCTCTGCAAAAGAAGGGAAGTGAATTTTCTCACTTCTCTAGCTAAGCCAACCTTTAAAATTAGTTGTTATCTGAGGTAAGAAAATAGCACTAGAGTTTTGTACAGTTGCTAGGTTGCTCAAATACAAGAATAGAACTCTCACATGGAGGGGATGAAAGGTCAGAGGCAGAAGGAACAGGGATAATATTTTAGGATTGGTAGTCACAGGTGTTCTCTGGGGGAAGTAATCACATAATGAGAAATCTTGAAAACCTCTGTTTTCAGCTTTTATTTACCACCCCACCAAATCCACCAAAGTTGAGCTATTCTATTTCTAGTTGCTCTATTTCTAGGCTGAAAGAACTAAGCAAATTTTAGAGTATTATATACTTTTACAGGGAAAAGAAAAGATTACCTAAAAATAGGCTCCTCTTTGCCAAGAACTGCTTCCAGTTACAGATCCCAGTTTGGCTCACCTGCCCCATTTCCCTCGATCCTGTTTTTATTATTACCTATCCCTCTTACTGCACCAGATTAATGGGGTTATGGTGAAAATTAGCTGACACGTGCAAGCCAAATTGAGCTCCTCAAAAAGAAAGTCTTCTTTAAATATAAATAAGGTGCCAAACATTTGAAAGTCATTTCCACCAAAACCATAGTCAAGATTTTCTAATTCTTCTATTTTTAATATGAGTTCTGTACCCTTATGTTTTGTGGAAGATAATTCCAAGGCATGTGATGTTTCACCATATGAGTTTCAAAATCAGGGACATGAAGCTTGCCTTATCTGAATCCCCATTATTTTCTATTTTTTACTGACAACACCTGTCATTCTGAAAGAAAAAGCTTTCTGCTCTTCCCCAAAAGCCTAGGAACTTTAATTCAAACTCCCAGTGGCATACAAGTTTAATGAATCAATTACTCTTTTCTGTGTGACCAATCTTTTGTGCCTATTGTTTGGGGTTTTTTTTAATTTTATTTTAACATTCTTCATTTGAGGGGTTTTTATAAACAACTCCAGATGTCCTATCTTCTGACATCTAGGTAATGATTCTTATAGATACTGGCAATAAAAATTATTTTACTTTGTCACACACATCTAACCCCATCCTGCCTATCATGACATGATTCAGATCAGCAGACAAGCTAAGATGTTTTCATTTCCTACCAGTACAATGTGATGGATCATAGTCTACTTTGTAAACCTGAAACACTCAGGTAGCATACACAGTAAACTGATCTCACCTTGTCTCTGTTTAACTTCAAATTCTGATTTTCAGAATGGCATCAGACTGACAATAAACAGAAGGGGGAATCTAAACAAATTTCTGATTCATTTCTTTGTTTTATGGCAAGAGAGAATTGGCTATAATTTAAAGGAATTTACATTCCTTTTTTCCTTGCTTAATTAAAAATGTTACCCATTTCTTACACCTTAGATGGGTCACCTTCTTTCTGTGTGATGCATGTTGTAGCTATCAGGTGCTAAAACCAGTACACAATCCATTCAGAAGTAAGGATGAGGTACTGTCACTCCAAAGTTCATCCTCACCTACCATGCACACCTCCTGATGCTAGCAAGCCTTCTGGCCAAGCTCTCTCTAGCTCTCAGAAAGCTGACCACCTCTCTCCCCATAGTTCTTTTTTGTGGATATTATTACTTGTCTCATTGATTGAGGGTTTGCTTGTGTGGCTTACTCAATCATATCTTGGCTCAGATACTATTCTAAAAGGAAAACAACTCCTCTTTATATTGTCACTAGCTGTGTGCTTCATTGATTCACTTGTAAAATATGATGTATAAAACTTTAATCAGAAAGTTTTACTGTACCCCACAAATCTGGCACAGTAATAAAGATGGGGAGTAATAAAAATGGGTTTGAGGGAAATGGGGCAGGTGTGACAAATTGAAATATTTGGAAGCAGTTCTTGGCAAAGGGAAGACTGTTTCTAGGTCATGGAAATTACATTAAAGTTCTTCACCTCCCCAACATACTAGATTTTTCTCAGAATAAACAGAAAAGACCCTCTCTATGATCAGACCAAAATAACAGGAAGTTTCATCAGCCCCAGTCTCTCCCTGAGGAGGTTTCCAAGGTATTTATCCTGGTATTTTCCACTCTTTCTCCTAATGGTCAGGGTCTGGTATATGAAGGTGTCTGAGGCATTCAGAGTCTTTCTTTTAGAAATGATTTAAGCTCCACAGGCAGACTATGACTTGATGTTGAGGTCTCCTCCAAGAAGCAACCATCCCTATAGCTATGCAGGTACAGTTAATAAAACCATTTCTACTTGTCTCACACCAGTCAATGTCGAGGGAGGAGAAGCAGAGAGAGATTTCCTACATGGCACAAACAGCCTACATCTCAAAGTCTTTCCCCATGTAGCCAGAGTGGAAGAACACACTGCCTCTCTGTACAGGGTACCAGACTATGAATCTCCATCTTCACCTACAGCTGAGGCCCTCTCTTAAAACTCTCATACCTTAAGTTTTCTTCATAGTCACACAGCCCCAAAGCATTAGAAACTATGGTTGCTAGGATGTACTGTCAACCTCATTACTGGGTCTCAAGGGAAATATGATTCTACAAAGCATGGCAATATCAGAACTGGTTCTCCAAAAGCTCGATGTTGATTATGGGGGTATGGAATGGAGCTTATGCAAGTATCACCAGTAAAATGACCCCACCATGTCATGAGCAAAATGGCTCCACCAGTTAAGAAATAAAAATTTTGAATTTTTTTCCCACGTAGTGTGTATCCCTTCCAATCAGCCAGATAAAACCAGTAACACCTAATGTTACTACAATTCAAGAGCTCCTCGGCAATATAGTTCACCTCATCTCTTATATGACCAGTGTTCTGCTGAATGCAGAATTGGCAGGTACATTGATTTCAAGTAGGAAATATAATGAGTGCCAGGTCCATTAGGCATTTGAAACTTCAGAATGTAAGTGATAGAATTGATCTCGTTACTAATAGTCCAATGCCTTGAATGATTGTTACATAAGAAAATATGTGAGATCACAAGTCTTTCTTCTCCCACAAGGGTATGTTCACCATGTGCCAAGTTGGTTGATAATTCCCAAGAAGTTTGACCCACTCTAATGTGGGCCAAGTACTTTAACACACTTGTCAGAGTCCTATACATAGGTGGTTCTTCCACATGGCCAGCACTGATACTTGCTCAGCCTCAAGGGGCGAATGTTATACCTAGAAGAAGTACACTATCATTTGCTTTCAGCAAAGACAGAATAAGTCATTTTATCTTAGAAAACTCAACCAATAGCTAAGCACAATCTTTTTTTTAAATCATTTTTCAAATGCTTTATTAGCTTCTGATTTACATCATTCATTTCCACAAGATTTTTAGTTACAAATTATCTCCCTGTTTTTCCCCTACCCACCACCCCAAAATAGCAGTCCCACAGGATATCCCCTCCTCCAATCTATTCTCTTCCATATTTTCTCCCATACCCCTTACGACTTTTCCAGTAGGGCATAGTGGATCTCTATGCCTCAGTGGCTGTATAACTTATTTCCCAATTACATGTAAAATAGTATTAATAATAATTATTATATATATATATATATATATATTTAAACATTGGATTTTAAAACTTTGAATTCCAGATTCATTCCATTCCTCCCTTGTCACCCACCCTTACTGGGAAGATAAGCAGTTCAGTATAGGTTGTACATGTGTAGCTAATGCAAAACAATAACATAGTAGATATATTATAAAAGACTGACTCTATTTCCCTCCCTCCTATCCCATCTCCCATTTATTCTATTCTCTACTTTGATCCCATAGCTTTTCAAAGGTGGGTGCTCCCAACTTCCCTCCCCCCGAGCCTGCCCTCCCTTCCATCATCTTCCCTCTCATCACCTTCCCCCCTACTCTCCTGTAGGGTGAGATACCCTATTTAGCATGTATTTCATTCCCTCCCTGAGCCAAATTCAATGAGAATAAGGTTGACCCATTCCCTTTTGCCTTCCTATTCTTCCCCTCCATTGTAACCATTTCCCCTTGCCTCTTCTATATGAGATAGTTTGCTCCATTCTGTCTTTCCCCATCTCCTCTCATGATATTCCCCTCTCACCTCTTCATTTCACCTTGTATCATCCCTTCCTATTAAATTGGTCCTGTGCCCTCTATCTATGTATACCTGTAAACACATATACACACATTCACATATGTATTCATATGCCCATATACTCTCATATATATATATATATATATATATATATATATATATATATATACACACAGAGAGAGAGAGAGAGAGAGAAAGAGAGAGAAGTTTTATCAGTTACAATTATTATTTTTCCCATGTAGGAATGTCTATAGTTCAACTTTGATAAGTTCCTTATGATTTCTTTTCCCTGTTTACCTTCCCAGGCTTCTCTTGCTTCTTGTATATGAATGTCAAATTTTCTATTCAACTCTGGTTTTTTCATCAAGAATGCTTGAAAGTCCTCCATTCCACTGAATGATCATATTTTCCCCTGAAACATGATACTCGGTTTTGCTGAGTAGGTGATTCTTGGTTTTAATCCCAGCTCCTTTGACTTCCGGAATATCATGTTCCAAGTCCTTTGATCCCTCAGTGTAGAAGCTGCCAGATCCTGGGTTATCCTAATTGTGTTCCCACAGTATTCAAATTGTTTCTTCCTGGCTGCTTGTAATATTCCCTCCTTAATCGGGGAATTCCAGAACCTGGCTTAATATTCCTAGGAGTTTTCTTTTTGGGATCTTTTTCAGGAGGTGATCAGTGGATTCTTTCAACCTCTATTTTGCCCTCTGGTTCTAAAACATCAGGGCAGTTTTCTTTGAGAACTTCTTGGAGGATGTTTTCTAGGTTCTTACTTTGATCATGGCTTTCAGGTAGTCCAATAATTTTTAAATTCTCTCTCCTGGATCTATTTTCCAGGTTAGTGGGAAAATCCAATGAGATATTTCACATTGCCTTCTATTTTTTCATTTGTTTGGGTCTGTTTTACAGCATCTTGACTTCTCATAAAGTCATTAGCTTCCATGTGCTGCAATCTAATTCTGAAGCAATGATTCTCCTCAGTGAGCTTTTGAGATTCTTTTTCCATCTGGAAAGTTTGGCTTTTTAAGACATTCTCCTCCTCATTGCCTTTTCGAGCCTCTTTTACCAATCGAGTTAGTCTATTTTTTAAGGTATGATTTCCTCAGTCAGGCTGTTGACTCTCATTTCATAATTTTCTTGCATCATTCTCATTTCTCTTCCCAATTTTTCCTCCACCTCTCTTACCTGCTTCTTAAGGTCCTCTATGGCCTGTAACCAGCTCGTATTTTACTTTGAAGCTTTTGCTGCAGGAGTTCTGACTTCACTGTCTTCCTCCAGTTCCATGCTTTGCTCCTTTTTGTGTCCAAAATAGGAGTCTAATGTTGGAATCTTCTGTCTGCTTTGTTTTCTTTGCCTGATCATGTCGCCCCTCAGTCCCTTGACCCCTGGGCTTTTTGCCACACTGACACCAGACAGGGGAGCTTTTGTCCCAAATGCTAGGGTTTTCTCAGCTGAGGGAGGTATTAGATGGGTGCCCTCTCTGAGGCCTCCACACACTCTGGCAAGCTGGACACATACCCCAGGACCTCCACCTTAGACTGCAATCCAGATCCAAGCAGGTTAAAGCAAGAGCAATTACCCCTCAGACTGGTCTCTTGGTCTCCATACACTCTGCAGGCCAGGAGCTGAAGCTGCCATGCAGAACTGGCTGGCTTTGCCAGGCATCTCAGCGGCTTCTGGCACTGGGGGCAAAAGCCGATGCACTCCCACTTACTGGGTCCCAAAGTCCAGACTGCATTGACCTCTCACTTTGTCCTTCGCATCTATGTGTTGATAATTCTGGAAATGGCCACAGCTGCTGCTGATCTGGTGTCCCTCCAGCCGGTGGCTGGTCAGACCCGCCCTGGGGCTAAAACCTCCGGCTCACAAGGGCCTAGGCTCAGCTCCCAGAGAACTGTGCTGACCTATTCCTGCCAACCTGCCCAGCTGTCCTCAGCAGGAGGTTAGCTTCTCTGTGTCATTTTGTGGGTTCTGCAGCTCCAAAGTTTGTTCAGAGTCCCCTTTTTACATTGATTGGGGAAGGTGGAAGCCGGAGCCACTTGGAGGTCCGGCTTCTACTCTGCTATCTTGACTCCGCTTCTCTACATTGAAGGCACAATCTTGCTACAAGTTTCAGGGAGCTATCATAGAAATTATTTCATATCTAAGTTCACTCATTTCAACTTCCCGTTATGCAGAGGGTGGCAGCTATTGTCGGTAAGAGTTCCTACAAACAATACCAGAAATGAGTAACCAATGGTGGCCTTTAGTCTGAGACAACTAGAGAACCAGCCCATGCAGTTGGATGACCTCTTTTTTAAAAATACCAGGCAGTCTGTCGAACCAATGCCAATCTGAGGCATAGATTCTGGTGGTACAGCTTCTAGAAATGATCCTCAACTGTGAAGATAGTATAAAGCCCTCAATTCCATTCCATTTAAGCATATTAGGAGTAGACCCATTAGACATGGATATATGAGGAAGGCATCCTACTGGGTCCTGGGCATCTGGGGGGTGGGGAAACAGGAATTGAGATATGTGATTTCAGCAATATTGGGAACTATGGCTACTGTTTCTGACTGACAATAATCTATAATCTTAGCAAGTTCCCTAAGGTACTGAGAGTTTCAGTGACTTGCCCATGATCACATAATTAGCATGTATCAGAGGTAAAACTTGAAGTTATTTCTTATTAACTAAAAAATTGGCCTTCTCTCCACCATGCCATGCTAATTCTCAGGCATTGAGGAAGGATACAAAGAGAAAAACAAAACCAGAGAAGTGCAGTACAATGAAAAAAGTGCTGGATTTCTTGTTAGAGGACTTCAAAAGTTAACGTCCTTCCTTTGATACTTACTATTTGTGTGACTTCATGCAAGACATTTCCCCCTCTCTGGTTCTGTTTCCTCATTTGTGAAATGAAGAGGTTGAACTAGATAGTCTCAAAGGTCCCTTCCAGTTCTAAATCTATGGTCCTAAGATGATCCTGTGAACTGAGAAGATCCCTGTTCCAAATCCCTTATACTGAGGGATCAAATTCACTGCAAGTCCCATCACTGCCCCAAGCACATCCCAAAGGCTAAGGGTGAAAAGGAAAAAGGAAGCCCTTCCCTTCAAGAGTTGGAATTGGGTTGAATGGCTCAGGCTATGCTTTCCAATCATAAATGGATGGCTTTCAGGCTGTCCATGGCCTCAAAGAAGCAATTTGATAATGTGCATGTTAAGAAATAGAAAAAAAAAATATGTGGGAGAATCAAGAGAAAAGCTACTCTAGGAGTAGAGGGGGGGAGGGTTGTGAAAAGGCAATTGAAAGTAATCTGCATTTGTTAGCATCCTTCTCAATCTCGAAATACTCAGTTTAAGTAAGTTCAAATAGCATCTCCCCCACATTGGGGACAGACAATGCTTGATACTACATATAAGCCTTTCCCTATGCCACACAGCATGAAATATGTGGGAAAGAAGAAATGACTATGTCGCCATGATTGTTGTTGTGTGTCCTTCATTCTTGTAGAGGGCCATGACTTCAGGAAAGCAATGCCATTACTTGAAAGTGGATTGGATTTAAGTGGGGGAGAGCTGTGCAAAGTTGCCAGTCTCACATCAATGGCAAAATATAAATCAGGACAACAGGAGACAACCCCAGAATGGGGATCTTAGATGAGCATGGGACAGAAGTATTCTAAGGCTGCTATAATGTTGATAGGCAATTGAACTTTGAGTACAATCCATACTCTGGGCTAGTTCTCTGCATAACCTCAGAAAGATGAGCTGGCTGGATATATGGAAACAATAATGAGCAATGGGATAGGTCTTTCTGATGGTCATGATGACATATATGTTTATATTCTATGTCATCTACTGATAGGCTGAGATGCCTTAATGGGCTTAGTGGCTTATTAGCCAAATGATTCTCTGAAGCTGAAAGTGAGCATCAAGTGGCCAAGCCAATGGCACCTGCAGACTCTTTCTGACAATACCAACTTTGGACACACCAATGGTTTACAGGGCTGATATGGGAATGGGAATCTAAGATCTTCCCTGCCCCTAAGCCCTTTGATAGGCTTAAGTGACTCTGAGAACCTTCCTTGATTTGAAAATATACTCTGCCCCCTAATAGGCTGAATGTGGTCACATGGAGCCTGTGGCAGGAGGCTTGTTTTTCAGGAACACCAACACCTTGATACTTTGTGATTGGTCAGTGGGTCAAGAGGGCTGTGACATTCTCTCAGCCAGGAGAAGGCTATATATATCCTGATGTGAGGTTTGTTTTAGGACTCACTTTGAGAAGTGTTGTGTGATTTGGCCAGATGAGACTCTGGGCAGCCATTGAGCCCCCCCAACTTTGAAAACCCAGATGTTGGTGTTTCCCTCTCTGGTAACTGACTAGGTATGGATGAAATGGTCAGACAGCTGGAAGCCTGTCTGCTGATCTGTTTCTCTGTCTGTATTTGTTTCTGATTGTAATCTCTATATTCTCTGAAGTTTGGGGTGTTGACCTTTTTCCCCTGAACTAGGTAAATGATATGTGTTTGATTAAAGCAAGATTGTTAACTCATTTTGAGTTGCATTCCTTTAGAAAAGCAGATCAAAGAACCTGTGCTAGAAGCCATCCTGAGTATCCTAGGGTGCTTGCTGCTACAAAGGCTCTCCAGCAGAAATGGAAATGCAGATCCTGCCAGATCTGTGGGTCCAAGATGGAGGTTCCCAGAAAGAGCTTAACAATGAGATTCCTTGGTTCCTGGTTAGATCACTGAATGAGTAGAAACCAACATAGAAATCAGAGGACCAAACAACAAAATGATGAACTGAGAATAATGTCAAAAGACCACTCATATACATATAGATATAGAAAATGACAAAATGAAGTGAGCAGAAGCAAGAGTGACAATGTTGTGATGATGAAGTTAGTGAAAGATTTAGCTACTTTGGTCAAGACAATGATCCATGACAATTCCAAAGACCTCATGATAAAAGACCTCCGGAGAAAGAACTGATGAACTCTGGATACAGATTGAAGCATATTTTTTTTGCTTTATTTTTTACATGGCTAATAAGGAAATATATTTTGAATGAATTGTATATATAATGAGTATCATATTACTTGTCTTCTCAATGGATGGAGGAGAGACTGGAAGAAAAGAATGTGGAACTTGAAAATTTTTAAAAAGAATGAATATATGAAAAATGAGTATATAAAAAGAAAAGAAATGAACACATAAAAGATCACTCACAACTGCAGTAGCAATAAAGTTAAAATAAGCACCAAGTTCAGGAAATTCCTAGGACTCATAGTCATTTAGAAAGGAGTGAATACTTGGGTTAGCATTGCTGTGCAATGAGTAAATAAAATTCTACTCACCAGAATTATGTTCAACTTTGTACTGATGTATGAATTTAATTTCTCCTCAAGCACCAGTATGTAACTTACTTAACAGGGTGAATTTAAGCTTAGGGTTTACATTTGCAGCCAAGATGTCAGGGAGTACATGTTTCTAAAATAAGCAAAGAAATAATAAACTAATTTAGAGCTTCAGGCCTGAGTATGCAGCGATGAATAATAACAAACCTCTATATCCTTTTGTTTTACAGTGATCAGGATGAGAATAAGCAAGAAAAGTCTGTTTCAACAGTTCAAGACTTTAAATCAATTAACAAGTATTTCACTATGTGACAAGCACTGTGTTAAGCTTTGGGGATGAAAATGAAAAGCTAAAAACAATCCCATCCCCAAGAAGCTTGCATTCTAATGGTATTAATTACAAACCACTCTACCTGTAGATTTCAGGGTGTGTGTTTGATTGGGAGAAGAGAAAGGGAGAAAACTTAAATCCATAAACCATCTAACTACTACTGGATCACATCTTCAGTTGGAATGTTGAGAATAAGGATAGGAAAGGTAGGGAGGAAGGGTCAGTGATGGAATAGCAAGCATATGGAGCAAGACTTGTAATACAAGGGGGAACATGGAAAGGGGAGAAGGAAAGGAGAAAGAAAGGAAAAGGGAGGGAGGGGAGAAAAAGGAGATAAGAGGAGGAAAAGGAGAAGGAATAAGAATGAATGAGGGCAGAAAAGAAGAAAAGGTGGAAGAGAAGGATAGTCATCCATACCTGGTAGGGAAGAACTAAAGAGGGACTTTCAGAATCCTCAAGGCAACTTGGTACTTACCCAAAAACAAGCACACGCGTGCGTGCGTGTGTGTGCGTGTGTGCGCACCAGACATCTCATTGCTCCACATTCCTTGACCCATTTATAGTCTGGACTCCATCTCCTGTCTCCCTTATCTTGATCCAACTTCCCTAGAATACATAGGATCCACACCCCAACTATATTCTCATCCCAGTTTTCAGTCACTTTCCTGTAAAACCTGCAAACTCAGAGATTCCTAATTTACTGCCAAACATCAAGAGCACTAAATTCTCTCAATCAATTCATGATTTATGTATTTAATTTGTCTAAATCGACCCCATTCTATCTCAATAACTGTCAACGAGACAGTACAGCTGCCCTGTTCACTGGCTTTTCAGAAACATAAGCAGGAATAAATTCCCTTTTCCCAGGGCCAATGCTTGGTTCTCCTAGTCTTCTCACGTGGTTCATCAAATACATCATACTAAGCCATGAGATAGTGAAAAGCATACAATGCATTATTAAAATTAATTCCAAGATCGAAGAAAGAAATATGAATGTTACTACATGTTTACTTATGCCCAACAAGTTATTAAACTGCCTATACCCTTTGACCCAGCAATACCACTACTAGGTCTATTTCCAAAGATGATTAGGTAAAAAGAAAAAGGATCTATGTGTTCTAAAATATTTATAGCAGCTCTCTTTGTGGTGGCAAAGAACTGGAAATTTCAGGGATGTCCATCATTGGGGAATGGCTAAACAAGTTATGGTATACGATTGTGATGGAATACTACTGTTCTATAAGAAATTATGAGTTTGATGATCTTAAAAAAATGGATAGACTTGCATAGAAATAATAAAGAGTAAAATAAGCAGAACCAAGAGAACATTCTATACAGTTACAACAATATTGTTTTAAGAACAACTTTGAATAATTAAGCCATTTTGACTATTACAAATACCCAGATTAACTACTAAGGACATATGAAGAAAGATGCTATCTTCATCCAGAAAAAGAACTGATAAAAAAAAGTATGTGTAGAATGATTTTACATATATACATAATTTGTGTCTAATGATAGCCATCTCTAGGCAGGGGGAGGGGAGGAGAGAAGGAAAAAAAATTTTCATAATAACTTTATTATATATTTAAAAGGAATAGCAAGTTGTATGTAATAGACTTGTAGTTTCATGTACAATCATCTTTTTTATTATACTGTTATGAAAATGCTTGTTTCAGTCAATAAATTAAAAATAAAATAAATAATTTATTGAAAAAAGAAGAAAAATATAATCTTAACTTCATGAGAATGTTTCCAAATGAGCTCATAACTGTCTTTCCTTAGGTATGATTACATTCCCTGTAGCTGCCTCCTTCCCTAGGTTGACTATCTCTCTACATCTGTTTCTATCCTGAGATATGTGTCTCTGCTCCTAGCTGGACAAAGAGTCTCTGTTTGGTCAAGTAGCTAGAAGAAATGGTTGATGGAGGTAGACAAAAGAAAGTCCTCTCTCTAACCTTCCTTGTCTCTATCCCTACCAGGGGTCATAAAATGATCCCCAACCTTCTTGCTGTTTTTACATACAGATCCAACGGACACAACTGCTTCTTCTAGTAGGAGAACTTCACATGGCTGTAATAGACAATCACTAGACATTTTCTGTGTCCTCTCAGTTTGATCAAGACCTTATAATATTTTCAAGCTGATTAAAGACTTATTCACATTCTGTTGTAGGGCTATTTAAAAATACTGTTTCCCCTTTTTTCACTGATTGATTCATTAATATGAATTCTGTGACTACATCAATTGAGGTAGAAAGGGAAACTTGTACATAGATTTGTTGTTATTCAGTCACATCTGACTCTTCATGACCCCATTTTGGATTTTCTTGGCAAAGATACTGGAGTAGTTTGTCATTTCCTTCTCCAGCTCATTTTATAGATGAGGAAGCTGAGGCAAACAGGATTAAGTGGCTTTCCCAGAGTCACTCAGCTAGTAAGTATCTAAGGCTAGATTTGAACTCATGAAGATGAGTCTTACTGATTTACAGCCCAGTGTTCTTATCCACTATGCCATTTAGCTAACCACACAGATTAGAAAACCCTCAATAGCTTCAGAGTCTACCCCAGAGAAAAGAGGACTAGGCAAAGGTCGATGATTTCCCTGAGGAAATGGCTTTCTGAGAATAAGAAAGTTATCTAGTATCTCTTGACCTTATACTGTATTTGTCAACCCAGTTCATTCAAAGTGTATTTTCTGTTTTCCCACCCTACCCAGCAAGAATGAATAGGGAATAGGATCCATCAAAAGCTAAATGACTAGGACAACTCATATTCAACAAAAGCACAGCTGTCTGGAGGATCAGGCTGCCAAGGAAAGAAGAAAAGGGCATGAGATTTCAAATGGGAAAATACAACATTCAGAAAGGTTCCCAGTGGTAGAATTTCAACTTGAAAATGTTAGGCAGATGTCAGGTATTTGGAAGACCTGTACTCATTGACTCCTACTGTTCTCTATTATTAATATCCAGGTAACATGGTGACTGGGGAGAAGTTATTGCACATCTGGAAATGTATCTATCCTGAGTTGGAACCTGTAGTTTTATTTTCAGGATAACTGTCCTTGAGAAATAGAACAGTTTTTAAAAGCCACCAACTATGGGTCATGCAGCTCCTCCTCTGGTACTTCATCTGCTTTATTTAGGGTAGAAAATCTCCCACCAACGATAGTTTTTAGATTAAGGGGGAAGACAAGCCTGCTTGCCTTCAGTTTTATGTAAATTCATACTCCAATTATAGCTAACTTCTTCGAACTTGTTCTTATGTCTGAGCTGACATGGTGACTCATTTCATGAATGGGCTACCTACAGCACTGCCTTCAGGAATATCAGCTCCATTCCCCATTCTAGTTGCCCTGGTGCCTGGGATTACTCCTCAAATAAATGGTCCTTGTCTTTCCCAACAGGATTGGAGAGCCCAAGAGAATTCACCTGCTCTACAAGTTAATTAAATAGTAAACCAAGAGTGCTGGGAGGGTTTTTTGCTTTTTTTTTTTAATAAGCAAAGCTCTCTCCCACTGGTGGGCACAGTGCCACCTCATTCTGGTACTGACCAAAGTTGGCTTCTCCTTGAATTTATTCTGGAGCTAGTATTTTAACTCAGGAGAATTTAGTCAAAGCATTTGGCACATGAGGCTGTACAAAAGGCGAGATGAAGAGCTCAAAATATCTGTAATATATGTAAGCACTGTTCCAAGATTCTCTTAGACTAAGGTATCTAAAGGAAGGCACTAGCACCAAATTCTGGGTTCACACCCATCAGCTGTCAAGCATTTAGTAAGCTCTTACTATGGAACAGAAACATTTTCATTATTGTCAAGGAGGTAACTATTATCCCAGTTTCTCAGGCTCACAAAGTTGGGGTCATTCTCACCTCCTTACTCTCTTTCCCTGACCCAGTCTGTTGCCAAATTCTATTATTTCTGCCTTTACAATATCTCTTGATTCTCCCCCTTCTCTCCTTTGACACTGCCACAACCCTGGTCCAAGCCCTCATCACTTCATGTTTGGACTATTGCAATAGCCTGTTAGTGGATCCCCCTACCTTAAGTCTCTCCCCATTCCAGCTCACCTTCCATGTCTAAGTGATCTCCCCAAAGCAGAAGTTCGAACATGGCATCCCCCACCCCCAAGTCAATCAACTCCAGTGGTTTCCTCTTGCCTCCAGGATCAAATATGAAATCTTGTGTAGCATTCAAAGACCTCCATAACCTGGACCCTTCCTATTTTTCCAATCACCCTTCTTTGATCCAGTGGCACAGGCCTCCTTCCTGTTCCTTGCACTAACCACTCATATTCCAACACTGGGAGTTTCACTGGCTGTGGAACTCTCTCCCTAGAAATCCCACCTTCCAGATTCCCTGGCTTGCAAGTCTCACTTTCTTCAAGAAGGATTTTCTGATGCCCCTTCATGCTAGTACCTTCTCTCTATTAACTATCTCTACTTTATTCTTTTTCTTACCTAGTCTTTTTTTACATGTTTTCTTCTCCATTAGACTGTAAACTCTTTGAACATAGGGATCATCTTTTAATTCTCTTTGTATACCTATGGCTTAGCATAGTGCCTGGCATGGGGCACAGCTGGTGAAAATGCCCAGGGTCAAGAGATGGAATGTCTTGTCCAAGGAACAGCAAGGAGGTCAGTGTCAGTGAATGAGTATGTTATGATATGTAAAGTATGTAATATATGTAAAGATATTCTCAGTATGAAAATAATTGAAGGGAATAGAAATATATGTGCATATATATGAGGGCATATGGCATGCGAATACATATGTGAATGCATATATATGTTTACAGGTATACATAGATAGAGGGCACAGGACCAATTTAATAGGAAGGGATGATACTTAAAAGGTGAAATGAAGAGGTGAGAGAGGAATATAATAAGAGGAGATGGGGAGAGACAGAATGGGGTAAACTATCTTATATAGAAGAGGCAAGGGAAAATGGTTACAATGGAGGGGAAGAATAGGAAGGCAAAAGGGAATGGGTCAACCTTATTCTCATTGAATTTGGCTTGGGAAGGAAATGAAATACGCACTAAATAGGGTATCTCACCCTACAGGAGAGTAGGGGGGAAGGTGATGGGGGGGGTGATGAAAGGGAGGGCAGGCTGGGGGGGGAGGGAAGTTGGAAGCACCAACTTTTGAAAAGGTATGGGATCAAAGTAGAGAATAGAATAAGTGGGAGGTGGGATAAGAGGGAGGAAAATAGAGTCAGTCTTTTATAATATATCTACTATGTTATTGTTTTGCATTAGCTACACATGTACAACCTATACTGAACTGCTTATCTTCCCAGTAAAGGTGGGAGGAAAGGAATGAATCTGGAATTCAAAGTTTTAAAATCAAATGTTTAAATATATATACTATTATTAATACTATTTTACATGTAATTGGGAAATAAGATATACAGGCACTGGGGCATAGAGATCCACCATGCCCTACTGGAAAAGTCAAAAGGGGTATGGGAGAAAATATGGAAGAGAGCAGATTGGAGGAGGGGATATCCTGTGGGACAGTTATTTTGGGGCAGTGGGTAGGGGAAAAATGGAGAGAAAATTTGTAACTCAAAATTTGGTGGAAATGAATGATGTAAATCAGAAGTTAATAAAGCATTTGAAAAATGGAAAAAAATAAAACTATATCATCTCCCCCCCCCCCCAAAAAAAAAAGAAAACAGGAAAGGTAAGAAGGTAGGGGAGGTGAGGCAGGGTGGAATGGAGAGAAACTTGTGACAGGTAATCCAGTTAGCTGCTATACAGCATATTGGAAAATGTATTTTTGATACTGGCTGACCTGCTCATCTCCTCCTTCCATCACATAAGTTATTCAATTGCCCTTCTATTACATTTAGACAACGGATTATGATTATGTCATAGGGGCAATGTGGGAGAGATATTGCAAATTTGTCTGAGATAACCTAAAGGAAGAAGAGGTATCTCCTCCCCTTTCTATTATGCATTCTTGTCTTTTGAACTGGTTTTCACTATAAATTAGCATGATACATAAAACACTTAGTGCCCAAATCCATATCAACATCTGAAGTAACATCTTCTAGATGAAAGGAAAAAGAGATAAAAGGCTGCCAGTAAATTCTCCATTCTAGCTTAATTTCTCATCCATCCCAGGAAGACAAGTTTACTTAAAGGAACGTAAAGCAAAGTGTCTTGTACCTGCCATATAGTGACTACATACATCTAGTTCATTGAATTAGGTGGGGGAGGTGAGAAGACTTTATCAAGCACCCTCTTTTGCCCTGTGCTTTACTGAGCTTAATGGTAGGAAAGGGTGATTTATATTTGAATGTTATCACTACTCTCCCTTAATGTATTCATTTGTTTTTAACTTTCTCCCGTACCTCTCACACACAAAGAAATTCAAGTTCTCAAGCTCATCTTCAGCCTCTGAAGACTTGGTCACTGTGTTCTTCTCTACCATTGACATCAATCTTTCTGCACCCCACCTTTTATCTTAGCAAATTCTTCCTCTTATATCCATAAAGAATTATGAGGTCTGTCATTTCTAAAATATATAGAGAACTGAGTCAAATTTACAAGAATACAAGTTATTCCCTAATTGATAAATGGTCAAAGAATATGAACAAGCAGTTTTCAGAGGAAGAAATTAAAGATATCTATAGTCATATGAAAAAATACTCTAAATCACTATTGATTAGTGAGAAGCAAATCAAAACAACTCTGAAGTACCACATCACACCTATAAGATTGGCTAACATGACGAAACAGGAAAATTATAAATGTTGGAGAGGATGTGGGAAAGTTGGAACACTGATGCAGTTTGACTGCACAGGCTAAAATCAGCTTAAGTAACTCTCTCACATCCACTTAAACTTCCTAATTAAGTCTTCAAGTATATTTTTCCCCCAATGGCATCACCTAGGTTATATAAGCAAATGATGTATTTGGATACACAAATGAATATTTAGCGCATGATTGCATTTGGTATGTCTCCATACTCATATTCATGAATAAATAGAACCTCAATTCACCCAGGGTGGGGTCCCCTTTTGACAGCTTTTGGTCTACTTTTTAAACAATTCATTTCAGTGGTACTGGGCAGTCCTCATCCCCCTAGAATTATTTGCTATCCAATATGAACTGAGATAGGTTAGCAATCTTAACTTTGTTTTTACAACACCCCAGGATACTGTTAGATCAAGAGATTGGAAGTGTAAGTGAAAAGTAAGAAGAGGAAACTGAAAAGATATCATTGTAAAGTCATATATTTAGGTTAAAAAAATCAGTTGCACATCTGATAGGGGAAGACCTTTTTAAAGCAATTTATTATTATATGATTGTTTCCCCTCCCTCCAAAAATTAAAATAAAAATAGGGAATACAAATAGATTGCATTAATAACAGATGAGATTATGTGGTAGAAAAAGGGAAGACTAATAGACATGGTATACTCCACAGCTGGTATAATCTATATAACATAAAGAGATATAGTGAAGGACCCTCACATCAGTTCCTAGCCATCTTCACATCACATTTCCTGTGCTTCAGCCATAAAATTCATCTCCTCCTCTTCCCTACTGAAAGCTTGGATTCCACCCTGAGGACTCTTAGCTCTTATAGGTGAACCATTACCTAATCTTCCACAAAAGCCACTTTCTGGCCATCTCCACACCATGCCCATAGAGTGCAAGCCATTCCCCCTTCCATCTCTTCTTTAAGTCTTGTCTTCTGTCATTAAAATGTAAGTTGAGGGGAGGGACTACCTCACCTCCTTGTATTTTTATCTCTAGTGCTCACCCTGGAGTTTGGCACATAGTAAGCATTTAATAAATGTTTCATCTATCTTGTTCACTGGTAAACGTGAAGGATTTATAAGAGGACATTTCTTCTAAGCACACTACTATCCTAGTGTAATGGTAATGGGATTTGAAGATCTTCCATGCCCCTTGTATTGGCAAGCAAACAGGTACTTAGCACCTTGTTTCAAGTTCATGATTGTATCAGGTATTAAGATCCAGAACTTGTGATTCCCACAGTGGGAGGAACTTGCTGATGTAATAGGAAGGGGTGGAACAGGGAGGAGCTAATACCACATATAAGGAAAAGCCCAAGTGAGAGAGTCAGGATTTCTGAGAAATGAACTGAGAATTGCTGAAGGAGAGAGAACTGCTAAGATCCTGAGAACTTCTAAGAACTGCTACAAATTGTGAACTGCTGGGAGTCAGGACTTCTGAGAGCCAGCCAAAATTGCTGGGAGCAGGCATCGTGGAGGTTAAGGAGCTACCATGAGTGAGGAGAGGAGGATCCCTGCTTGAAGAATCCTGTTTTGTTTTGAAGGCTTGGAAATGTAGGTGTTTACTGCATTGACTATGTGTACCAACTTCGTGGTTACTTTAATGACTTTGACTTCCTGGTTTTTGGACTTCGTTTCCTGGTATTTGAATAAATACCTTGTTTCTGTCCTCCATGTGGAGAGCCTGTTACATTTTGTGATTCATGACTACACCAGCATAATCATAGTCACTGTAGGCGCTGTGAATATCCTGTTGCTCGTATACCTAGTCACGCAGGTTTTAACATGCTTATTTTACTCATCCCATATATCCAATGGATTGTCATTTTCTTGTCATTTCTGTCTCCACAATATCTCTTGCATTTGTTCTCTTCTCTGTACTCACTTGGCCGCCACCCTAGTTCAGTCCCTCAACACATCTTTTCTAGACTATTACAAGAGGCTTCTGATTGGTTTCCTGTCTCCAGTCTTTTCTCATCCTCCTAATCCATCCTAAAAATAGCTGCCAAAGTGATTTTCCTAAAGTGCATATCACTCCCCTCCACAATAAACACCAATGGCTCTAATGTCAATTATAGGTTTTCCCACCGAGCTTTTAAAAGACCTTCCCCACCTGAATCCAACCTAACTTTCAACCTTGGTTGTTTTGGAAGGGACAACAGTAATTTGGATGCAGAAATTCCAACAAGCTTATAAGTATCAGTCATATGACTTGGATACCAGAGTGGCATAATAGAAACAAAAATGCCTCAGGACTTGGAAGACCTTGATTCTCATTCCCAGCTCCAACATTTACTAAACTGAATATAACAGGGCTAGTTCTGGTTTCCATTAGAAACAAACTTCTGTAGGGAAAAGACTTGTTGGGAGCACTTTGAAAATAAACTAGGGATCCAATAGTCATATGTTGATTTCAATAGACTGACTCAGCCTGCATATAGCTTTCCAATCTCAAATACTGCAAAAAGCACCAGTCTCGGGAAGTCAGGCAATTTACAGTTCTAATCCCAGCTCTACCACTAAACTAGTTGGCTTATTTTGTATTACTTAGCACAGTGGTTGGCACATAGTGGGTGTTTAATAGATGCTTATTGACTTATCAAATGACTTTTCCAAATCACTGACCCCTTTCACTATCCTCATCTATATAATATTATTGTTGAGACATTTCAGTGAGTTCTGACTCTTCCTTATGAGGTGATTTAGGCTCTGGGAACCCCCTTGAATCTTCCTTGATGAGGCATCTGCCTGAGGCCATAAACCTTTCATTATTGCTAGGCCCAAATCTCTGTTACTCTTAACCTTGCTTAGCCCTCCATTGTCCAGCTACTTCCCACCCTTGATTGTATCAAAATATTTATACACAAATCTGTTACCCTTAAACTAGCCTATCCTTCCATAGTCTGTCTTCTCCAGGTAGCCTTGAGTTGCTTTCCCCCTCTTAATCCCATTTCTCAGTCCCATCAAGATCCTCCTTAGACTCTTCCTCAAGGCCCTCTCCAAATCCCTCCTCTAGACTACCCCTAGATCCCTCCCGAAATCTTTCTGTATTTAAGATCCATCTTGCCTCCATGAAGGTGCTGAGAATTCAATCTAGCACAGACTCAGTCTGTGTCAGATTGTTCTGGCCTGCTTGTGCAATACAAGCATCACAAATACTTAGGCTCCTTAAGAGTCTACCTGATGAAGTATGGGCTCTGGGAGCCCCTTTGAGCTCTCCTTGAATGTTTGAGGTATAGGCTCTGGGAACCCTGACTTGAACTCTGATTAAATCGTCCTATTTGATGAGGCATTTGCATGAGGTCATAAATCTTACATTGTGGCTGGGCCCAAACCTCTGTTACTAGACTTCCCTCCTTTGAGTCTATCAAAATATCAATCCACCCTTGAATTGGCCTAGCCCACCATTGTCTGTAGTCTCCAGGTAGCCTCCAGCAACTTCCCACCCTTAATCACTCATTGACTTCATCTGACTTCTCCTAAAGATTCTCCCTAAACTCCTCCTCTAGACCACCCCTAGATTCCTCCCACAACCTTTCTGTATATAAGATCCCATCTTCCCTCCCTGTGTGAGAGCTCCGTAGTTCCTAACACAGACTTAACTCTGTGACTAATACAAACGAACTTTTAAAAAACATTACTTTTCTTTGGCTGAGAAGACTTGAGTCGAATTCATTCAGCAGGACCCAACATCTTGGTATTTTGGGCTCTACTGAGCAACCCTAACCCTCTTCATGGGTAACCTCTTCATACCCACTATGGCAAATCTTTAATAAATTTTGTTTTACTTTGGCTGAGAGAAGGCTTGAGTCAAATTCATTCGACAGGACCCAGTGTGTCAGTATTTTGGGGTGTCAAGCACTCTTAAACCCTAAACTTATCACTAAGTCCATTTGAGGTTTACTTTACAAAGATAGTGGAGTGGTTTGCCTTTTCCTTCTCCATTTCATTTTGAGTGGGATGTGAAAACTTCTCAGACTATGCCCTGGGATATAGTGGCAGGCTTGAATTTAGGTTTCACCCTTCCCCCTTCATTGCTGCTGTCAATCAACATTAAGCCCTTTTAGGAGTCTTACCACCCTCACCTAGTCTCTGTTCTTTGTCTCCCTTCCTGCCTTAGGCTGTAAGCCCTGCCTCCCAGCCAAAGGGATGGAGGGACAATGGGGGAATGGGACCCGAAGAAATTGGAGTTTATAAACCCTGCTTTGCCTTATGATGGGGCCTCTTCTCACTGATGCATCATGGAGAGGACAGCCATTTTCCTGTGGGGGAAAAGAATAAATTTCCTGTTTTTATCCTGAGAAATCTGTTTTTCATTAAATTATGAATGGGGTTTTTTATCCCACACAGATTTGTGAAGAAACTGAGGCAAACAGGGTTAAGTGATTTGCCCAAGGTCACATAGCTAGCAAGTGTCTGAGGCCATATTTGAATTCAGAAAGATGAGTCTTCCTGGCTCTGAGGTCAGATTTAAACTCCTGACTCCTGACCAGGTGGTCTGTCTCCTACATCACTGAGGTGCCCTCATCTATATAATGAAGGGCTTTGACAAGGTGATCTTGAAGATCCCTTTCTGTGATTCCATCATCCTTCTTTAGGCACAAACAAAAACCTACCAAACCTGCAAAATGCTCTTACTTCTATTTTAATCTTACCGTGCTAGTTAACAATTTCATTAAATATAAAACTTCCTTTTCAAGATCCTTGAAAAATCTGTTACATAAATGTTGCATGTTTCTTCTCTTGCTTCTTCCCCAGATCCTAAAAATAGCTAAGCCTAAAGAAATGCTTGTTCAGTCTCCTTCTCTGGCTTGCTCTTGTGCACCTATTAGGTTTAGAACAAAATGGGGACAGAGCACTTTCATTCTTACTTTGCCCTGACCTGATCCATTCTCTTCTGTTCTCACAGCACTTTGAAAGAACTGAGATTAGTGCTCAGAGAAAATTATGTACTACCATGAAAATGGGACAGTCATCTTTCCTTTCTGTTCTCCATTCACCCCACATGCCCTTGTTCTGCCTTTGCCTTTTTCCTTTGGCTTGACTGGCTACATTTCTTGATGAAAGACCAAGCCTTAAACCCAATTCACTCTGGAGCTCAGACAACAGGTCCCTGCTCTCCTTATGCAGAGCAGAGCAAATGTAAGTAATAAATAGTAACTGTTTCTCTTTTGGCCAGGAAACTCCCAGTTTGATTATTTTTTTGATTACCTTAAAGAGGCCTATTCACTGAATGGTCTTTACCTCACTCAAAGTGAGAACCTGAAAAGACAGCCTACAAGGGCCAGGGTCTCCCAATGCATCCTGGGCCACGTCCAGTCCTTCTGATGATTATCTGGCCACTGAACCCAGATGGCTCTGGAGGTAAAAGTGAGGCTGGTGACCTTGCACAGCTATCTCTCACTCAATTCCAAGTCCACTGCAAATCATGTCATCAATTCCCTGATTTGATGGTCCTCTTCAAGAAGAAAGCACACACACAATAACAACCACCTTGCTCTGCCTTACTCAAGCTCCCTTATCTTTTCATAATAGCTAATGTTTATATAGTGCCTTAAAGTTTGCAAAACACTATTCTCACAACAATCCTGGGAGGTAGGTGCTATTGTTATACTCCCATTTTTCAGATGAGAAAAAACTGAGGCACCCAGAGGTTAAGTGGCTTACAAGGATCACTGAGCTATTAAGTGCCTGAGGCAAGATTTGAATCTAGGTCTTCCTGATTCAAAATCTAACACTCTGTCCAAGAAGCTGAAGGTAGGATTATAGCCTCTGGGAGCCACCTTGAACTCTCCTTGAATCTTCCCACTTGATCTGGCATTCTCCTGAGGCCTTCCATTATCACTATTCCCAAATCTCTGTTACCCATAACCTAGAGAGCCCTCCATTGTCTGCTACTTCCAGATTGCCTCAGGCTGCTTCCCACCCTTGATCCCACCCTTAATCCCATTCTCTAGGTTCCTGGGGTCTGACCTTTAGTCACCCCAGTCCCATCAAGATCCTCCTTAGACCCCTCCTCCCAGACTACTAGACCACCCCTCGATCCCTCCCACAATCTTTCTGTATATAAGAATCATCCCCTTTCCATGAAGGTGCCCCCATTCCTTGAGAGTCTAGTCAATGGTGAAGTTCCTTAAAGATCTACCCAACATGGCAAATCTTTAATAAACTTTGGCTGAAAGAAGACTTGGGTTGAATTCAATTGGGCAGGACCTGATGTATCACTATTTTGGGGTCCCAAGCAACCCTAAACCTCAACATTTTAAACCTGAACACTGTCCACATATTTCATGGGAGTGAAAATTTACACTGAAAACAAAACAGTTTAGTGTCTCCCAAATAATAAACTACTTAGACTCCAAAAGTAAGAAGAAATATTGACAACACTTGGGCAGGACACGTGCCAATGGAAGAGGAACTAGACCATTCATCTGGCTACTAGTCCCTTCCTTCCTTGGCCTTTCTTCCCCCAACTGGACAGTAGCAAGGTACTGGTAGAAGACAAGAAGTTCCTTCAGAAATACAGCACCATACTACCCATTTGCTCTACATCCCTCCCTGTCTCACCCCCACACATGACATGGCTAGATGAAAATATGATCAGTGTCTGAAGGTCTTGCATCCTGTGCACTTTGAATAATTAGATCAAGTACTCCTGTTATCAATAATCAAAATTTCAAGGGCAATAGACCAAAGACCATGCCTTAAAGGTTTTAAATTTCACCTCTGGAACTTCTGCCCTGCCCTACCCCACCTTCTGTGAGTGCTTCTGCCAGTCCACAATTTCAGGAATGTTCTAGCTTGTCACAAAATGTGACATGAGTATCCATCTCACTCATCCACCTCCTCCAGTTCTAGAAACATAATCTCATCTGTAGTTGCTCCTGGAAAGAGTATGCCTTTCTACTCCTCATGGTCCCACTCATCATCTCTGTAATTTTCCTAACTAAAGTGTCTCTTCTTGGTCACCATTCCACTCTGTGTGTATGTATATGTATATACATGCATATACACACATACATATGTGTATGTATAATCTTCCTCCAATAATGTATAAGATTCTTGAAAACAGGGGGACTGTCTTTGTTTTTATATCTATATCCCCAGAGTTTAACATCATACTTGACACATAGTAAGCAAATACTTTTTTAATTAATTCATTCTCTCATTCTTGCCTTTTAAAAATAAGATCTTACTTAGAAGAAAGGGGAACTATGAATGACAGTAGTCACTAATTCCAGAGGCCCCATGAAGAATAGAATCAGAGAGTATAGCATAGAAGGGATCATTGAGCAACTGGTATAGGTGCTTAATAAATGTTTTTTGATTAAGTGCTTGATCTAATCCAACTTCCCCATTGTACAGATGAGAAAAATGAAGCCCTGGGAGGTAGAGTGCTTTGCCCAGTCAAATAGTGACAGAGTCAGGACTAAACCCCACATTTCCTGGTTGCTGTCCAGTCCCAATGTCCTGAAGTTCAGAGAACATTATGACACGCATATATACTCTATTTACTTACACATGAATATTTTGTAATTCTAATAAGGTTCTTGAAAGAAAGGATCATCTTCCTTTTGTATCTGTAGTCCCCATGACTTGAACAGTACCTGGCACATTGCAGATCCTTAAGAAATGCTTATCAATGGTTGATTCAAGCTACTTAATATCTTGGAACCTATGTTTCCTCATCTGTGAAATGGAGATGATTATACAACCTACCCAGACTTTTTGGAAGGACTTTGCATTGAAAACTATAAAAGTGCTTATGTATACATGAGCTATTATTATTGTTGTTGCTGCGATGGTGGTTGTGATTGTGTCTCTAACAACTTCCAGCAATTTCTTTTTTGCTTTGGAGGTTTTTTTTCTTTGTTTTAGTATAGGACCTGTGATTTTGCTGGCATAGGGCTAGTAAGGAAACTCCCTCTCCCAAAGTCCATGCCCCAGATTGGCAGCTACTCTGCAATTTATAATCTTAGAGACTGTTTTAAGATTAAGAGTATTGCCCAGGGACACACATACAGGATGTATCAGAGGCTTCTTGATTCTGAGGTCTGCTCTTTATCCACACTTCCCTCATACATGGCACTGTGTCACAATAGCAGCTCTGAATCCTCCTTCCTCATGAAGCATCACTGCAAAGCTCTCTGGGTCTGCCTTGCTATTATATCATTAAAGACTTGAATCTCCTTGCAACCAGCAGAAGAGCATAAGTCAGTGGGAAAGGGTTGGTGTAGTATCCTGAGACAAAGTGACACAAGGCTACTGCTAATTTCAGAAAAGAGATGTCTGGTTTTTGCTCCTGGATATAATCTTGCCCTTTTTTGTTTTGCTTAGAAACCTCCAGGCTTTGGTAGACTGATAAATAGCAACTCTGAAAAAAAGGGGGGAGGGGGCAAGAAAGGGGGAGACACAATAGTTGCCGACAGTTATAATTCTGTCTGTTTTGCCACTGTAGACAAGATTGCATAAGGAAGCAACAGCAAAGAATTTAATAACCTTAAAGTTGGAGGAACTGGTTTCAATCTAAAAATGTCTCCCAACAGAGCCTGTTTGCAAATGAAAGCAGAAGCCTGAACTGGTCCAATTTTCTATGAAAGGGTGCCCTCTAGAGGGGCCATGGTGTAGTAAAGACTGGCTAGCTGAATGATCAAACTAAATTCTAGCTATTAAAAGCAAAATGATGAGATACCGCAGAGAGCTCACATGTTCTCAGCCTCATTTCAGGTCATCCCTTAGAATCCAGTGAGAACTACTAGATCTCAAGGAACATGCAATCAATACTCAGTTCTAGGTCATAGGGAGGATTCTTCCTCGACCTTTTGTAAACAGAAGTGAAAAGAAAGCAAATGCAAAGGGTTAAGAAAGACAAAGGAAAAAAATTGTGATAATTTAGTCATCTCTCAACCTACAAGTAGACCAGTGAGTAGACCCAACTATTTGTAGAGAGCAAGGGAGAATACCTTCAAAGTGACATTGTGGGGAGAAGGAATGGGAGACAGAAAAGAGATCTCTGAATTTAAAGTTGAAGGACTCAAGTTCATATCCATATTCTATAATTTTCCCTGGACTCTATTACTTACTACCTGCATGATCCTGGGTCTCTATGGGTCTCAGTTTCCCTTTTGGTAAAATCAAAACTCTCTCTAAGCTCACTTCTACTAGCATAATCAATCCTATGATAGACTGAGAAATACAGAATGTTTTAGATTAAAAAGACTATCCCTCTTTTCCTTTCAGCTATGGGACAGGTGGAAAGCCCTTTATCATTCAGGCCTTGTCATTTTATATCTTGTGCAAACTCCTAGTAAAATACATGCAGTTAATGGGGGCAGCTGGGTAGGGCAGTGAATAGAACACCCTCCCTGGAATCAGTAGGATCTGAATTCAAAGCCAGCCTCAGATGCTTAACACTTACTAGCCATGTGACCTTGGGCAAGTCATTTAACTCCAATTGCCTGCCTTTCCCCCTCCAAAAAGAAAAAAAAATTACACAGACAACTTCACAAAATACGGCTATTATTTTCTTAAATATAGATTTTAATTACAGGAAGTAAGAGCCAAACCATTTAACTCAGAAATCATCCTTTATTGTTGAAAACTGTAAACCCAAAGATCTATAGCTACCTTCCCTGGGGCATCAATCTTCTGCCCAAATCTTCACATCTCTTTCCCTCCATTCTTTCCTGCCTCCCTCTATCCAGGAGCCCCACAAAGTCTGAGTTTTTTCAGCAAAATGACCTTTCTCTATCATGAGCAAAAAAAAAAAAAAAAGCTTTTCCCCCCATTCCATTATCATTGCTTGGTTTAGTATCTCAGCTCACAAAGAATAAAAAAAATAATAAAATAACCAAGCTGAGTTTTAGTCCTCACGTGGATTGTACAGTCGTTTTTCAGTTCAGCCTCCTGAGCCAATCGGGCAACAGGCAAACAGCAAACACCGGTTACATAAGGCAGAAATGAAGCAATGCAGCCAGTGAGAGAACTCACATGGTGATTGCTTAATCCATGTGCTTGGTCCCAGAGCATGATTTTCCACAAGTAAACCATCGTGTTCAGGAAAGCCCAGGTGTGCACACGCATGCACACAGATGCAGACAAAATCTAATCATTGCATAGACAGACATTTCTACAACTAGATACCAAAAGAACACAGAGATATAGGGTTTTCAGTTTCTTGGTCCCTGATCTTCTTCAAGTGATGATCACTATAATTCATTTATTTTGACTTCTCTGGGGGAAAGACAGAGACAGAGAGACAGAGACAGAGAGAGACAGCAAGACACAGACAGAAAGTGACAGAGACAAAAACAGAGAGGGGAGAGAAAGACAGACAGACAGACATAGAGAGGAGAGGCAGACAGACAGAGACAGAGAGGGGAAAGATAAAAAGAGAAGAGGGACAACAACAGAGAAAATACAGAGAGACAAGAGATCTTCAAAATGACTGTAAAAATGTATGTTCCTTGTTCCTCTGATGAACATTCTCAAATTCAATCTCTTTGTGCAAAAACAAAAGAATGCATGACAAGCCATTAAAGTCAGCTGAGATATCCTTCAGCATGGATTGCAAAAATTCAGCAGTCTAAAATTTAGAGAAATAATTTCTGGGCTGGAGAGATAGGAAAAGGGAGAATCTCTATCAGTTTAAAGTTTAATGGTTTTTTTAGTAGATTGGAAGATAAAGTTTCCTTAAAAAAATTTCTATTGCACTGACCTCCTGTACATTATATGCATTCAGTCCATGATTAAGCAATTTTGGTTGGTAATCATACTAATAACTAAATCTGCATAGCGCTAAAATGAAAAATAGTATAGATTATTTCATTAGACCCTTATAACCCTGTGAGTAGGTGCTATTATTATCTTCATTTTTCAGATACGGAAACTGAGGGTCAGAAAGGTTTTACCCAATGGGGTTTCACAGCTGGTAGGTAGGCATCAGAGATAACATTCCAAACAGGTCTTCTGGACTCCCCTCTGTCATTAATGACAGTAATCAGATCAGATCAGAGGCTTCATCAGCAGTTGAGGAATAATAGCTTTTGACCAACATACTACAGTAATTTTACTTGGCGAAGTTCTAGAGTCTTCTTGTCCCAGACTGACATTTTACAGGTGGGAAGGAAACTGAGATGCAGAGAAATACAGTGATTTCCCCCTGGGTATGAAGATAGAGCCTGCAATTTGCATGTGTATAAGTTACGCCTTCCTATAAAAAAAGAGGACATAACATCATCCGCCATGATTATTCTAGAGTAAATGGTAATTTGCAGGGTACCACACATGCTCTCTTGCTTAAATCCTTCTGGGAATCTATCAAACAAGAAAGCCAGCAGGGATTCAGGAACCAATTCTTCCCAGACAGCAATCATGCCTAGATCATCTTGTCCGAGAGTGGGATAGAGGGAAATGAAACATAAGAAAAGGAAACAAGTATAGAGGGAGTAGAGAGCGAGGGTCCAGAGGAGGAGCTAGAAGAGAGAAAAGGAGATATTATTGCAGGGAGAGGGAGGAAGCCAGCAGTAGACACAAATTAATTTCATTGCCTACAAACTAAAGACACTGAATATATATCATTAGAGAAGCTGTGAAGTAATAGGACATGCTGTCAAAATGGAAATATAGAGGTACAAGGGACTGAGCCATTACATAAAGGGACAACCCCATTCCCAAGAGAAATAGGAAGAGGAGAATTTCTCATTAATCGCTGAGAGAGGTGCTAAAGAAAAACAGCTTCTTGGGTTATTGTAGACAGTGGAGAGACAGTGACAAAGTCCATAAAAGGTTTATAAGATGCTAAGCAGGTGAGTCATTCTTTAGGAGGCAATGTGGTCATTAGGAAGACTTTGCTCAGTAAAGTGGTAGGGGTAAATTTCCTCCTGGATAAACCTTAAAGGATTCTTGTTATATAAATCTGTTGCAAGGTGTAAATATTACCACTGCAGAGTGGGTAGGAGGCAGACAGCTCATGTCCAAATTAGGAAGCACTGCATTGCATCAATTTTTCATCTAGCGACAACCATTTTTCCAAAAACTGAATTCTTAATTATGCAAAGTCAATAAAGTTCAGAAAAAAATTAATAAGATAATCTTTATTTTAAAAAGAAAATAAAGAAAATGGATAGGAAAGCTGCAATAATACCGCATTTAAGAATGAGAATTGTTTTTACAGTTGTTTATGCTGCCATCTAGTGGCTTTTGAGGAGAATTGTCTCAGCCAGGCCACTAAAGAGAAAATGGCAAACTCTCTCCTAGGTTTTGCCTATTACAAGGTATAATCAAAAGTAATATTCTGTAGAAACTTGCAATGGGAAAATATTAGTAGAAATAATGGATGTCATAAAATTGTACAAAAAACTTTTTTGAGAAAAAAAATTGGTCATCTATCCAGATAAGAGAATTCATATTTTATAGTGGAAATTCTAAGCCCACCTCTGCCACTAACTAGCTATATAAACTCAGGCAAAGTGATCATAAGAGTTGTTAACAAGAATGACAAACAATGCTTCCAAAAAAGTATGAAGAACAGGGACAATTTTGCAGGGGCTTACATAAAATGTGCAATGCTTCTTTCGGTCATAACCAAGCAACTGATATTTCTACTCAAAGGGCATGGTGGTCTCCTTAGAGAAAGAGAAGAAAATGGGCTAACGGAATGCCTCTCCACTCTCCAGATTATCAGGGAGAATAAACATTTCCTTTTTAAAAAAATGAAAAAAAAGGACTTAAAAATTTAAGGAGCAAAAAATCTAAGGCATAAGAGTGATCCCATTTCATCCCATGTCTTCTAATAGATTTCATTCTGTCATCCCCATTCTTTCACTTGTTTTCAAACTCCCCCTGTCTCCAGGCTCATTTTTTTTTTTTGCTGTCTACAAACATGCCTGTGTCTCTCTTATCCTGAAAAAAAACATGCCTGCCTTGATCCTTCCACCTCTGCCACCATCCCATATCTCCTCTGCTCTTTGTATCTAAGCTTCTCAAGAAGACCATCTGCAGATTTTTTTCCCCTCACTCTCTCCTTAACCCCTTACAATCTATCTTCCAACCTTCTTGTTCTGCCAAAAGTGGTCTCTCCAAAGTTATTGATGATCTCTTCTTTGCTAAATCCAGCGGCTTTTTCTCAAACTTCATTCTCCTTGACCTCTCTGCAGCCTTTTGACACTGCTGATCACTCTCTCCTCCTTGATACTCTCTACTCTGTAGGTTTTTGGTACACCACTTTCTACTGTTTTCCTTGTACCTATTTGACCACTCCTTCTCTGTCTCTTCTGCTGGATCCTCCTCCAGATTACACCCTTTTGCCATAGGTGTCTCTCAAGGCTCTGTCCCAGGCCCTCCTCTCTTCTCCCTTTAGATTTCTTCACTTGGTGGTCTATCGGCCCCCATGGATTTAATTGCCATCTCTATGCTGATGATTCTCAGATCTACCTTATCTTTGTCATCCCCCACAAATTGCTCAATAGCTATGCAGAGTCATGTCTTAATAGAGGTTTACATAGAAGCACTACAGCTAATTTTTACATAGTACTTTAATTTCCAAAGGGCATTACATATACTCACTTGATTCAATTTAGACAACATTTATTAAGCATTTATTATATAAAAGCCCTGTCCTAGGCACTGAAGACATGAAGACTAAAGTAAAATTATCCCTGTACTCAAGGAGCTTACCTTAAGCCTCAAAATAAACCTGAGTTACATACATATGTTCGTAAATATGTATTTGTATATATACATGTATGTATATACAGGTAAAGGCTCTACATGTGTAAATAATGCATATGTGTGTGGCATGTGCACATGTTTTATACATGTGTATATGTAGGTATGAGGAAGCTAGGTGGTACAGTAGATACAGTATTGTGCCTGTAGTCAGGAATATTTATCCCCCTGAGACATTTAGTAGCTATGTGACCCTGGCAAGTAACTAAACCCTGTTTGCCTCAATTTCCTCATCTGTAAAATGATCTGAAGAAGGAAATGGCAAATCACTCTAGTATCTCTACCAAGAAAACCCCAAATAGGGACACAGAGAGTAAGACATGGCTGAACAACAATAACATATATGTGTACATATGTATACATGAATATGTGTGTGAAAGAACATAAATATATGAAGCATAGTTCTAGGAGAGATAGTAACAGTAAATATAACTTGCAACTTTCATTTAAAAAAAGGCTAAAGTGATAGACTGACCATAATCACATTCTCAAGAAAGCCCTTAAACTGGGGATTTAAGTATGAAAAACAAACAAAAATGCTTATTATTCTATGGATCTCTGATCTCATTAATCAATGTACTTCCATCAATGCAAATCATAACTCATCTATACATTTTCATCCCATGTAAGTCTTGTCCATATTTTCACAAAGACATTCATATGAGTGCATAATTACTGTTTTTAAAATTATCTTTTGAGCATACTGAAATCATCCAAAAATGTTTTCATTTCTATGAAAGGAGGGTATCTTCCCCTCCCAACCTTTTAGTGAGTTAGGGGGATGTCTACCCCAAACATGTGAAGACTTCCTCTAACCATGAAGCAGGCACTGTGGAGTGCTTAAAGCCTGGTCAGACTTTGAAGACATCAAGATCACCCACTGCATCCTGGGCCATCAGTCCTATCGGGAACGCCAATGACTCTAGAAGTGAGTGAGGCTAATGACTCTGAGCCACTCAATCTCACTTAAATCCAATTCACAAGCAAGCCAAGACATCATCCCATGCTGTCATTGGTTCTCTTTGAAACAAAGGATGAACAACAATCTTTTCCTCCCTTAGATATCTTCTGAAATGATACCCTTAGAGTTTTCAGGATTATGTTACCTTCAACATAGATTCCTTCAGTGCTCACTTGGTCGAAACCAGTTGTTCTACCTGACTTGACCTTTCTTGTATATGATATAATAATTTCACCAATTTAATTCAATTAGGAGACAATGTGATTTAGTGGGAAAATTTCTGGATTTTAAATCCAGAAAGATCTAGATAAAATTCCACTCCTATACTTACTAGGTCACAATTACTGTGACCATGGAAAAAATAAATTAATATCTCTGAAGTTGATTTTCCTCACATTTAAAATAAGGATACTAATAATAACTCCTATTTATATAGCACTCTATAAATATTATCTTATTTTATTCTCACAACAAACCTGGGAGGTAGGTGCTATTATTATCCCCATTTTACAGGAAACAAAGGAAGACAGATTAAATGACTTGCCCAGGCACATGCAGCTAATAAGTGTCTGAGGTTAAATTTGAACTCAAGTCCTCCTGACTAACCCAGGCTCTCTACCTACAGCAACCTCTAGCTGTTCTCATACTAATGTCTATTTGCTGTTCAGTCATTTCAGTCACATCTGACTCTTTGTGATCCCATTTGGGGTTTTCTTGGAAAAGATAATGGTGTGGTTTGTCATTTTCTTCTTTAGCTCATTTATAGTGAGGAAACTGAGACAAACAGGATTAAGTGAAATGCCCAGGGTCACACAGCTATAGTGTAACTATATCCCTATAGTAGAACTCATAGGTTTACTGTGAGTATCAAGGCAAGCTCCTAGACAACCAGGATAATTTCATTTTAGTTTTTATATCCTCAGTGCCTAAATCAAATAAAGTGAGATAATATATAATATATATGTATAATATATAATAAAGCCCTTTGAAAATTAAAATATTATATAAAAGTTAGTTATCATGCTTATTTATAAGCTTTTATTAAGAAGTCATTTTATATAGAGCTACTGTGCTAGGGATGGGGGGGGGGGTGACACAACAATAAATACCACAGCCCCTCTTTGCCACTAAGGAACTTACAATCTAATATGGAAGAGGGCAGGTGCACAACTATAATAGGGAATGTTATATGACGGGAAAATGGGAGAGGTTGCAACATTCTAAACCAATTGTGAGCCAAAAGAGAATGAGGAAGCAGGCTGGCATCTACATTGGTGTTTGGGAGGTTTGCTTTCATTTAAGTTCATGACATTGGCCTTGACATGATGCTCATTGATGTCTCTGCAGCATCCCACTGGCACTGGCATGGTGCAAGCATCAGCACCATGGCACCAACACTACCAATGACTCACTCCTGCACCCTCTGCCTTTAGCCGGTGGTGAGTGCAGGCTGGATAGGCCTCTCCTCTGATGGGAAAGGCTACCTGTGGTGAATTACCAGTGTTCTGCTGTGACAATCACCCCAGTTGCTCAGAGGAATGGGCAGGGGAAGGAGGATCTGAGTCAATAAAAGAGTAAAGAAATATGAAGAAAACTGTGTTCAGTAAAGAGCTCATATGCCTCATATTATCATTTTCTCCTCCCCATCCCCTAAATAATAAGAACAGATGACATAGGAAGTACTTTGGACATAATAGGAACTTAATAAACTACTGAGTGGATAAGGCCAAGAAGAAAGGTAAGGAGACAGGAAAAGAGTGCATGAAAACTGAAAAACTAGAATAATAATAATATGTCACATATACGATGTGCCTTTTAATATTCAAAACAACTATGTGAAATAGGTATAATTATCATTATTCCCATTTTATAAATGAGAAAACTGAGGTTTAGGAAGGTTAGATGATTTGGCATTCAAACCCAAGTCTTTCTGATTCCAAGTTCAGTTACTCTACAGGACATTATGGCAAAATATAAAAGGTTATACAAATGCAAGGTGGGAAGGGGGAGCAGAACCAAGGACATAACAATGCTGAATCACATATGTCTACTGGGAGATGACAGACATCTTAGCACTAATATGATGTAAACTCCAGACCAAAATGAACATCTATAAAGAAAAAAGTGTGTTCTAACCTCCCACAAGGCAGCAAAATTCCTGACTGCAAATGTCACTTCTTCCTTCTTCAGTTATGTCATAAATATCATCTTTCTGGCTTCTTTAATGTTATGCTAGGACTGAGAGTGAAACCTTGACACATAGTCACTCTGTTTCTGCAAAAGTAATCCTGGAAGCAGTGCCCATCTGCCAAGCTGGGTGCATGCAAAGCAGAGGACAATCAGATGCTCTGCTAGTTTTTGCACAGAGAGCCTATGAGTGGTGGCCTTAAGATGAAAAGATTCATGGAATTGTTTTATAATGCCCTGAAACACAGCTTGAGACAAATTTGTCCTAACTACTGACAACCGGAAAACAGCAACAATGGTAAAATATGGGGAATCACTGTTGGAGGGGTCATAAGAATATACACACTCACCACTGGCAGAAGGTTAAATTGGTTCAGTCATCCTAGAAAAAGAAATCATTACTAAATCATTCATTCTCTTTCAGCCAGAGATCCCACTAACTAGGTTTATACTCTGAGAAGATTATTGACAGCAAAAAAAAAGGTCAATTTGCATAGAAAATATTCATAGCAGTATTATTTGTTGGGGGAAGGAAGAGACAATAAATGGTGGTATGTGAATGTAATAGACTACTACTGCCACCATAAGGAGTGTGATGATGAAAAATTCAAAGAAATATGGAAGATTTGTAAGAAGAGCACCTGTGCCCAACTCTTGGTGACACCATTTGGAGCTTTCTTGGCAAAGATACTGGAGTGGTTTGCCATTTCCTTCTGCTGTTCATATTACAGCTGAGGAAACTGAGGTAAATAGGGTTAAGTGACTTGCCCAAGGTCACACAGCAACTAAGTGTCTGAAACCAGATTTGAACTCAGGAAGACATTTCTTCCTGACTCTAGGCCCAGCACTTCGTGCACTTTGGTGCCACCCAGCTTCCCCAGAGTCAAGAGGACTTAGATTAAAATTCTAGTTCTGCCGTTTACTACCTGTGTGACCACCGATAAGTTACAACCTTTCTGGACCTCAGTTTCCTCATCTATAAAATGGTGGAGGTTGGATAATATTATATCTTAGGTTACTTCCAGCTCTAAATTTGTGATCTAGAGAGTGATGAGAACACAGCTGAAACTATAATGACAGGCTACACCAATGGAATAGAGTCAACAAAACTCGGGTCAAAAACAAAAACAATATTGATTTCAAATGATGGAAATTAAAGGATGCATCTTTGCTCTGTGTTAGGAATTAGTAAATAACCAGGAAAAAACCTAAAGACATGAATTATTAGCCACAACCATGCTATTAGGCTACTTGGCTTGACTATTTTCAGTTAATGTGCTTGGGGTGGGAGGGTAGAGGTATTACAGAAGGAAGGAAATAAGAATTTATTAAGAACTTCCCATGCACCACGCACTGTGCTAAAAGCTTTACTCATTACGAATTTAATTTGAATAACCCTGGGAGGTAGGTGCTATTAAGATCCCCACTTTACAATTGATGAAACTGAGGCAGACAGATGTTAAATAACCTGCACAGTGTCATATAACTAATAAGTGTCTGAGGTTAGATTTGAACTTAGATATTCCTGACTTCTGGCCCAGAACTCTATCCACTGTTACCAACTAGCCCACACATCGTGCTGGAAAGCGTCTGCTACGTCAAAACAAAAGACACCACTAAGCCTGGAAGAAGAACAACAGAACAAATCCCTGCCTATTATATAGCTATACAGAAGAAGTCTCCAAACTTTTCATACTATAACTCTATGAATAAAAAATTTTCAAGTTTGTACCCCCAACATAAGATACATGTATTCACTGATACATACATTATAAAACACATACAAAATAGAAATGAAAAGTACTAAATAAAATTTTAAAATATTTTGTTAGACTTTGTTTTAATAACCTAACCTTAATATCTTTTCACTTTCACTAAAAACATGTTATTATTTTTAATGAGAGCAGTATGACTGAACTTGCTTCATTATTTCTTTAAATCTTGGTTTCACATTTTCCATTCAGTTATTCAAAGGTCAAGTTCAATTTGTTCCTAGTCTTGGTTTAATGATTCTCCTAGCTGAAACAAATAGTTCACAGTAACATGTGATTCTAAATGGAAGAAGTGTTTCTTGATGGTGTTTATCAAATAATGAGTGTCATTTTTTTTTAATCCCATCCACCAATTATGCAAATATGCAAAGTTTTGGGGTTTTTTTTTTTTGAGATTCAATACATTCCCAAATTTTATTACTAGGTACAGGATGTTCTGACCAACACTTTGCTCAGGTCAGGACAAAGAATTTGGACTTGGGATTAGAGCACAACAAAATGCTCATGGACAATAATATTTAATTAAAAATAAATTTTACTTATAATAAATTTCAAAAGATACAATTTTCTGTGCCACTCCCCTCATACTCTGGAATGGATATGGCAGCTTGGTCAGAAAAAAAAAAAACCCTACTGTGGATTGTATCTTGGATTTGTACAATGGATAGGTCTTCTTGGTGTACCCTGAGTCTGTCTTAGGTTGTAAAATACACATCCCATCTATCATTTCCTGGGAATGAGACCTTGCAATGGTCCTCCACTCTCTGGAGGAAAAAAAAAATCTGTCTGTTCCCACTGCAACCTGAGATCCCCAGGGGTCTTAAACAGGCGAACAAGAATACAATCTGTCTATTCCATCCCCAAAGCTGACATGTTGCAAGTTCGGAAGAAGGCGGTTTCCCCTTTCTGGGGAAGCAGTGCCTGTCTTTGGACCTTACAACCTTTGGACCCATGGAGATGAGTTGGAGCATGGGGGAAAGGGAGGAGGAAAAGAGATTCCCAGATTGAGGATTAAAGTTCCTAATAAAAATAATAATAAATATATATATACACATATATTTATAGAAAGATTTGCAAAGCACTTCACATATATTATCTCATTTAATCCTCACAAAAATCCTGCAATATAGGTGCTATTATTATCCTCACTTTACAGATGGAGAAACTTAGGCTAAGAGAGATAGCTGACTTTTCCAGGTCACATTAATAAGTATCTAAGGTCAGATTTGATCTCAGGTCTTCCTGACTCTAAGTTGAACACCCTTTCCACCTACCATGTTTCCCCGATAATAAGACACTGTCTTATTAATTTTTTTGGACAGAAAAACACCAGAGGGCTTATTTTCAGGGGAGGGCTTATTTTAATGAACATTGACAGCAATTTTAATAAACAGGTAAATTTGAACATAAAATGTACCAGCAAGCAAATCACTGGGGAAGAACAGGATGACGCGCTCACTGCTGCAGCTCTGATTGGATGCAGCGATGCAGCTCGGAGCGCTGTGTGCGTTTCACCGGGGGGGGGGGGGGGGAAGACGGTGCATACAGAGGGTACCGTAAAGTAGCATGTAGTGCAGGGGATCACCTTCACTACAGTAGCAATCTCAATAGGGCTTATTTATGGGGGAGGGCTTATTTTAGAGGAATCTTACACAGTAAGGGGAGGGCTTATTTTCGGGATAGGTCTTATTATCGGGGAAACACGGTAGTTGTCGTCTAGATAGGGAGCTTCCACCTCATTAAATATCCCTTAAGGTGAATCCTTGGAAGGCCCCATACTACCAGGAAAGTGATGTCTGCTTATCCCCATTGAAGCTAGGGCTCCTTAAGTTCCCAAGTCAGGGCACACACACACACACACACACACACACACACACACACACATTTTGTGGCAGGAATAAGGGAAGATAAGGTTGGATGGAGTAGTATTATTGGCCATCCTGTCTGGGGAGGAGCACCCAAGCCTCACCATCCAGGGCAACCCACACATACAGTAGGAAGGAGACAGGGATGGAGTAGGATGGGGAATGACTATGTGCCTGCATTCCTGCCTACCTGGGGAGGAGCTCACAGGGCTAAGCATCAGTCCAAACCTTTTCGGGTAAAGGCAGAAGAAAGGAAAGGATTATTACAGAAGCAAATAGCAGCTGCAAAAATCCTAAACAGCATTCTTTAGAAATACTTGTTCATAGGATTGTTCCCCACAAGTATCATGAGGGTCTTGTTTTGTGACTGGAAGAGAGGAAGAAGAAATATCTCTAACCTATTCTCCCCCAACCGTTCTCCAAGGGAGATTAATTCCTTCCAGGAGGGGAAAGAGGAGGCTGGAGCCAAAAGTTTGGCCACTCTGCTCTCTTCAGAGACAAGGGTACTAGGCTAGAAAGGGAGGGGGGGGGAGGAGAGAGAGGAAGGGAGGGAAGGGAGGGAGGGGGAGAGAGAGAGAGAGAGAGAGAGAGAGAGAGAGAGAGAGAGAGAGAGGGAGAGAGTTAGTTCTAGAACTCACCCAAGGGGTCATCCACCAAAGTCTCTGGTATAACAATATGGGGGATAGAGATATATTGGAAACTTCCAGATCCTCTCATGTTGACTTCCTCCCAAAGCCTTTTTCTTTCAGCAACCTAAAGAGGGATTGGCATCTACCCTCTTCTCTCTCAAAACTGGAAGCCAGAAATACTTGAAGCAACTGCAGAATCCAATGGGACTCAAAGAAATCTTAAAGAAGGCTGAAAATACTGAAGCTCTCCTTTTTCCCTCTCTCACCTGCTCTTTATCCACCCTTCATTCAGACAGAGAGCCCATATCAATGGGCTTTGGGACTGAGGTTACAGGGCAAGAGCTGAAAAGGACCTCAGAGGAAACTAAGACCCAAGGAGTTTTAAGTGCCTTGCTCGAGGGTTATATCAATCAGATCTTCTGTTCCACAGTACTGTACAGAATTCTATTGATTAGTTGGTTGGCTAATTGATTTAATCACTTGATTCTTCTTTTGTAGATAGGTCATAATTTTGTAAGTTATTATCTCTACAAAGATCCTGTATTTGTTCATCTTTCTTTTTTTTATCAAATGCTTTATTAACTTCTAGTTTACATCATTCATTTCCACAAGATTTTGAGTTACAAATTTTCTCCCCATTTTTTCCCTACCCACCACCCCAAAATAGCGATCCCACTGGTTATCCCCTCCTCCAATCTGCTCTCTCTCATATCTTCTCCCATATCCCTTCCAACTTTCCAGTAGGGCACAGTAGATCTCTATGCCTCAATGCCTGTATACCTTATTTCCCAGTTACATGTAAAATAATATTAGTAATATATAAATATTTTTTTAAACATTTGGTTTTAAAGATTCATTCCCTTCCTCCCTTGTCACCCACCCATACTGGGAAGATAACCAATTCAATATAGGTTGCACATGTGTAGCTATGTAAAATATTTCCATAGTGGATATATTGTAGAAGATTGACTATATTTCTCTCCTTCCTATCCCACCTCCCATTTGTTCTATTCTCTAATTTGATCCTGTCCCTTTTCAAAAGTAGGTGCTTCCAACTTCCCTCCCCCCCCCCCACAGCCTGCCCTCCCTTCCATCATCATCCCTCTCATCCCCTTCCCCCCTACTCTCCTGTAGGGTGAGATACCCTATTTAGTGTGTATGTCATTCCCTCCCTAAGCAAAATTCAATGAGAATAAAGCTGAACCATGCCCTTTTGCCTTCCTGTTCTTCCCCTCCATTGTAACCATTTTCCCTTGCCTCATTTATAGCAGATAATTTACCTCATTCTGTCTCACCCCATCTTCTCTCATTATATTCCTCTCTCACCTCTTAATTTCACCTTTTAAGTATCATCTCTTCCTATTAAATTGGTCCTGTGCCCTCTATCTATGTATACCTATACACATATATACACACACTCACATATGTATTCATATGCCCATATACCCTCTTCTATAGATATATATGTATATATATATATATATATATATATATATATTTCTATTTCTATTCCCTTCAACTATTCGCATACTGAGAAAAGTTTCATTAGTTACAATTATCATTTTTCCATGTAGGAATGTAAATAGTTCAACTTTGATAAGTTCCTTATGATTTCTTTTCCCTGTTTACCTTCCCATGCTTCTCTTGCTTCTTGTATCTGAATGTCAAATTTTCTGTTCAACTCTGGTTTTTTCATCAAGAATGCTTGAAAGTCCTCTATTCCATTGAATAACCATATTTTCCCCTGAAACATGATACTCAGTTTTGTTGGGCAGGTGATTCTTGGTTTTAATCCCAGCTCCTTTGACCTCTGGAATATCATATCCCAAGCCCTTTGATCCCTCAGTGTAGAAGCGGCCAGATCCTGGGTTATCCTGATTGTGTTTCCACAATATTCAAATTGTTTCTTCCTGGCTCCTTGTATTATTTTATCCTTGACCTGGGAATTTTGGAACCTGGTTATAATATTCTTAGGTGTTTCCTTTTGGGGAGCTTTTTCAGGAGGTGATGGGTGGATTCTTTCAACCTTTATTTTGCCCTCTCATTCTAAAACATCAGGGCAATTTTCCTTGAGAATTTCTTGAAGGATGATTTCTAGGTTCTTTTTTTGGTCATGGCTTTCAGGTAGTCCAATAATTTTTAAATTTTCTCTCCTGGATGTATTTTCCAGGTTTTCCCATGAGATATTTCATATTGCCTTCTATTTTTCCATTTGTTTGGATCTGTTTAATAGTATCTTGATTTCTCATCAAGTCACTAGCTTCCACTTCCTCCAATCTAATTCTGAAGGACTGATCTTCAGTGAGTTTTTGAGATTCCTTTTCCATCTGGCAAATTCAGCTTTTTAAGGCATTCTCCTCATTGCCTTTTTGACCTCTTTTGCCATTTGAATTAGTCTGTTTTTTAAGGTTGTTATTTTCTTCAGTCAGGTTGTTGCCTCACATTTCATAATTTTCTTGCATCATTCTCATTTCTCTTCCCAATTTTTCCTCCACTTCTCTTATTTGGTTTTCAAAATCCTTCTTAAGGTCCTCTATGGCCCATAACCATCTCATATCTTTCTTGGAAGCTTTTGGTGCAGGAGTTCTGACTTAGCTGTCTTCCTTCTGTTCCATGCTTTGATCTTTTTTGTCCCCAAAATAGGAGTGAAAAGTTGGGTTGCTCTGCTTGCTTTGCTTCCCTCGTTTGTTCATGTTGCCACTCAATTACTTGACTTTTGGGCTTTTTGCCACAGTAGGACTCTGCTACTAGACAGGGGAGCTTCGTCCCAATCGCTGGAGTTTTCTCAGCTGCTGAAGGTATTAGTTGGGTGCCCTCTCTGAAGTCTCCACACCCTCTGGCAAGCTGGTCACACACCCCAGGACCTCCACTCTAGACCGCAATACAGATTCAAGCAGGTTAAAGCAAGAGCGATTACCCCTCAGACTGGTCACTTGGTCCCCAATCTGCAGGCCAGGAGCTGATGCTGCCACGTGGTGGTGGCTGCATGGCCACGGCACCTCAGAGGCTTCTCTGTCCAGTGGGGAAAAGGCTGACCACAATCCCAAACTATCAGATCCCAAACTCCACACTGCACTGACCTCTCACTTTGTCCTTAGTATCTATGGGTTGATAATTCTGGAAACTGCCACAACTTCTGGTTATCTGAAGTCCCTCCAGCTGGGGGCTGGCTCTGGACGCCCTGAGGCTAAGACCTCTGGCTGGAACAGGGCTGGGGTTGGCTCCCAGAGCGCTGTGTTGGCCGCTTCTTGCCAGCCTGCTGGGCTGTCCTCAGCAGGAGGTTAGTTTCTCTGTGTTATTTTTTGGGTTCTGTAGCTCCAAAGTTTGTTCAGAATAACCTTTTACATGAATTGGAGGAGGTGGAAGTCCTGTTTCTACTCTGCCATCTTGACTCCATCCCCTTTGCTCCATCTTTTAATCAATTGTGTGATGAGATAAATGTGGAATATTATTATTGTGAAAGTCTACCTGTTGCCTTCAAATGCCATCAGTAAAAAATGTCCCCAGTGCAAGAGTAAATTATTCTCATAAATATTGTATAAAAATGGGAAAGTAGTCATGCAGGGTAAATTTTTTGGAATTATTTTTTTAATCAGCCAACAGTAGATGCAATAAGATCTTTTATTTCCTATATCTCAGTGAATGCCTGTGAAAAATTTGTGGAAAGACAGGAAAAATATTCAAGGATGAAAAAGCAAGAGACAGATGGTCACCTGTACTATTGAAGGGTGTAGCCACAATAGAGATCCCTTGAACATATCACAAGTATGATTGTACCCATAGATGATGCAGGAATGACTTCCCATCAGGAACAAGTAATTTCCTTTTTGTTCAAATATAAGCAGTCATATTTTTTATAATTATACTTAGTACTTTTCACAAGCAGTGATTCATTTCCCAAACAAATCATTGGTGTTATTCTGGTCTGATTCTTCTGTTTAACTTGAAAGACTCTAGTCTCTTTCATTTCTTACTTCTCAAATGTATTTTCTAATAATTTTTTGCCATCTTCGTCCATGCCTGTCTTTATATATATTCTATAGGAATATATAGTGCCTTCCTATAGAAGGTTACTTTGTGTCTGCCTTGTATATGTCTGCACACAAGCATATGTATGTATGTATTGGCTCCTCTTGTCCCTAAATATACTCGAGACTACATTGTACACATTGATCTATAGTTTCTACCCTTCCTTTCTCTCAGAATAGGAAAGCTAATTTGTCAGTTAGCCTAACCATAGGGGTTGAGGAAAGAAACCAGAGGAAATTTACATCTTGATGAATAGGAATCCTTCTCCAGAGTCCCTATCTCCACGGTAATCTGAAAAAGGCACTACATAAGTAGGCACATGTTGTCTCCTCTTTAGAATGTAAACTCCTTGAGGGCAGGAACTGCTTTTCTTTTACCTTTGAACCCCCAGAAGTTTAGAATAGTGCAAGGTACATAATAAGTTGTTAGAAAATGACTTTGTATTGATTAACTGATTGAAGTCACCAAATATCAAAGAATGTGTTGATTTAATTTGGAAGATTTTATCAAGTCCTAATTCTTCATCTTTTATAAACACCACCTTCTTAAAAACAGTAAGGGTATAACTGGCACTGTAACCATCTTTGACCTAATTGTCTCCTAAATCCAGGTATCCTCTCTTTCCCAACTTCTCAGACTTTGAGTATCCCCCTCTTTATCTTTTTTTTTTTTGCTTCTTTTCAAGGATATGGGTTAAGGTGAATATATGAAAGGAACTGTCTCTATATATGTGAGTGTGATGGTGCTGGAAAGGCAAGTATGGTAGTTCAACTATCCCTATTTGTCATATCTCTCCACAATTGATTCAGAGCCTAGATAGTTTTCCCCAAATAAACTCTCCTCTGTTCTGAGAGGCTGTATCAAAGGATGTTTAAGTTTCTCTCTTTTTTAGCTCCAAGCTCCCAACCAGAGACAGCAGTCTGGCAAAACATCTTAGTGTTAGATCTATGTATTTCTTTCCTCTGGATATGTTTTTTACCCCCAGTTGATTCCTCCCAATTGTCTTTCTTTTTTTTAAGCAATTGAGGGTAAGTAACTTGCTCAAGGTTACACAGCCAGTTATTTTGTGTGGGTGTTAAGTATCTGAGGCCAGAATCAATCCTGGGTCTGACTCCAGGGCCAGTGCTCTTCTCCCAATTGTATTTCCAGCAAGTAAAGCCAGACTAACAAAGACCTGTGGTTAAAACTATTTATAAAGACAAAGCAAACATTTAAAACAAAGAAAGGTAAAGAGACTTTCCTATTTCCAGAAGGAAAGGCTTCAGACTAGGTATGTTTAGAGAACCTTATTCTGTAAGCAATAGGAAACCACAAAACAATTTTGATCAGGGAAGTGGTATGGCTATTTCTGTGGCTATGGAAGCTTAGAGTGGCAAAGACTTGAAGAATGGATCAGAGGGAGGAGAGATCAAAGACTGAAAGACAAATTAGAAAATTGTTATAAACTTCTAGGTAGATGAGAATAAGGATCTGTATTAGGGTGGTGGATGGTGTCAGTAAAAATGAGAAGGTAGGAAGGTATCATATAAGAGACATGACATAGAATCTATAAAACTAGGCAACTAAGTGGATATGAGAATTAAGGAAGGAGGAGTCAAAAATATCAGCAATGTTTCAAACATAAGGTGAATGATGACACAATAGACATAATAAAGTAAAAAAGAAAAAGGAATTGGTTTTGGGGAATAAATGATAAGCATGGTTTTGGATATGTTGAATTTGAGTTGATAATTAGATAATGAGATGAAGATATCATATAGACAATTATAGACCTAAGTCTGGAGCTTGGGAGAGAGGTCAGGGTTAGAGATACAAATATGGAAGTTATTTTCACAGATGTGTTAGTTGATCCCCTTGGAGCATAAATAGAAGAGTTCCTAAAGTAATCTTGTACAAGCCTAATTTTAAAAGATGGGGGCAAGGTTGTTTATGTATAAAAAAGGAACAGACTGGGCAAAAGAATGTTTGCAAAAAAAACAAAGGCAATACACAAGGGATGGCAAATTAGACAAGATACACATACACATACAAATTGACAAGATACACAACGTAATCATATAAGTTTAGTCTGGAAAGAAAAAATGTTGCTAGATTTTAAGTTTCCCCATTGTCGAAGGCTTTCCAATGAAGTACCTGTTTTGTATATATTTTGTACTAATTATGTATACATATTGTTTCTCCATAATATAAGGTTAGCTCCTTGAGAGAAAGTAGTTTCATTTTTATCTTTATATCACTAGTGCACAGTACAATTCCTAACTCATAGTGAACGCTTACTTAATACCTTCTTGCTGAGTGAGTGAGCCCAGGTGACCATTTTGTGATGTTTTAAAGGGGATTGCTGTTCAACTATAGGCTGAAACAAATGGCCTCTAAGGTCCCTTCCAACTTTAAGTTTCTTGGATTCTATTATTCTCTTCCATGATATAACTACTCAAGTCACTGGAAAAAGCTAGTATAGCTCCTTTTCTTTTAACTAAACACTCACAGTTCCTTTGACCAATCCTTGAATGATACAGCTTTGGTTCCCCTTGTCATCCTGGTCACCCATGTTTGGATCTAACTCTTTAGTTTGTCCCTCCTAAAATTATGCATAAAACTGAACACAATGACCTAGATTGGTGGTGTTAAGCTCAAATAAAAATGAATCCCTGTGAGTCACACAAGAAGTTAGAAAACCATAAATTATTTTGATTTGTTAATCGATTCCCAATAACATTTTAATATGGCTCCAAGTTTTGCAGGCCACTGGAGTTTGACACTTCTACTCCAGATCCTAACTGGAGCAAGGCCCCCAAGGACTAGCCACCTCTCTTCTAAATCTTACACGTCTCTAGGACCAAATATAAAGTTGTCTATTTGGTTTTCAAGGTCCTTCACAACATAGCCCCTTCCTACCTTTCTCTCTTTTTTTTTAATTTATGGAACAAAGCAAGCATTTCTATAACATAGCATAATAAAAAATATGATTGCACATGAAACTACACATCTACTATACACAACTTGCTATTCCTTTCAAATATACAGCAAAATTATTCTGTAAATTTCTTTTTTTTTCCTTTTTGTCTTTCCTCCCCACCCACCACCCTAGAGATTGCTACTGATGGGGGGTGGAAGCGGGATCCCAATAGGTTCAACAGAGCGTCTGGAAAGAATTCAGCTCAGCCTTGCTTGGAGTTAGAGTTGAGAAAGTTTATTGTTAGACTTCCATGAGAAGCGGGCAAGAGTCCTTTAGGGGATCTGCGAGTGAGAGGGGTACCTGCTTTTACCTTTAAAGGGTAGGGCTGCCATTGTCAGGGCTGACCCGACAGGAGGGACCTCAAGGCATAGACAAAGGTCAGAGCTGACCAAGAGGGGCATGTGCACAGATAGTTTAGATAAGATTTGGGCCAGGTCGTTAAGGAGACAAAAGGCAAGGACAAAGGAGGGTGTGGGCCAGGCCTGAGAAGAAATGAAGAGATTAAGTAAGAACAAAAGGGGTGGGAAGGGTGTAGCCTAGATGGAATGTGGGATAGGGGGAAGGGGCAGAACTCAAGGGCAGGAAAGGACAAATCACAACTTCACAGACTGGCTCCACAAGTTGATCCGACCTAGACCCCAGGTACCTATTTGTGTTTAATGGTAGTGAGATAAGTACTATATAGATAAGTAAAAGTGTTCCCAACATCCTACCTTTCTGGCGGCTTTATATCTTACTTCTCTTCTCCACATACGCTATGATCCTGCACCCCAGACTCTGTTGTTACTGGGGCACTACGCTCTGCCTCCCAGCTCTGGACATCTCGACTGACTGTCTCTAATGCCTGGACTGCTCTCCCTCCTTGTCTCCACCTCTACCTTCCCTGGTTTCTTTCAAGTCTCAGATACAATATCACCTTCTATGAGAAGCCTTTCCCAGATCCCCTTAATTAAGATTAGGGGCCTTCTCTCTGTGAACACCTCCAATTTATCCTGAATATACGCAGTTGTCAGGGTATCATTTCCCACACTAGACTGCAAGTGACTTGAGAGAAATGAGGTTTGGTTTGGCTTTGGGGTGTGTGTGTGTGTGTGTGTGTGTGTGTGTGTGTGTGGTCTTTCTTTGTATCCCCAATGCTTAGTACAGTGCCTGGAATGTAGTAGAAACTTAATAAATCCTACTTGATTGATTGACTGACCTCCACTCCCCACTGCTTTATAACCTTCAAATGCAGGGTAGGAAGAAGGTGGTGAGAGGAAACTGTGCCAGCAGAGGCCAATGTCAATGTCTTTATCATGATAGCCTAGCACTGGTGGCCTCCTTCTATCCTTCCTTTCAAGGTAACCTCTTGACCTGGGTGTACTTTACCCATGTCTAGTTTTCACCTTAAATATACAGCTGCCATTCAGACTCTCTTTAATTGGCTAATCTGAACAGGAAGCCTATTTATCATTTTCTTGAAGACAGGATGTTCCAATTGATCTGTTTTTGGTGAATACTTTCAGTATCTGTTACTTCCTTGCACACAGCAATTTTTAGATTTTCTGATGTCTCTCTGAAATATGATACTGGGAAACATCCCATAGATTTTGCAAACAATCAGTTATGGCACTTTGTATTCTCAGTGCATTGGGAAGCAGAAATATAAAGAACATGGATACTCACTAGCCAGATGTGTTGATTTGTTTTATCCAGCTGTGCTTTATTTCAAAAGACATTTCTGCTAAGTATCAGTATAAAGGGGAATGACCCCAACTGATTTCCCCATTACCCCAGCCCTGGATACAGTCACAGAGAACATAAGGATAAGTAATATAGTTCATATGTTAATGAGGTATTAACACTCTGCTACCCCTTTACAAAAAAGTAAGGTCCTTCCTGATGGAAATGGCTGGTAGAAGATTGGCTATGCCCCTGGTCACCTTTAAAGAGCTAGTTTGCAAAACTCTTCAATCAGTCTAGACAAGAACAGGAAGCAGATTTGTTGAGGGTTCCTCCCTGACTCCATCAGCCATGACAGGAGAGTTACTTGTGCATTTGGGAAAGCCACATCTAAAAGGGATCAGAAACCCACTGTGGATACACAGAAAATAGCACTCAACATCAGAAGCAACTTCAGGGAAAAAGAGCTCTGGAAGCAAAGAAGGGAGTTAACTATAAACTCAAAAGACACGAGACTTGCCAGCTGAGAGTTGAGTTATAGAGAGATATGGAGCCCAAGAGCCCAGTTGATCAATAGGATCAATCAGGGAGAAAACAAGGACATAGAGGCCCTACAGTGCCAGACCATGTGCTTTCTACATATGTGTCTCACTACAATTAAACTGTTTGTATTTACTGATCCTGTATACATTTATATGATAGCATGCCCCATATTTATGCAAGAAATATTATTAGGTAATCTGATCTTATCAGGTAATCTTACTAAATTCTCTTAATGTAAAACTAACTTGTCTACTGGATGACTATTAAGGGGAACCTCTATAGTGGTGTCTCATGGGATATAGTTTTAGAAGTGTGGAACCTCTGACTCTGAACCCTCTGTACCATTCATCTCTTTGGGAACAAAACTCACAACTCATGAGTGTTGAGTTGAGGGGGTACCCCAGATGCAGTGTTACATCAATCAAATGCAATTTAAAGTTTTCAGAATAAAAAGAAAGTCACTGAACAGTGTCATGAAAGCCACTGACTTTACAACAAAAAAGTATAGTAGTACAGGGAGGGTATAACTTGATGGCCTGTCTCCAAGGATATGAAGCCAGAATAGGCATATATCCAGGCAGAGGTCCAAGTGAAAAAGATGATTTTTCAGGACACAGACTCACATCATACCCAAATTTACTCTAGTATAGATTCCAATATGCAGGTGCAGCCAGTTCCTGGATCCTGATTCTGTCATTAGAACACATACACAAGTTCCTCTTCTAATTTGTCCCAGACGCATTATCTAACCTGAAACAATTTTCTCAGCCATTTCCTTGACCTAAGAGACTCTGACAACTCCAAGAGACATAAACTAGATAAATAATTGCCTTGAAAACACCATGAAAGATGACTCACCATCCTAAAAATCTATAATGGTTGGAATTTACAGCATTTCTATTTTGTGCTGGAGGAGTTGCCAAAAGAATTTTCATGTCATGTTATTAGAAGAATGAGAATCCCATTTATGAGAGGAAATCAATTATTGATAGAGCAGGTCATTGGAGATAAAAGCCCAAAGACCCTGTGAACAGAAGAAACGCATTCATTCATTCAATCAATCAATCAATCAACAAATAATTATTAAGTACTTATACAGTGTATAGAACACTGTGTTAATCACTGGAGGGAGATTAAGATACAATTTCTGTCTTCATGGAATTTAAAGTTTAGTCAGAAGAGACAGACACAAAAAAACTATAATATATGTTGTATATCAGAGAAGTGTAAAACAAAAAGTTGCATGATAAGGTGTAAGAAGGATGGCCATTACTAACAAGGAACATCCAGTAAGGCTGTATGGAGGAGGTGACATTTGAGTTGGCTTTAAAGAATGGATATAAATTCAACAAAGAAAGGAGGGGAGGAAATGGAAATCCTGAGGAACAGTGTGAACAAAGGTATGGAAAGCAGGGGCATTGTCATAGTACTGAGAGTACTGTAGTTTGACTGGATTTGATTGAAATGAATATGATAGAAATCTAAAAAAAAAAACAATGGCACCAGATTTTGGAGGGCCTTGAATGCCAGGTGAAAGAGTTTGAACTTTACTCAACAGGGGAAGGAAGGAAGGAATGGAGGAAGGGAGGGAGGGAAGAAGAACAAGTTCAGAAGCAAGTAGGAGCAGAACAGGATCTTAGTTCCACCTTCCAGACCAGTCTGAAGCTTACAGAGGAACAACCAAAGCAGAAATCCCAGACCAAAGGGGAACCTTCAGTTCTGTCACTCTAAACCATCAGATCATCCTAGTGAGCAGCCAGTGACTGAATCCAGCAGCATTCCACTATTGCTCAGATCCAAACTTAGGTTAGAAACTTGAAAAAGTCAGAGCAGAGAGATAGCAATTAGACTCTGCCCTGGATCAGAACAGTTTGGGAGTGCTGAAAGCTTGCAGCTGCCCTGAGATCTGGGGAATAGTACAACTCTCAATAGCCCAAGGAATTAGCAACAGAAACAGCTTAGACTTCTACAGAAATACAGAGAACCCAGCCCTAACATCAAGTCTGATGTAAAGAAATAGGCAGGAAGAATATGCAAAAAATAATAATAATTCCCACATAATGAACTATTATGATGACCAGAATGAATAAGACACAAACCTCAAAGGAGAGAATGATTCTAAAATATCTACCAGCAAAGTCTCAAAGAAAAACACGGATGAGGCACAAATTCAACTAGAATTCCTAGAAGAGATGAAAAAAGAGTTGAACAAAGAGTTTAAAAATGTTTTGGCAATCAAATCAGAATGCTAAAGAAATAAATTAGAAAAGAAGTAAGAGCTATGGAAGAATTAGAAAAGGAATTAAAACTTTAGCACAAGAGGTACAAAACCTTACCCAAGAAACATATTCCTTGAAAATTAAAATGGCCAAAACAGAATTTAATGACTCCATGAGAAAACCAAATATATCAAAAACAAAGTCAAAAGACTGAAAAAAAAACAGAAAAAAATGCAAGTTACCTCACAGCAAAAACAACTGTTCTGGAAAACAGATCTCAAGTAGAAAAATTCAAGAATCTGTCATCACCAAAGCAAGAGCCTATACTCATATTTCAAGATATCTCAAAAGAAAACTATTCAGATCTCTTAGAACAAGAGGACAAAGTAGAAATAGAAGGAATCCACTGGAGTTGCCTCCTGAAAGAAATCTCAAAATGAAAAGTCTTTAGAACATTATAGACATATATTCAGAACTTCAGGGCTATGAAAAAAAAAATAAGGAAAGCAGCCAGAAGCAAAGAATTCAGATACCAAGGAGTCAAAGTCAGGATCACACATGATTTAGCATTCATCACTACAAAGAAGTAGAACACTTGGAATAATACATTCCAGGAGGCAATAAATATAGGCTTAAAGCCAAGAATTATTTACCCGGCAAGCCTAAGTACAATCCCACAAGGGGGGAAATTGATTTTTTAATAAAATAGAGGGCTTCCAAGTATTTCTGATGAAAAGATCAGAGTTGTATAGAAATTTTGATGTTCAAACACAGGATTTAGACAAACACAAAAAGATAAACACAAAAAAAAAAAACAATGAAAAAGGACTAAGAAGGATAAATTGCTTACATGCTAATATGGAAAGATCATACACGTGTCCCTTAGGAACCCTGTCATTGTCAGGGTTCATAGAGGGAATATCATTAAATGTAATATTTGAGAGTAGTTCTATTATGTTTTCATGATCTTAAAAAGAAGAATGGAAAGAGGTGGAGGAATTATCTCACATAATCAGTGTTCAATTAGACATCTGTAGGAGGTGTGTATACAACTCCCGATAGAGTTAAAGAACTCAGCTCTCAGAATGGGATTTTATACACATATTTGCATATATACATATATTTCCATATATACAGACATATATACACACATATATCATACATGCATATGTATATATGTGAGTGGGTATGGCTGTGTGGGTATGGGTGTTTGTGTGGGTGTCTGGGTGTGATTTGGACAGCCAATATAGGCATATGATTTGCTTGACTATACATGTTTGTAACAAGGATTTTGTTTTTCCCTCATTTCAATGCAGAAGAGGGTGGTTAGGTAAAGAAAAAGGCTTTTTGCTGATTGAAAATACAGTATATATAACTGCGAAAGAAGATATGATTGGTGACATTGGAAAGAGTATTTTTGATGGAGTGATAGTGAAAGAAGCCAGATGTCAAGGGTTTGAGTGAATTAGTGGTGACAAAGTAAATGCAATAAATTTAAATGGTTCTTTCGAGAAGTTGACTTTGAGAAATTTAACAGTTAAGAGGAAGAAAGAAAAAAGCCTAAGAAAACAGGGTGAAATGAAGAGTTCTGGAGTGCGTTTTGTTGTTTTTTGGAGCTTTTGTGTTTTAGGGTTTTGCAAAGATAAGGGAGACCTAGGCAGATTTATAGGTAACTAGGAAGCACCCAGTTAAGGGGGATAGCTGGAAGATAGGGAGAAATAAGAGAAATTATCAAGACAGCAAAAGTCCTGGAAGAATCAGGAGCATAGGGGCCCAAGAACACAAGTACAGGGATTAACCTTGATAAGGAGGAAAGTCACCTAATCATCAAATGAGGAATGAACAGTTAAGGACATGATGAGGTTTTAAGGCTTAGAAAAGAAAAGGAACTCTTGAATGATGAAATCAACTATCCCATTAAAATAACAAATGAAATCATCTTCTAAGAGAAATTTGGGAGGGAGTAAAGCTGGTGATTTGAAAAGGAAGAAGATTTAAAATAATGATTGAGGGCAGTGCAAGTTAGAATCATTTGGAGATATAGCAGTAGGAGCCCTGATGAGTTCAAATAGCATGAATTGTTAGTGAACTAAGATAACATGACTTTATGGTTTTCCTCCAGCAGCACTCTGAAATTCAGGATCAGAAGCCAAGAATGCAAGCAGCATGACTCAGGTTTGAAGGTTAGCAAGACAGGAACAACAGAAGAATAAGGAAGCAAGGAATTGGATGGTAAAATATAGTGCAGTGGCTATCTATGGATTTAAGACTGAAAGAAAGAAAGTGATGAAAGAGGATATAATGGTAAGGAAAGGAAGACTAGAGGTTGAGATGAGAGTGAAGATAAGTTTGAGAGAAGAAACGAAATAAGAGAGAAAAGTAAGGTAACTCAGTAAGAGCACTGGATTTGGAATCAGGAAGACCTTAGCTCAGATCTGGCCTGAGGAAATTTTGTTGTTGTCATTGTTCAGCCATGTCTGACTCATGACCCCATTTGAGGTTTTCTTGACAAAGACACTGGAGTGGTTTTCCATTTCCTTCTCCAGCTCATTTTATTGATGATAAAGTTGAGGCAAGCAGGGTTAGGTGACTTGCCCAGGGTCTCAAAGCTACTAGGTGTCTGAAGCCAGATTTGAACTCACATGCCAACTCTAGGCCCTGTTTTGTGGGCCATGTAGCTGCCTCAGAAACTTACTAACTCTATTAGCCTTAGTTGTAAAACAAAGATGATAATAGCATTTACCTTAGAGGGTTTTTGTTAACATAAAACCATCCTCACATATGCAAAGCACATGTAAAATGCTTGACAAGCTTTAAAGTGCTAGCTTTAAGGTCTGCACAGAATGAGAGAGAGAGAGAGAGAGAGAGAGAGAAAGAGAGAGAGAGAGAGAGAGAGAGAGAGAGAGAGAGAGAGAGAGAGAGAGAGAGAATTTCATTTGATACTCACAACAACCCCATAAGATAAGAGATATTATCCTCAGTTTACAAATTAAAAAACTAGGGCTTTAAAAGTCAAATGTTTTGCTGAGTTATAAAACTAGGTAATGAAGTAGAGTGCCAGGCCTGATCTCAGACACTTGCTGTGTAATCCTGGCCAAGTCACTTAACCACATTTGCCTTCATTTCTTCATCTATAAAAGGAACTGGAGAAGAAAATGTCAAACCACTATGGTATTTTTTGCCAAGAAAAAAGGGTCATAAAAAGTTGGATAAGACTGAAAACAACTCAACAACAGCAACAACAAAGCTTGTAACAGTCTGAAACAGGATTTGAAACCAGGGTTTCCCTACTCCAAGTGCTACTGTCCCATTAAAATGACACCTAGTTAGAAGCATGTAGCAGCAAGCACCCCAGCGTCCCCAGGGTGTCTTCCAATACAGGTTCTTGGATCTGCTTTGTTAAAGGAAAGCAACTCAAAATGGGTTAACAAGCTTACTTTAATCAGTCAAATATGTATCATTTACCTAGTTCAGGGGAAAAAGGTCAGCACCCCGAACTTCAAAGTATATAGACAGAATTATCAAGACAGAGAAACAGATCAAGTAGACAGATTTCCAAACTGTCCAACCATTACATTTATACCAAATCAACATCTGGGTTTTTCAAAGCCAAGGGGGGGCTCTCAACAACGGCTTCCCAGAATCCAGATCAAATCACAGAACACTTCTCAAAGTGAGCCCCAAAACAAAGCTACACATGAGGGCTTATATAGCCTTCTCCTGGCTCAGAGAATGTAACAACCTTATTGACTCACTGGCCAATCAAGAAGTATCTACTGAAAAACAAGCCTCCTACCCCAGGCTCCAGGTGCACTTTAGCCTAGGGGCAGGGAAGATCTTAAAAATTTACATTCCCATTACAAAGCACTGGGGAGATTTTCATCAGAGAATAGATTTTAGGAGTTCAGAGTCTCAAAGGAAGGTCAATTTCAAGTGATGATTAGGTCTAAAGTGTGAACAGCAGTGTAGACAGCTGAGGATGGGTGTCAGAGGAGTCACTGACCTGAATACTTTGATTATGATCAAAAGTGTTAGAATGTGGAAAAAACTAATTCAGAGGCTGAAGTCATTGAGGAAGATGAGAGAGGAAGTGGAAGACCAGGAGAAGACAACAGCTATAAGGAGACAGAGCTGTTGACATGATGAGATTTATCAATGTCAAAACAGGAAAAATGCAGATGGAGCCCGCTAGGTGTTGCTAGGGAGCAAAGTTGGCTGAGTAATCATTCCTTTTCTCCTCCTCCTAACAGAAAAAAATAAAAAGGAAAGAGATGAATTCTCTATGAATTTTTTTCCTCCCACTGGATGACCCTGAGGGTCCTGATCCTCCCCTCCCCCTGGTTACTGCCTCTGCTGCCCAGTCCCTGGAACCTGGAGTTTTGAGGCTCCCTTTGCTTGGTAGCAGATGTAGCTACAGCAACGAACTCATTTTCTAGGCAAGGGGTAAAACATTTCTATGATACACATAGATTCCTTTCTCTGACGCTTATAGAATAGAATTTTAAAATTATTTTTAAAATACAGGTAAAAATGACATATATACCATTTGAGCCCCCAGATCAGAACTGAAGTATGATAACTAGGAAAGAGTTTTTTTGATTGTTTGGGGGATTTTAGATCACTGATCTTCTACCATTTTCCCCTTTCCCAAACATGCAATCATTTATGCAAAGGATCAGGAAAAGAGAAATAAATTTTAAAAAGAAAATTATATGAAAATACCTGTTAATAAACAGTCATAAGAGAAGGTAATATGGGGGAAATTGTATTATCTCAGCTTTGTCTTATTTCTCTTTCCCAGACTATGTCCCCTTTTTAAAATTCCAAGGCATGATCAAAGTCTAAAAGCCCATGCTGTGGAATTTCTCAACCTAGAGCTCCTAGAATCTTTGGAGAGCAATTCCTCTCACCTGGGTCTGAGGTCAATAAATCAAGAGGCAAGGCTAGAAGACAAAAAGTTTAATTGGTGACAGCTAAAGTTCAGTTTCCAGATAGCTAACAACACCACAAAACAGAGGAGGATACATATTGTAAGGTGAATTTTAGTGTAAGTAAGGTGGATTTTAGTGTGTGTAAAGTAAATTTTTGTTATTATTTTTTAGTGTTCAGTTTCCCAGGATCCTTGGCCATAATAATCTCTTGTTCCCAGGTATTAGATATGAGTTCCCACAGTTATGGTTCAAAACATCTCCACCACACTTGCTCAGCATTATACAATGGTAAATAATATAAACATCCACTGTGACTGTTCAGTGAGATACAGGGATGGAGTGATGTAAACTTGTGAGGCTATTGCTGGCCATGTGCCTTCTTTGTCTGTTGCCCCTCAAGTGGTCATTGGTCAGTGAATGAGGAACCTTAGGATTGAATGCACAAATGCTGTATGTCCCTCAACTGGCCCGCATTGAGGCTTGAGGGGACTTAGGGGATGCACAAGCAGTGCCTGTCTGTACTGAGCCCATCGAGAAGCAGTAGTTGCCCCCGCTTCTCGCTGGCCCCTGAGAGAAGGGCAATTAGGGAATGGTGTAGGAATTGGTGCTCCCATTATCAGCAATCCTCTTCTGAGAAACAAGACTAGAATAAAGTAAGGATATTAACCCCTTCTTAATGTCTTTCCTGCCTGACTAGATCAAGAGTGCACCTGTGTAAGCATCCCTCCTGTGTGCTGTGTTTATTTGTTTTACACAGATATATAGATAGGGTTTTACACAGCCTTAGTACAGGCAGCAAAAGAAGCCTCTCAGGTGAGGCTGTTGAGTCACTTTCCCGTTTGGGAGGTTTTACAATAAGGGCAGCTAGGTGATGCAGTAGATAGAATGCTGGATCTAGAGTCAAGAAGGCTCTTCTTCCTGAGTTCTAATCTGGTCTCCTCAGACACTTACTTGCTTTGTGGGATCCTGTGCATTTAACCCTGTTTCCTCAGTTTCCTCATCTGTAAAATGAGCTGGATGAGGAGTGCCAAATCACTCCAGCATCTTTGCCAAGAAAACCTCAAACGGGGTCACAAAGAGTTGGACATGACTGAACAACAGCCTGTAATGTAATGCCAAGCAAAGGCAACTTCCCAGGTTCAAAATACCA
>NW_027187277.1:3489665-3493060 GCF_028583685.1 Petaurus breviceps papuanus
TCTGTCTGCAGGACAGTCTCCAGACCCCTGCAACAACAGCACTGTCCCTCACCAGTGGACAGTATTCACTCTCTGTCTGCAGGACAGTCTCAGGGCTTCTTAGTGAACAGCCAGGTTCCAGGACTTCTTCAACAAAAGGACTGTCTTTCACCAGTGGACAAATCTGGCAAAACAACATCAAAACAGACAGACAAAGTACCAGCAAAACAGCCATGTCTCCTCAGTCCTTGGCAGCTCAGGGGGCAGGTCTCAAAAGTTCAGGGCAATTCAAAGCGGCCACCAGCAATTCTCTTAGTCTCTCTCTCTCCACGAGGTGCTGCTTCCAAAAAGATGTTCCGCCTCTCTCTAGTGTCTCTCCAAATCTACATCACCAGCTCCTCCCAGTTCAGGACTTTCTTTTCACATCAACAAGCCCATCCCACAGGTGGGATTAACAAACTCTGGGTTTTAACACAATCAATTTGAAAACCAAGCCAATACAGGGGAATCTTTAATTGCCATTACTATCACACAGTCTTTGAGTTAGAATCAGAATAGAATATCTTGCAGGCTGCATTTCTTCTTCTAAGGTTAGTATTTCTGGAAAGATCGTTCCCCCTAAATCACAGTACGCAGGTTTTGGACATTTCTTCCACAACCTCAGTCTCTCTTAGCTGAGACAAAACACTTGTCCTTTTGAACAACGAAACTCAGAATGCCATAAGATTCTAGATCTAGGTGAGTGCCCCAAGACAATACAATTCAACCCCCTCCTTTTACAGATGAGGAGACTGAGACCCAAGAAGATTAAGTGACTTGACCAAGGTCACACAGGTAATAAACTTCAGAGGCGGATCCAAACCAAAGTCTCCTGACTCACCAGTCAGTGTGCTCTTTCTTCTATACTATGACTGAGTAAGCAAGGGTCTGCAAGTGACAATGAAGCAAATATGGAATAGTTCAAAGAACATTGGATTTGTACTTATAGCCTTGAGTAAATCACTTCACTTCTCAGGTCTGTTTTCTCATGAATAAAAGGAAGGAGACAAGTCAAAAAGCATTTATTAAAGTGCCTACTATGTGCCAGGCTGAGGCAGTTGGATGGCTCAGTCAATAGAGCACTGGGTCCAGAGTCAGGAAGACCTGAGTTCAATCCAACATCACAGTTAATAACTGTGTGACCCTGGACAAATCACTTAATCTCACTTTGGCTTAATCCACTGGAGAAGGAAATGGAAAACCACTCCAGTATCTTTGCCAAGAAAACAGCATGGATAGTATTGGTATGCTGTGGTACATGGGTTATGAAGAGTAAGACATGACTAAACAACAAGCAGAACATATGCCTGGCACTGTGTCAAGAGGTGGAGATATTAAAAAGGACAAAAACAGTCCTCACCCTCAATGAGTTCACAATCTAATGGGAAAGAGACAGCATGCAACAAGATACAGACAGGGTAACCAGGAAGCAATCTGAGGGCCGGCACTAGCATTCATGGGAACTGGGAAAGTCTCCTTTCAGAAGGTTGGATTTTAGCTGGTACTTAAAATAAGCAAGGGAAGCCAAAAGGGAACCATGAGAAGGGAGAGAATTGTAGTCATAAGGTTTTATATATATAACCAGCAAAGAGGACAGAGTCACTGGATCATAGCATATAAGGTATAAGAATGGAAAAGTAGGAAAGGACCAGATTATGGAAGGTTTTAAAAGCCTGAGAATTTTATATTTGATATTGCAGATAATAGAGAGCTACTGGGGTTCATTGAAGAGGGAGTGATGTGGTCATACATGCACGTTAGGAAGATCACTTTGACAGCCAAATAGGGGCTGGACTAGAGTAGGGAGAGACTTGAGGCAGGCTGACCCACCAGCAGGCTATTATTGCAATAGTCCAGGCACAAGGCAATGAAGAAAGAAGGCTGTCAAGGAGGGAAGGAGACAAGTATGAGAGATATTGCAAAGGTAGACCCTGAAAAATACTATCTAACTCTAAATATTATGGATTTGCAGACTCCCTCTCCCATCGCCTATGGAGAAAAGTATGATTCATCATCAGTCTGCTGCAAGTAAGATTGAATGTTACATTTTACCAGAAATCCAAGACTCGTGGTGTTGTGTTCATTTATGTTATTGTGGTCATTGTATATATCATTCTCCTGTATTGGCTTTCTTTGCTTTGACTTATCTCAGATGAGCCTTCCTATTTTTTTCTGAATTTCTCATATTCAATGAGAATTTAATTCTTTTAACAGCATAATATTATTCCCTTAGATTCTTAGACCACAGTTTGTTCTGCCACCCACCAATTTCTGGGCACCCACTTTATTGCTAGTTTTTTACTGCCACAAAATTGCTATTATAAAGGATGACTCTGGAAGAGGGAAGGGTTATATTAAGAAGTATATGTTTTATAAGAGCAAAAGATATCAATAAAATGTGTTGTTATTATGAATATTTTTTATAAATATGGGCCCTTTCTATCTGTGACCTCACAAAACATCATTATTAGACATTTCTTTTAGCCATTGACTACCCCTAAGCCTTCTACCAGATCCCCTAGGAAAGAATCTATTTGCCTTCCTTCTTTTTACCTTTCCATGCCTACCCTCTTGTGGTCATGCTTTGAAAAGGAAATCACACAAAAGCAGGCCACAGAGACGAAGAAGGAAGAGAACCAAGGGGCTTGGAAAATTTGTATGCTGAAAAATGAGACCTTTCAAAAGGTAGAAATCTATATTCCTTGGAGTATTATCACAAACTAGGCTTTAAGGGATCTGTGTATGTTTTCAAACTTGGAAAAGTCTTGTTAAAGTGGAACTGGTATAGAGATATTATAACAATCTCAAAGAAAAAGATGACATTTTTGACCATATTATATCTTCCTACCTCTAAAAATCTCCATGATAGGAAGCTTTATTTGGAAAAAAGAACACCCTCCCCTCAAGAGGGAATGCACAATTTTTTTTCTTAGCTATTTATAAAATTCTTCCTGTGATGGTCATTACCGGATCATCTCTCCTTGAGACAGTATGGTGCCATGGACTTGATGTCAGCAGACCTAGGCTTGAATTATAGCTCCAAAACTTACTAGCTGTATGACCCCGAACAAATCACTATAGTCCTCTGAGGTTCAGCTTATCCATTTGTAAAATGCAGATAAAACACACTAAGACACACACAGACATAAAACATGACACAACACAAAATCTTCTAGGACAGTCATCCTTATCGAGGAATTTGTCTCATCCCTAGAGAACTTTCCCTTTCCTGGGCCAATTGGAATCAACACAATAGCTCTTTGCTCCAGCCACTCGTATTCTAAACTCTCAATTCACTCCCTAAACTGTCAATCTACATTACTTTCTCAGCCTCCTCCCCTTCTCCCAGCGATCAATAATACTTGGGCCCTGCAGGG
>NW_027187277.1:3493070-3522740 GCF_028583685.1 Petaurus breviceps papuanus
GAGGAGGTGGTTGGGAGGGCAGGGAGCATTAGAACCCCTCTAATTGAACACAACTGTTGTATATTACCTTGAGCAATGTGGGGGACTGGGGGTAGGGGAGATGTCATATCAAACTGAAGGAGAGAAAGGATGGAAGCCAGGAAGGATCAATAAAGCAGCAGGCAGAGACATTTCTAGAAAACACCATAGTCAGCTCCTTCAGCTACCCTCAGCTTTCCAATAACAATGATAGACTCTGACACTTTGCCAGCGTGTCCCACGACACAAAGAAGGAAAAGCTGACTTACCGCTAGTGTTTGAACACGGGGTAGCAAAGCAGTAAAGAAGCCAGTTTTTCAAAAGAAATGCATAGTAGTTACTGCTGGAATAGATAGGTAGATAGGTTAGACAGATAGATAGATAGATAGATAGATAGATAGATAGATAGATAGATAGATAGATAGATAGATAGATAGATAGATAGATAGGGAGAGGGAAAGAGAGAGAGAGAGAGAGAGAGAGAGAGAGAGAGAGAGAGAGAGAGAGAGAGAGAGAGAGATCCTAAGCAGCTTTCTCCCCAGTTTGCCTTAACCAGGTAGTTGAAGCCTCTTTGTAATCAATACATATGGATTTCATTTTAGTGCTTACAGAGAAGAGGATGGAATTCTATTTACAGTTTCCTCAGGGGAAAGAGCCCACAAAACAAAAGCAACTACCATGTGTTTCCTGTACCTCAAAAGATGAATTATGAAAGGAGAAAAAGAAAACTGACAATGCAGTGGTGATAGTTGGGCTACTCCAGAATCAAGAAAACTTGTCATGTTATGATCATTAATGGGGCCTGCTTGCATTTACCTATACTCCATGCTTGAGACACCGATAGAATTACAGGATGTTGGATTATTAGAGCAGGAAAAGACTCAGGAAATCATCTGGTCTTGTCCATCGTTTTATAGATGAACAAACTGAAGACCAGAGCCCTTAAGATTTATTATTATTATAATGATAAAAATAATTGTAAACATTTCTATAATGATTTAAGGTCTGCAAAGCACTATACACATATATGTATTATGTATTTATGTATATGTATATGCATATAGTTATAATCTCCTTTGATCCTCACAACAACCCTGAGAAGCAGGTGTTATTTTCTCCCTTTTTTAGATGAAGAAACTGAGGCAGATATCAGCTAAATGACTTTCCCAGGGTTACACAATTAACAAAATGTCTAAGGCAGGATTTGAACTCAGGTCTTCCTGTCTCCAAGTCCAGTACTCCATCCCTTGTGCCACATAGGTATTTCTATTATTAATATCAAACTAATATTAATAATTGGATAATATGTTATAATAGCTAACATCTATATGGTACTTTAATGTTTGCAAAGCATTTAACATGATATCTCATTTTACTCTCACAGCCCTGGGAGGTAGATGAGGTATTGTCCTCATTTTACAAATGAGGAAACTGAGGTACAGATTAAGGGACTTGTCCAGGGTCACAAAGTTAAGTAAGCATCTGAAGTTGGATTTGAACTTAGGATCCTCTTGATTCAAGTCTAGTGCTCTAGCCACTCCACCAACTAGCTGAATGGACCTCCAAGGCCATCTAATCCAACCCAACTCCTTTTACAGATAAGGAACTGAAAGGACCATAAGAAGGCAAAGTGACTTGCCCAAGGCAACACAGAGAGAGAGTAAACATCAGAGGTAGGATTTAAACTCAGGTCCTCTGGCTCTGGGAGTCAGAATACTTTCCATCTCTCTGCTACCTCCTCTAAGGGTTGAAACCTGAACCTGCACCCTAACTGTTCATCCTGTATCCTTTCAATTGTACCACACCATGTTAGAAAGGGTCTTCGAAATCCACTGATGAAATGCCTTCATTTTACAGAGGGGAAAACTGAGTCTGAGGTGAAGTGCCTGTTCAGAGGCCACAATGGTCTCTGATTTTCACAGGTCAGAGATAGCATTGTGTAATAGAACTCCATTTGACATAGGTTCAAATCCAGTCCAAACACTTATTAGCTATGTGACCCTGACTCTAACCCTAAACTAATGCTAAACATGCACTTAACCATTGTCTCCCTCAGTTTCCTCAACAGTAAAATGGGGATAAAGCAGCACCTACCTCACAGGGTTGTTGTGAGGATCAAATGAGGAACTACTCATACAAATGAAGTATATAGTAAGTGCTTAATAAATGCTTATTCTCTTCATTCTCTCCCTTTAAAGTCCTTCACAGCCTGAATCCAGCCTCATGGTACATTCCTTCCCTTCCCACACTCAATAGGCTAGCACATCTAGCCAAACTCACCTTCTCTATTCTGCATAGAATACACTCTAGCTCTATCTCTGTCTCTGTCTCTGTCTCTGTCTCTGTCTCTATCTCTGTCTCTGTCTCTTGTCTATCACTGTCTGTATTGCTATCTCTATCTCTATGCCTTTTCACCAGCTCTCCCCCATGCCTGGAATGCTCTTCTTTCTCAGCTGTACCTCACAGAATTCATCTCTTCATTTAAGATGATGCTTAAGTACAAACTTATCTGCAAAGTCTTTCCCCATCCCTCCCCCCGCCCACCGCCAGTGCCTTTGCTCTCTGTCTTGTGATTTCTTATTTTTTTTACATTCTTTTTTGTTTATTTTTAGTTTTCAACATTAATTTCCACAAGACTTTGAATTACAAATTTACTCCCTGTCTTTCCCCTGTCCCCACCCCAAAATAGCGAGCCTACTGAATACCATTTCCACTAATCTGTTCTCTCTTATATCCTCCCCCATACTCCCTCTAACTTTCTAGTAGGCAAGATGGATTTCTATACTCCAGGGCCTGTATATCTTATTTCCAAGTTACCTATAAAAAACAATTTTTAAAACATTTTTTAACATTTGTTTTAAAACTTTGATTTCCAGATTTTTCCCCTCCTTCCCTCCTTACCCACCCCTACTGGGAAGATCAACAATTCAATATAGGCTGTACATGTGTAGTTATGCAAAGTATTTCCTTACTAGATATTTTGTAGTAGATATATTGTGAAAGACTATATTTCCCTCCATCCTATCCCGTCTCCCCCCACTTATTCTATTTTCTACTTTGACCCTGTCCCTTTTCAAAAGTGTGTGCTTCTGGGAGGCAAGATGGTGGAGTAGAAGCAGGAACTCCACTGGGCTCTGGCTTCCACCTTTCCCAATCCATGTAAAAGGGGACTCTAAACAAACTTTGGAGCTGCAAAACCCACAAAATGACAGAGAAGCTAACCTTCCTCTGAGGACAGCCCAGCAGGCCAGCAGGAATCGGCCAGCACAGCACTCTGGGAGCCATGCTCAGCCCCACTCCAAGGCTTTAGCCCCAGGGTGGGCTTCATCAGCCACCTGCCAGAAGGACTCCAGATCAGCAGCAGTTGTGGTCATTTCCAGATTTATCAACACATAGATGTGAAGGACAAAGTGAGAGGTCAGGGCAGTCTGGACTTTGGGACCCAGTAAGTGGGAGTGCATCGGCTTTTGCCGCTAAGGAAGAAGAACTGAGACGCTGGCACAGCCAGCCAGTGCCATGTGGCAGCTTCAGCTCCTGGCCTGCAGAGTGTAGGGGGACCAAGCACCAGTCTGAGGGTTAATCGCTCTTGCTTTAACATGCTTGGATCTGGATTGCAGTCTAGGGTGGAGGTCCTGGAGAGTGTGTCCAGCTTGCCAGAGTGTGTGGAGACCTCAGAGAGGGCACCCATCTAATACCTCCCACAGCTGAGAAAACCCCAGCGTTTGGGATGAAAGCTCCCCTGTCTGGTGGCAGAGTCCTACTGTGGCAAAAATCCCAGGGGTCAAGCCACTGAGGAGGCAAGCCATGACCAGGCAAAGGAAACAAAGCAGACAGAAGATTCCAATGTTAGACTCCTGTTTTGGGGACAAAAGGGAGCAAAGCATGGAACAGGGGGAAGACAGTGAAGTCAGAAATCCTGCACCAAAATCTTCTAAGGAAAATACGAGATGGTTACAGGACATAGGGGAACTTAAGAAGCAGATAAGAGAAGTGGAGGAAAAATTGGGAAGCAAAATGAGAACAATGCAAGAAAATTACAGCCTGACTGAGGAAAATTACACCATAAAAAATAGACGAACTCAAATGGCAAAAGAGGCTCAAAAAGGCAATGAGGAGAAGAATGCCTTAAAAAGCCAAATTTGCCAGATGGAAAAAGAATCTCAAAAGCTCAATGAGGAGAATCATTGCTTCAGAATTAGATTGGAGCAAATGGAAGCTAATGACTTTATGAGAAATCAAGATGCTTTTGAACAGATCCAAACAAATGAAAGAATAGAAGGCAATGTGAAATATCTCATGGGAAAAACCACTGACCTGGAAAATAGATCCAGGAGAGATAATTTAAAAATTATTGGACTACCTGAAAGCCATGATCAAAGTAAGAACCTAGAAATCATCCTCCAGGAAGTTCTCAAAGAAAACTGCCCTGATGTTTTAGAACCAGAGGGCAAAATAGAGGTTGAAAGAACCACCCAATACCTCCTGGAAAAGAACCCAAAAAGAAAACTCCTAGGAATATTATAGCCAGGTTCTGGAATTCCCAGATTAAGGAGAGAATATTACAAGCAGCCAGGAAGAAACAATTTGAATATTGTGGAAAAACAATCAGGATAACCCAGGATCTGGCAGGTTCTACAACGAGAGATCAAAGGGCTTGGGATATGATATTCTGGAGGTCAAAGGAGCTGCAATTAAAACCAAGAGTCACCTATGCAGCAAAACTGAATATCATGTTTCAGGAGAAGATATGGTCATTCAATGGAATAGAGTACTTTCAAGCATTCTTGCTGACAAAAACAGAGTTGAATAGAAAATTTGACATTCAGATGCAAGAAGCAAGAGAAGCATGAGAAGGTAAACAGGGAAAAGAAATCATAAGGAACTTTTCAAAGTTGAACTATTAATATTCCTTTACGGAAAAACAATAATTGTAACTTATGAAACTTTTCTCAGCAGTTGAAGGGAATAGAAATATTTATATATGTCTATATATGAGGGTATAGGGGCATATGAATACATATGTGAATGTGTGTATATATGTTTACAGGTATACATAGATAGAGGGCACAGGACCAATTTCACAGGAAGGGATGATACTTACAAGGTGAAATTAAGAGGTGAGAGAGGAATATAATGAGAGGAGATGGGGAGAGACAGAATGGGGTAAACTGTCTCATATAGAAGAGGCAAGGAAAAATGCTTACAGTGGAGGGGAAGAATAGGAAGGCAAAAGGGAATGGGTCAACCTTATTCTCATTGAATTTGGCTTGGGGAGGAAATGAAATACACACTAAATAGGGTATCTCACCCTACAGGAGAGTAGGGGGGGAAGGGGATGAGAGGAGGAATGATGGAAGGGAGGGCAGGCTGCAGGGGAGGGAAGTTGGAAGCACCCACTTTTGAAAAGGGACAGGATCAAAGTAGAGAATAGAACAAGTGGGAAATGGGATAGGAGGGAGGGAAATATAGTCAGTCTTTTACAATATATCTACTATGTTATTGTTTTGCATTAGTGTGATAGTAATGGCATTTAAAGATTCCCCTGTATTGGCTTAGTTTTTCAAATTGATTGTGTTAAAACCCAGAGCTTGTTAATCACACCTGTGGGATGGACTTGTTGATGTGAAAAGAGAGTCCTGAACTGGGAGGAGCTGGTGATGTAGATTTGGAGAGACAAGAGAGAGACAGAAGAAATTTTTTGGAAGCAGCACTTCATGGAGAGAGAGAGACTAAGAGAATTGCTGGTGGCTGCTTTGAATTGCCCTGGACTTTTGAGACCTGCCCCCGGAGCTGCCAAGGACTGAGGAGACATGGCTGTTTTTTGCTGGTACTTTGTCTGTCTGTTTTGGTGTTCTTTTGCCAGATTTGTCCACTGGTGAAAGACAGTCCTGTTGTTGAAGAAGTCCTGGAACCTGACTTTTGGTTAAGAAGCCCTGAGACTGTCCTGCAGACAGAGAGTGAATACTGTCCACTGGTGAAGGACAGTGCTGTTGTTGCAGGGGTCTGGGAACCTTTCTGTTGGTTCAGAAGCCCTGAAGAAGGATTTTTTTGTTGTATGTTTACAGAAATCCTAGGAGAGGGTTTTGCTAATGTTTTCAGGGGTTCTAGGACTGTTCTACAGACAGAGGATGAATTAATGAAGGGACTGGCAGTGTATCTTGTGGCCTTGCTAAGCCTTGTCTCCTCAGGAACTAAGATTGCTGAGAACTTGCCTCTGTCAAGATGAAGAAAAGACCTCCATTTGGGTATTAAGTGCTGTGCTTAAACTTGCTGTAACTCTGGGGTAGATTCAATTGTGATCCAGGGGTGGGGAACTTTTGACCTTTCTGTGTTCTGTGGTTGAACAAATGAATGTACTTTACTTATGTTTGGAAACTAATCTCCATTTGAGAAGAGGGGCTTTGTGGTAAATGAAGGTATAGCCTAGGGGTGGAGAAGTATTTAGACCAGGGACTTTGTAATTGATTGAATGATTGGAAGGTCCTGGGGTGGGGTAGTACTTGGAGATTATTTAATCACACTTAGTAAATGCTGTATTTTGAATGATGTCATGTTTTGATCTTCTCTGTTCTTGGTTTGTCACTGAATAAAATGGAGAGCACCTATGCTGGTATTCTGAACCTTGGGAAGTTGCCTTCCTTGGCATTATATTGCAATTACATTACAATTAGCCACACATGTACAACCTATACTGAACTGCTTATCTTCCCAGTAAGGGTGGGAGACAAGGAAGGAAGGGAATGAATCTGGAATTCAAAGTTTTAAAATCAAATACTGTAATATAATGCCAAGGAAAGGCAACTTCCCAAGGTTCAGAATACCAGCATAGGTGATCTCCATTTTATTCAGTGACAAATTAAGAACAGAGAAGATCAAAATATGATATCATTCAAAATACAGCATTTACTAAATGTGATTAAATAATCTCCAAGTACTACCCCACCCCAGGACCTAACATTCATTCAATTACAAAGTCCCTGTTCTAAATACTACTCCACCCCTAGGCTGTACCTTCATTTAGTCCATCACAAAGCCCTCTTCTCAAATGGAGATTAGTTTCCAATCATAAGTAAAGTACATTCATTTGTTCAATCATAGAACAGAAAAAGGTCAAAAGTTCCCCACCTCTGAATCACAATTGAATCTACCCCAGAGTTACAACAAGTTTAAGCACAGCACTTAATACCCAAATGGAGGTCTTTTCTTCATCTTGACAGAGGAAAGTTCTCAGCAATCTTTGTTCCTGGGGAGACAAAGCTTAGCAAGGCCACAAGATACATTGCCAGTCTCTTCATTAATTCATCCTCTGTCTGCAGAACAGTCCTAGGACCCCTGAAAACATTCGCAAAACCCTCTTCCAGGATTTCTGTAAATTTACAAGAAGAAAATCCTTCTTCAGGGCTTCTGAACAAACAGAAAGGTTCCCAGACCCCTGCAACAACAGCACTGTCCTTCACCAGTGGACAGTATTCACTCTCTGTCTGCAGAACAGTCTCAGGAGCTCTTAACCAACAGCCAGGTTCCAGGCCTTCTTCAACAACAGGACTGTCTTTCACCAGTGGACAAATCTGGCAAAACATCAAAACAGACAGACAAAGTACCAGCAAAACAGCCATGTCTCCTCAGTCCTTGGCAGCTCCGGGGGCAGGTCTCAAAAGTCCAGGGCAATTCAAAGTGGCCCTCAGTAATCCTCTCAGTCTCTCTCTGCCTCCATGAGGGTGCTGCTTCCAAAAATTTCTTCTGCCTCTCTCTTGTGCCTCTCCAAATCTATGTCACCAGCTCCTCCCAGTTCAGCACTTTCTTTTCAAGTCAACAAGTCCATCCCACAGGTGGGATTAACAAGCTCTGGGTTTTAACACAATCAATTTGAAAACCAAGCCAATACAGGGGAATCTTTAAATGCCATTACTATAACAAATACTCGAATACACACACACACACACACACATATACTATTATTGATACTATTTTACATGTAATTGGAAAATAAGATATACAGGCACTGGGGCATAGATATCCACTGGAAAAGTAGAAAGGGGTATTGGAGAAAATATGGGAGAGAGCAGATTGGAGGAGCGGATATCCTGTGGGACTGCTATTTTGGGGCAGTAGGTAGGGGAAAAACGGGGAAAAATTTTGTAACTCAAAATCTGGAGGAAATGAATGATGCAAATCAGAAGCTAATAAAGCATTTGGGGAAAAAAAAAGTGTGTGCTTCTATCTACCCTCTCCCCCAATCTGCCCTCCCTTCGATCATGACCCCCCCAATCCCCTTCCCCCCTACTTTCCTGTAGGGTAAGATACCCAAATGAATGTGTATGTTATTATCTGGTGATTTCTTTGGATTTGTTTTCATTCATTCTGTATATAATTGTGGTGTCTCCAGATAAAATGTGAATCTCTTTAGTAATAGATGCCTTCTCATTCACTGTATCTTTCACATCATTCTCTCTCAGGGCCTAGCATAGTGACCTTTCTGAGGTATCCAGGCATGTTCTTACAGGACATTGAATTCAGAACAGTATATGAACTTTCCCATTTGCCCTAAAGATGGGTTTCTGACTTCCAGCATCTATCCCCACCTTCATTTCCAGGAAAACTCCTAGGGCACATTGAGATTTTGCAATTTTTCATCTTCAGACTAAAAATCAAGGATGCTATTTTTTTTAAGGACTATAACAAACTCATTTTTTTATATAATGTTTTCATACTTAGGGGTTTGTTAACTCTAATTATCATTCATCTTTAATAGCAATGCCCTGCTTCTGACACATGCAAATATCCACTCTATGGGTATATGCACTGAATAAGTATTTCCTCTCTCAAGAGAGTCATGCTGTATTAAGAGCCACTTTATAAGCTCTGTTTTGCTCTATTTTTGTGATTTATTTCTGCATATTCTACTGCTCATTTTTCATATGACAATTCCCCTTTGATTTAAAATGGGCTATGTTTATTCTTCTAAGGGCAGAGAGACAGACCAAAATAAAATTTGAATTTAATATTCCTAACAGAAGAATAAAGTAAAGTGACAATGACATCTATATTATCCAGAGGATCAAAAACCCAGAGCAATTCACACTTGGCATCGCCCACTTTTCTACCTTAATATTTTATGGACATGAAATCCAAACAGCCAGCCCTAGCATCTTTCAAAGCACCATTTCTGCACCATCACATACATGAGCTTTTACATTAATTTTTCCTTGTTTTTTTTTTTACATTGTTTTCCTCTGGTTGTTCATGCTCCCCCCCACATCTTCATCATCCTGTATTCAACCATTTTCTTTTTTTATTTATTTATTTTGTATTCATATGCCCATATACCCTCATATATAGTCATATATATTTCTATTCCTGTCAACTACTGAGAAAAGTTTCATAAGTTACAATTATCGTTTTTCTATGTAGGAATGTTAATAGTTCAACTTTGATAAATTCCTTATGATTTCTTTTCCCTGTTTACATTCTCATGCTTCTCTTGCTTCTTGTATCTGAATGTGAATTTTTCTATTCAACTCTGTTTTTTTTTTTTCAGCAAGAATGCTTGAAAGTCCTCTATTTCACTGAATGACCATATTTTCCCCTGAAACATGATACTCAGTTTTGCTGGGTAGGTGACTCGGTTTTAATCCCAGCTCCTTTGACCTCTGAATATCATATTCCAAGCCCTTTGATCCCTCAGTGTAGAAGCTGCCAGATCCTGGGTTATCCTGAATATGTTTCCACAATATTCAAATTGTTTCTTCCTGGCTGCTTGTAATATTCTCTCCTTAATCTGGGAATTCCAGAACCTGGCTATAATATTCCTAGGAGTTTTCTTTTTGGGATCTTTTTCAGGAGGTGATCAGTGTATTCTTTCAATCTCTATTTTTCCCTCTGGTTCTAAAACATCAGGGCAGTTTTCTTTGAGAACTTCCTGGAGGATGATTTCTAGGTTCTTACTTCGATCATGGCTTTCAGGTAGTCCAATAATTTTTAAATTATCTCTCCTGGATCTATTTTCCAGGTCAGTGGTTTTTCCCATGAGATATTTCACATTGCCTTCTATTCTTTCATTTGTTTGGATCTGTTTAACAGCATCTTGATTTCTCATAAAGTCATTAGCTTCCATTTGCTCCAATCTAATTCTGAAGCAATGATTCTCCTCAGTGAGCTTTTGAGATCTTTTTCCGTCTGGCAAATTCATCTTTTTAAAGCATTCTTCTCCTCATTGCCTTTTTGAGCCTCTTTTGCCATTTGAGTTAGTCTATACTTTAAGGAGTTATTTTCCTCAGTTAGGCTGTTGACTCTCATTTTGTAATTTTCTTGCATTGTTCTCATTTTGCTTCCCAATTTTTCCTCCACTTCTCTTATCTGCTTCTTAAGTTCCTCTATGGCCTGTAACCATCTTGTATTTTCCTTAGAAACTTTTGGTGCAGGAGTTCTGACTTCACTGTCTTCCCTCTGTTCCATGCTTTGCTCCCTTTTGTTCCCAAAATAGGAGTCTAATGTTGGAATCTTCTGTCTGCTTTGTTTCCTTTGCCTGGTCATGTCGCCCCTCAGTGGCTTGACCCCTGGGGTTTTTGCCACAGTAGGACTCTGCCACCAGACAGGGGAGCTTTCATCCCAAACGCTGGGGTTTTCTCAGATGTGGGAGGTATTAGATGGATACCCTCTCTGAGGCCTCCACACTCTCTGGCAAGGTGGACACACACCCCAGGACCTCTACCCTAGACTGCAGTCCATATCCAAGCAGGTTAAAGCAAGAGTGATTACCCCTCAGACTGGTGCTTGGTTCCCCTACCCTCTGCAGGCCAGGAGCTGAAGCTGCTCTGTGGCTGGCTGTGCTGGCATCTCAGAGGCTTCTCGCCCTGGGGGCAAAAGCCGATGCACTCCCACTTACTGGGTCCCAAAGTCCATCCTGTACTGACCTCTTACTTTGTCCTTCACATCTATGTGTTGATAAATCGGGAAATGGCCACAGCTGCTGCTGATCTGGAGTCCCTCTGTCTGGCTGGTCAGGCCCACCCTGGGGCTAAAGCCTTGGAGTGGGGCTGAGCTTGGCTCCCAGAGCACTGTGCTGGCTGATTCCTGCCTGCCTGCCTGCCGGGCTGTCCTCAGCGGGAAGTTAGCTTCTCTGTGTCATTTTGTGGGTTCTGCAGCTCCAAAGTTTGTTTAGAGTCCACTTTTTACATGGACTGGGGAAGGTGGAAGCCAGGGCAGCAGGGAGGTCCTGCTCCTACTCCGACATCTTGACTCCCTCAACCATTTTCAAAAAAATATTTTATCAGGTACCTAATTGTATCAAGAACTGTGTTTAATGTCTCAGTTATATTACCAAGCACTTATCATCTGCTTTTAGCAAAAGCTGCTAATTCTACCAATTTTTCTTTCTTTCTTTCTTTTTTTTTTTTATAAAGCAATCGGGGTTAAGTAACTTGCTCAAGGTTACATGGCCAGTTACTATTTCTGGGTGTGGTGCTGAGTATCTAAGCCCAAATTTGATCCAGGTCATCCCGACACTGGAGTTGGTGCTCTTACTCGCTGAGCCACCTGGCTGCCCCTAAGCAATTGGGGTTAAGTAACTTGCTCAAGGTTACACGGCCAGGTGTTTCTGTGTGGGTGCTAAGTGTCTGAGCCGGGGATTCGATCTCCAGGTAATTCCAACACTGGAGCCGGTGCTCTTACTCGCTGTGCTACCTGGCCGCCCCAGTTCTACCAATTTTTCAATCCAATTCAATCAGTTAATATTTAGGATACACCTCAAAATAAATGCCAGAGATGATGCTAGATTCTAGAGAAACAAAGACAAAAAGCAGACTGATCCCTTCCCTCCAGGAATATGTAATCTGCTAGAAGGGGGTGAGGGGCAAAAGATGGTGGTGGGATTAGAGTGTGCTACATACATGGAAGGAAATATATACAAAGCATATACAAAGTATATTTTCAAAGCAAAGTTTCAGGAGAGGAGAAAAGCAATAACAAAGAGAAAGGAGGCACCTTGAAATATACTCTGAAGTAAGGTCTGTGTTCCAGATCTAGGGACTGCTTATATGAAGGCATAAAGTCAGGAGTCAGAAGGCAATGTAAGGAGAATAGGTCTCAGCCCAATGTGACTGGAATTGAGAGTTTGAAATAAAGACTGGAAAAGAATGAGAACCATGCCATGAAGGATTTTAAATGGCAGGCTGAGGATTTCATCATTATAATAAATAATGTTGTTATAAAACAGGATATTGTTTTACTTTTGCACTTCACCCCAGAATGGGAATGGTCACATCAAAAGTTCAAGATCTCAACCAGCTGTGAACAGCTTCAATGGCAAATCTGTGATAGATGATCAATTAAACCCCTATTTTATTACATGCAATATTAATCAGTTCCATATGATTTTATAAGGAATAATGTTTATTAGCAATTATTAGTAATATACTAATCTAGTAATGAACATTTAGTCAAGTATCTGACAATAAGTACAAGAATAAACATGTACTAATCCATATTTTACAAAAATCATATAGGGATAATTAGATAAGATAGGTTCATATAGAGGAGGCCTCAAACTCTAATCCAACATTCATCACTTGTTTACCAATTATGAACTTCACTTGTGCAATCATAAGAATGCTGACAAAGAAGATATCTCAATCCTGTTTTGCTCAAATTCCATGGCCAAGCCTAGAGTGGATTGGAAACTTTGGCATTATATGGAAAGACTACCAATTTGTTTTTGTACCTCTGGACCATCCTCTCTTGTCCAACATGATCAGATGACCATCTTATGACTACTTAGTCACTGGAAATGACTACTGCCTTGCACATCTTAGCATCATTTCTAGTTCTCCTACAGAGTCAAAATCAAGTTCTACCAACCAATAAGATTTTGTCATTTACCGTGCCTCTTTTGCATGTTTGGGTACCAAATCCTCTAAAAGTAAAGTCCTAGGGAAGGGAGGGATCTCAGATCATGGGGAAGATCTGAGGTCCACTTCATTAGAGGGAGTTATAGACCCTTTAATGAAACTATTGGCTTGGAGCTCTGCCTCAGTGATTCTTCTTGCAGACTGGACAATTTTAGACCCCACAAATTCCAAAAGGAAGATTCAGAAGCAAGACACCCCCAAGTACAGAATGTTTAAAGGTTGCTTTGTGGGAGCCAAATGAAGAGGTTCTGGAGGTTTATAGCAGATTACTTATTGATGAACAATAGTTAAGACAAACACTTAAGCCTCTGACATGAAGATTTAAAAGAATTACCTTAGAATGCCCATCAACTGGGCAACAACTAAGCAGATTGTGGTATAAGAATGAAACACAATATTTTTTCACTATAAGGAATTATGGTTGTGAGGAATTCAAAGAAACCTGGGAAGACTAGCTGAACTGCTACAAAGGGAAGTATGCAGAACCAGGAAAAAATACAGGCAGACAGTCAACAAACATTTATTAACACTTACTTGTGACAGGCACTGCTAAAAGTTAGGAATACAAAGAAAAAGCAAATACAATCCTTACCTTCGAGGAGCTCATAGCAAATAGAGGAGACAAAATGTAAATAAAAAAATACACTCAGAGTAGATGGGACATAGCTTTGAAGGGTAAGGCTGTGGTAACTAGGAGGGGCAGGGGAAGGTTTCCTGCAGAAGTTGGCCTTTGAGCAGAGCTTTGAAGGCAGGCCAGTTCTAAGAGGCAGAGGTAGAAAGGGAGAGCATTGCAGGCATCGGAGGCAGTCACTGCAAAGGCATAATGAAAGAAAATGGAGATGTGGACCACCAATATGCCAGAATGTCAGGACTCTACAGTGTAGTGAGGGGACCAGAGTAAGGTACAAAAGACAAGATTTGGCAACTAACTGGATATGTGTGGGTCAATTCACAGTAAGAAGTTAAGGAGGACTCTGATACTATGAACCCAGATGTCAAGGAGGAAAGCTTAGATGAGGGGGGAAGATAATGAGTTCTTCTATGGACATGATACCTATGAGGCATCCATTTAAAATATCTAATAGTAATTGGTGACAAAGGACAGAGATTCAAGAGAAAAACTAAGGATGAATATAGGTTTGGGAATCATATGCATAGAAACAATAACTGAACCCACAGGAGATGATGAGATCATCAAATGAGATGTTATAAAGAGAAAAGAGGACCCAGAACAGAGCCTTGGGGGACAGCCACAGTTAGTGGACATTATGTGAATGAAGATCTATCAAAGGAGACTGAGAAGGAGTGGTCAGAGAGATAGGAGGAGAACCAAACAGAGCAAGCTGCTGTGCAAAGACAGAGGATAGAGTATCCAAGAGGAGAAAGGTGTTCAACACTGTCAAATGTAGATGAGGATGGAGAAAAGGCTATTCGATTTGGCAGTGGAAAGATAATTAATTGGTAACTTTGGAGAGAGAAGTTTCTGTTGAGGGATGAGGTAAAAATCTAGGCTCTAGAAGAAGCTGTCCAGTTAACTTGGGGTATACTGGCTAGATTTCTTCTCTTTCCCTTCCTCCCTTTCTTCCTCCCTCCCTTCCTCCCTCCTTCCCTCCCTCCTTTCCTTCCTTCCTTCCTTCCTTCCTTCCTTCCTTCCTTCCTTTCTTTCTTTCTTTCTTTCTTTCTTTCTTTCTTTCTTTCTTTCTTTCTTTCTTTCTTTCTTTCTTTCTTTCTACTATTTCTCTTCATAACAGCAACCCTAAGGGTCTTCCCCTCCCAACTTAATTCCTTTTTTTTTTCTTTGCTTTCGTTTTCTAACTAAAGGGGCCATCCTTTGACTCACTTCCTAAAGAGGCCTATTCACTGAATGGGAGTTACCTCATTCTAAGTGACAACCTAAAAAGGGCTTAGCCTAAAAGAACCAGTGTCTTCCATTGCATCCTGGACCATCTCCAGTCATCCTGATGACTATCAGGCCCCTGGACCCAGATGGCTCTGGGGGAGAAAGTGAACCTGGTGACCTTGCACAGCCCTCCCTCCCTCAAATCAAAGTCAACTGCAAGTCATGGCATCATTTCCCTGATGTCATGGTCCTCTTTGAGAATGAAGGACAAACACAACAAGAGGAGATGAAATGGAGATACTGTGTGTAGGCAGCTTTTTCAAGGAGTTTAGTGAGAAGCAGGACCTCGGGTCATTTTTAGCACCTCATTTCCTCCACACACCCCCCCCTTCTCTGGCCACACCTGCTGCTGCCTCCCTGAGTCACAGCTCTAGTCACTTGGTCCCTGCAGCAGCCACAGATCACAAATATTCAGCGGTCTTACCACATGGCAGACATTGGCAACCAAGAAAATGAACTCGACCAACAAGATGTGGAAGATATTAAAGAAGCGGAAGAAGATGAATGAAGATGGTGAAGATGCAAATAGCAAAGCTCATCAGTTGACTGTTCAGATGATTCAGAATCCTCAGATTCTTGCAACTCTTCAAGAAATATGGGATGATTTAGTGGGAATATCAACTGGACACATTGAAAGCTTGCCAGAAGGAGCAAAGCACCCTGCAAATGCCCTCAAAAACCTTTTTCAGGTGAAACGTGCCCAGGTAGAATCCAAGTGAGAAGTTCGTGCTCTCAAGGACTTTAGCTGAGAAGGGAAGGAGAGGTACAGGACAATAGCCAGCAGGGATGGTAGGATCCAGTGAAAGGGTTTGGTTTTGTTTTCTAAAGATGAGGGAGACGGGCATGTTTGTAGGCAGCCGGGAAGAAGTCAACAGATAAAGCTTGAAGACTAGGGAGAAAACAGGGTGATGAGGATGAGGTAAAATCATGTAAATGAAGTAACACTAAAACAAAACAAGAAAAGAAATTATCCTCCAGGTAATTTATATTGAAGAAATATGATAGTAATAGCAAATAGCATTTGGATAGCTCTTTAAAGTTTGCAAAGCACTTTACATGTGTTATTTCATGTGATCCTTTTAACAATCCTTCCTGTAGTGGAAGAAGCATCCAGTGTCCTTTCATTGTTTTAATTGTTATTCCATCTTTTCAATCATGTCTGACTTTTTGTGGCCCCATTTTGGGGGGTTTTCTTAGCAAAGATACTGCAGTGTTTTGCCATTTCCTCCTCCAGCTCATTTTACAGATGAGGAAACTGAGGCAAACAGGGTGAAGTGACTTGCCCATGGTCACACAGGTAGAATGTGTCTGAGCCCAGATTTGATCTCAGGTCTTCCTGACTCCAGGCCTGGCAGTCTATTCACTGTGCCACCTAGCTGCCCAGTGTCCTTTTTTAAAGAGTAATTTTCAAAACCCTGACACTGTGAGCAGAACAGAATATTTTTCTCTCTCCCCTAATTGCTCTTTGGTGTCCCTTCCCAAGGGCACACATACTTTATCCAACACACAGTCCTACCCCTCTCCATGGATCACTACCCTCTTTGCAGATCACAGGAAAGTGAAGTCAACTCACCTACTCCATAAGTGCACAAATCTTCATGTTTGGTATTTTCAGCCCTGAACTGCACATTCCAGCCAACCTAGCCTACCTGCCAACATGACATTGTATCTCCCAATTCCACGACTTTGCACAGGCTGGTGTGCACATTCTCACCTCTGCCTCTTAGAAATCATAGCTTCCTTTAAATCTCACCTGGAGCATCTCTTCCTACATGAAGCATTTCCCAAGTCCCCAGGTTGTTAATTCACCCCCCCTCCAAAAAATTACATTTAATATACTTAATATTACATTTAATATACTTAATATACAGAGAAAGAACTGATAAATAGAAGTATGTACAGAATAATTTACATATCACATGTGTGTATATATACACATATATTTGTGTATATATGTATATTTGTATATATGTATATACATGTCAAAAGAACACTGATATATGTATATTTGTGTATAACGGTAGCCGTCTCTGGGAGGGGGGAGAAAAAAGGAAACAAAAAGAAATTTACATGATTATTATATATTTAAAAGAAATAGCAAGTTACACATAATAGATTTGCAGTTTCATTATATTATGTTTTGGAAATGCTTATTTTATTCTATAAATTATATACAGAGACAGAGACAGAGAGAGAGTATGTATGTGTGTATGCTATGTATTTGTAATTGTTTTTCTCATTTGCCAAATGGGAAACAAAGTGGAAAGGAGTCAGAAAACCAGGGTCCAAATCTTATCTTTGATGCTTACTACCTGTGACCTTGGACAAAGCACTTACTCAACTTAGGCTTGTTCCCTCACCTACAAAATGAGGACACTTAATTAAATGGTCCCTGATGGCCCCTAGAATGTGAGATCCAGGAGGGAAGGGACGGCTTTGCTCTGGCCTCTATATTCCTAGCACCTATCACAATTCCTGGCTGCTAATAGACTAGATAAGTAACTAAATAATACACTAAATAATAATAAAGAGCTAATAATAGAATAAATAAATAATAGTTGAGTAAATAAATACTGGATCTCCTTTGCCTCTAGTCTCTTCCTTAGATGCAAAAATGTGTCTACTCCTCCCTGGCCATTCACACAAAGGCTCAAAGCAAGCAAAAATGGAAAGTATAAGAAAGAGAAGCTATTCTCTTAAAAGCCCTTTGTCATCTTGCTCTCACCCTCATTTATCCTGCAGCACCAAGTTCATTTCCAGATATGGGAAGCTTGTCACAGTACCACATTCTTAGTAAATTAAGCATAATATATATATATATAGCATTTTTTAAAAAAAAAATGTTTCTATATGTCTGAGTATAAACATAAACAGTTAAAAAATCATCCTGAAAATTTTTACTATTATTCATATATGAGGAGTAAGTGACCTTGTTGTTTCAACCCACAAATAAGAAGGCCTGGAGGAGGGCTGAAAATCCTTTAGTGGTTTGAGTCAAATCAATACTGATCTCTCAGGCAGGAAACTGCTTTAACACACAAAGCCACTCAGACATCCTCCTGAAGTAGACACCCTGACGGAGGATCACGTAATCACTCCTAAGCAGCAAGCCGCACCTTACTTGGCAGCACACCTTTTCCCATCGATACTCAAAATTGCCATTATGAGCTATTCAACCTTAGAGATCATTTTGTGTTTAAAATAAAAACATCAGCTGCATAAAAAATATTTTACCAACCTCATCTTTATTTTATCACTGTTGTGGATAATTCAAGTGGGATATCATTTAACCTATGCCTATTTTCATATCTGCAAAATGGAAATAATGTTCTCTGCTCTACCAGCTACTAAGAAAAATGAGCAAAGAATGGAATTCCTTCCAACAAGCATTTATTAAATGCCTAGTATGAGCACTATGCTAATAACAATAAGAGTGAGAATAGCTAGGCGGTGAGGTAGTACAATGTATAGAGCACTGAAGCTGGAATCAGGAAGACGAGTTCAAATCATACCTCAGACACTTGCTAGCTTTAGTGACTTTGGGCAAGTCACTTAACCTCTATCTGCCTCAGTTTCCTCATCTGTAAAGTGAGTATAATAATAGTGTCTGCTTCCTAGGATTGTTGTAAAGTATTAAGTGAGACAATATTTGTAAAGCACTTAATATAGTATCTGGCCCATAGTCGGCACTTAATAAATGTATGGAATGAAATTGTGGCTTTTTATGCCAAGTTGAGGAATTTGTTTTTTGTTTTTATTTCAGGGCAATAAGGGAGCCACCAAAGGTTCAAGCAGGAGAGTGATAGGGTTAGATGTGAAATGAAAGCAGTCTATAAAAATAAAAAATGTTATTTCTCATCACTTCTTCCCCATTCTTCTACACATAGGATAAGAGAATCCCAGCACATATCAGTAGCTTCCTTTACCCCTACAGAGTTTATTCATAGCCAGGTTCCATATGGTAATCATAAAAAATGTCATAGAGAAAGCAGAGCAGCAAGAGTTTTCTTCATACGGAAAAAAATAAAACAAGGTCAAGTAGCTGGAAGAATAAAAAAAATGTGGCAAAATCCTATGAGAATTATGACAGAAGTGCTTCATCTCAGAATGAGTTGAGGCTGGTAGTTGAGGCTGGTCCTAAATTATTTAGGACAATGTTAATTTACTTAGTTTCAGTGTAAATTCTGCTTTCCTCTCAAAGTAGTCCAAAAGATCTTATGGAGTGAAAATAAATAAACAATTACCAACTCTCATACAATTTGGGGAAAAAAGGGACTCAGATCAACCCATTCATTTTGCAGAGGAAGAAGCTGATGCCCAGAGAAATGAGCTGATTTTCCCTCTAAGACCATATAGTCAGGAAGCAGCAGAGCAGAAACTCGAAGTCATGTCATCTGACTCTAAATTCAGTGTTCTTTTGACTATATTATACTCAAGTAGAAGAGATATGAGTTTCTCACAGTGGACAATACTGAAATAGTTTGCACTTGGCTTCCATATGCATTAAATGTTGGGTTTCGTTTTTTGGTTGTTTTGGGGGGGGGCTGTGGGGGGGGTTGGGTTTTTTTTTTTTTTTTTGCTTTTTGGAGGGGAGAAGGTAAGGCAATTGGGTTAAGTGACTTGCCCAAGGTCACAAAGCTAGTTTTTGTGTTAAGTGTCTGAGGCCAGATTTGAACTCAGGTCCTCCTGACTCCAGGGCCAGTGCTCTATTCACTGTGCCATCTAGCTGCCTCCTAAGTATTTATTTCTTAACAATTCTTTGATACTTCAAGAGATCTCATCAATGTGATCTCACTGTCCATACATGCCTCCTTCACCCTCTGTAACTCTTGTCCACACCACTTCATAAATCTGCCACAGACAGTCTGACCAATGCACTATGGGCCACTTCTAGATCTCTTGATATTCATGGATAACAGAGAAATATGCTGACTATCCAATGGTGAGTCTTTGTTCTTGCTACAAGATCAGCCTATGATTTTTTTTTCAGTCTTATATTTACCTGACAACATAATTTATGCCCTTTCTCCCGTACAATTCCTCATTGTCGTCATAGCCCATTCATGACCTCCATGCAGTTCTCCACTGGCCTTTGGGTGTCTCGACTTCAGTTCTTTGGATACTGAGCTATTCCATGATTCACAGCCATAAAACATAACTGTAAGATTATTAGTGATAAAAAGAATGGATATTTGTTTCAGGGAGAAAGAGTCCTTTAAATAAAGGATATATGAAAGAAGACACTATCTGCATCCAGACAGAAAAAACAGATAAACAGAAATATTCATAGAATGATTTTACATATGTATGTATATATACATAAACATATACATATGTGTGTATATATATGTCTCTGTGTGTATATATATATTTACAGAGAGAGAGAGAAATACTTGTGTCTAAATGTAGCCATTCCTAGGGTAAGGGGGGGGGGGGGGAGGAAAAATGTATCATATACTTAAAAGGAATAGTAAGTTGTACATAATAGATTTGCAGTTTCATGTGAAATCTTTTTTGTTATACTATGTTATAGAAATATTTATCTTATTCCATAATTTAAACAAATAAAAAATTTTAAAGAACTGCATAATTTCCTAAAGAAAATTCAGCCCATTTACCTTCTTTTCAATTCTGGGCGTAGCTCATTGGCTGCTAATAGCATCTATCCAAGATGAATGTTCTGATGGACAAGTTCCCTGGGCAATTCCCACCCAATTGTATATTACTGTCTGGAAAAGAGTCAGTCTTCACTCACTTTGCTTTTCCTGTGTGAAATTTGGACCAAAGTCTTCTGAGTCATTGCAAATCTCATTCAAGAGTCACTGCAATGTTCCAGGGTTTGATAAAATCATTATGGTGTCATCCCCAAATGAGAACATCTGAATGACCTTACCAACTAGGGATAATTCTAATTCCATTAGGTTGTTGGTACAGATGTCTTCCATGATAATGGCTGTCACTTTTGGAGAGTATACATTTCCTTTTTTTAAGCTTCACTTGATATTAATAAACAGAAAATGTTGAGACTTTATTATTACTAAAAAAGCAACCAAGATAATTTCAATAACTACTGGCTATATCAACCAACAAATATTTAAATACTTACTATTTTAGGCATTAAATGCACACTTTCCCATCTCTTGTTATCGTTGTTCAGTGGTCTCAGTCATGCCTGGCTCTTTGTGACCCTATTTGGGGTTTTCTTTGCAAAGATACTGAAATAATTTGCCATTTCATTCTCTAACCCATTTTACAAATGAGGAAACTGAGGCAGCATTAAGTGACTTGCCCAGGGTCACACAGATAACAAGTGTGTGAGGCCAGATTTGAACTCAGGAGGATGAGTCTTCCTGACTTCAGGCCTAGTACTCTATCCACTGTGTCACCTAATTACCCATCTCTACAAAACTTTTACAGGAATAATCTACGTGCACATATATCAGGGGCATCCTTGAAAAGTATAGAATGGAGACAGGCAGGCATTCACAAACAATTATAATAATAATAATAATAAATAGCTAACATTTACATAGTGCTTACTATATGCCAGGCTGTGCTAAGAACTTTACAATTATTACCTCATTTAATCCTATACAAACTGTATTATTTCATCCTATACAAACCATATTTAATGGTAGAGATCACATCTTTATAGTTGAAAATTTGAAAGGTATAGAGATTTCATTGTTTTTGTTCTTTGTTGGCTAAAAAAAAAAGATTTCAATCAACTGAACCAAATACCACTTTAGAGGTTTTCTCTAAAAATTTATTTCTCAAGCACATGTCAATATCATATAAGATGATAAATGTAACAAAAGCAGCTCTGTTTGGTGATCCTCTGTTATTTTCAGAGGAGATTTTCTAAAACATCGCAAGATCAAAATGAGTGAACTTAGTTCACAAAATGAGTGTGACTTAGAAGCTCAAAAAGCTACTGTTATTAAACATGACTAAGTCCAACATGACAGAATTCAATATATGAACAGGCTAGAATGCTGAGTCACATCTAATACGATACATTTTTCTAAGGATGCAAAGTACTACATTTGGGTCCAAAAATACAATTGTATAAGCACAGGACTGGGGGAGGAACGGACATCTAAATGTGAAAAATTCTTAGTAATTTGGCTGAACCAAAAGTCCAACGTGAGTCAATAGTATGATAATGGTCAAGAAAAGCTTGAGCTGTACTGAGAGACATGGCATCCAAAATGAGGAAGCATCATTCCACAGTATTTTGTCCTGGTCAGACCATATCTAATACATCATGTTCAGTTCTGGCACCATATTTTAAGAAGAATATTGTGGGGCCCATTCCAACGAGAGAACAATATTATACGGTATAGTGGAAAGATCATAAGAATTCAAGTCAGAGGACCTGGGTTCAATTTCTAATTCTGCCACTTATTACCTGGGTCATTCTAGACAATTACCAGCCTCTCTGAGCCTCAGCTTCCTCACCTGTAAAATCAAAGGGTTGGACTAGATGTACTCTGAGTTCTCTTTTAGCTCTAAATCTATGTACCTTTGGACAATCAGATTGCTGAGGGGACCAAAGACCATTCCACATACTAATCACTAGAAGGAACTGAGGAAGTTTATCTTGAAGAAGAGAAGGCTTAGGGAATGTGATAGCATTGTTCAAGTACTTGATACGCCATCATGTAGAAGACGGGCTCACTTTGTTTTGCTTTGCAGAACAAAGAGCAATGGGTTGAAGGTGTAGAATGAAAGAGTTGGACTCAATGTCAGGGACACTTGTGGTGCTGCAGGAATGGCAATAGTTCAAATTATGTTGTTTAATACTTCCCTTAAGCCTCCAGGATAGATGCATCTATTAGCCTTAAAGAGCTGTAATATCTGAGTTTTCCACCAGGTGCCGCTCCCTTTGAGCCAAAAACCCAGCGGTCAACTCCAGTCCTTTTCCATGAATTAGTGGAAAGTTACCTACCCCATCACCCACCAAAAAGCTATCACTAGAGCCCACCAATGCATAGGCTGTTCCCCCACTACTGTGGCATTTAAGACCAATGAGCAGTTCAAACATGTGATGACAGTATTCAGAGATTAAAAGAGACTAAGAAATTAAATGAAACATTATTCAAAGTATTAGAAAATAAAATAAAATCAACTGCCTACACCCAACTCTCCAGACCTTCTCTCAGATTTGGACTTTTATTTATGATCACCACCTTCCACAGTCATAGAATGAAGGTACTTGCCATACTCATGTTGTGTAGCCATAGTTTATTGAACCCAATTTTTAAAAAATAGAGGCAAAGAGGTTAAGAATCTCTACATGGAGCCATTCACACAGCCATCTCCCAAAAAGCTCTTCTCAGTTCTTTGGGTTTATCTGCAAAATTACCAAACCAACTTCGCCTATACATCTTGGATAAGATTAAAGGACAGGACATATGTTCTAGACTCTATCTCAAGGTCAAGAAATATAACAGGAAATCAGGTAACACATGTAAAAGAAAATAGTCTTTCCCTGTTTATTCATGCATCATCATGATTCTCAGTAGCTAGAAGGATCAGATGTTCAGGACCTTCTCTATTTTCATCACTCATCTCTGCTTCAGGATCTAAGTTGGCTCCAGCAAATTGGTCTCCAAGAGTCTGTGGACAGGAGTTACCAGCTCCCTATGTCTCACAGGTCAACCTTAGGAGACTCACTTAAAGATTCATTGTGGTTAGCAAACCCACCTCCAGTGGTAGCCACCAATCACAATTCCCTGCATGTTTAAAAGGAAGTCCAAGTCTCTAAGAAAACATATGGAAAGAGGAAATATCAGATACCAGTGCTCCAATCTCTTGTCCCTCTCAATACTATCACATACTGTCCTGCCTATCTCTAAAGTATACAAGACTATATAACTTCCCAATGTCTCACAAATTCTGTTTCACCAAATAAGACATTTCTTCAGCCCCAAATCCTTACAGAGATAAACCAGCAATACAAAAACAGTTTACATAAGAAGGAAAATTCCTTATACTTACTTGCAGCTTCTAAACACAAAGAAGGCCACCATGAGAGTTAGTATATTTCCTCTCACTGGAGGTTTAAAGAGGAAGCCAAATTGATAATGTAGAACACTGGGTATAGCTAGTCAAGTTTGACTGAAGATCCTAAGCCATTATTGAATTTTTTATGATTTTGAGAATGTGGAAAGGCAAGTATATAAAAGTAATCCTGGATAAGAAATAAAATTCAAGAGAGGAGCTGTAATAAAACTCACTCTCATATATACAAATTCATAAATTGTGGAGGTAACAACTATTTAAATGGCCCCTCTCACAGGGACTATGAGATACTTTTACCAAATTTTTAAGAGGGAAAGTAATATTATGGAATTGCAGGTAACAAAAATTTGGGGAAGACAGAGCCAAGATGGTGGAGCATAGGCAGCAATTCACTGACCCTTCCTACATTCCCCTCCAAACACTTTTAACATAATGCTTCAGATCAACTTCTGGAGTGACACAGAGCCAACCAAAGGTCAAGGTGGCACATTTTTCCAGCGCAACACAACCTAAGAGGTCAGAGGAAAGGTCTGTCACATGGAGGTGGTGGTTAGCCTTAGCAGCACCAGCAGCAAATCTTGGAGGTGGCTGTATCAGCAACAGAAGCAACAGGTTGGGGACCTGTTGGGCCACAGATGGTAAGAGAGTTGGACAACTGGTCAGAAAGATTACAGGAGAACCTTCGCTGATACTGGGTGCAGGACCCTATTGCATTGAGCATGTGCAATTCCAGGTCACAGTTCCAAGGCAAAGAAGAGCAATAGTGATTTCAGCCAGAGAAAATCAGAGGACCAAGTCAGTTCCAGGACCAAAAGTAGTGATAGCACTTGCAGCCACAGAGGACCAGAGACCCTGGTCACAGTTCCAGGGCAGTGAAGACTGCTTGGGAATATTCACGAGGGAGCAGGGGCCCTAGTCTTAGTTTCAAGGCAGAGAGGAACACTAGTACTTATGACTGCAGGGGAGCAATATCCTTTCCTGAATAAAGACAAGAGCACAGGCCAGAAGAGCAATGATGACATTATTCCTTGGATCATACCAGATTGGAAGCACTGAAAACTAATAGATCCCCAAACTAGCTCTGAAAACAGCAGCACAAAAACCTGAAGCTTAGAACAGTGCCCCCTGTACCCTGGGAGCAGAACCCAAGTTCAAGATAAAGTTAAAAATCAAGATATAGACTGAAAAATGAGCAAACAATAAAAAATAACCTAACCATATAAAGCTACTATGGGGACAGGAAAGATAAAGACACAAACTCAGATAAAGACAAACAATGTCCTTCAATGGGAAAAAAATGTGAATTGGACACAATACCAATAAGAATTCCTGGAAGAACTCAAAAAGAAATTTTAAAATCAAATAAGAGAGGTAGAGAAAAAATTAGGAAAAGAATTATGAAAAGAGTGTGGTAAAAGAAACACAAAAACATACTAAAGAAAATAATACCTTAAAAAAAAGAGTTTATCAAATGGTAAAAGAGGCAGAAAAATCCAATAAAGAGAGCTCTTCAAAAAGCAGAATTGGCCAGAAGTACAAAAATCCACTGAAGAAAAAAATCACTTGTCATACTAAATCTAAAACTATAGTTTAAGCAATAGTCATCAAAACTATTTGGTACTAGAATAGATTAGGTACACAAAACACAGTAGTAAATGACTATAGTAATCTACTTTTTGATAAACCAGCTTCTGGGATAAGAACTCACTATTTGACAAAAACTGCTAGGAAAACTGGAAAATACTATTACAGGAACTAGACATAGATTAGCATCTCACAAGGTATCAAGAAAAGGTCAAAATGGGTACATGATTTAGACATAAAGTGTAATACCGTAAGTAAATTAGCAGAGCAAAGAATGATTTACCCCTCAGATCTATGGAGAAGGGAAGAATTTATGACCAAACAAGAGATAGAGAACATTATGAAATACAAAGTGGATAGTTGTGATTACATTAAATTAAGACATTTTCACACAAACAAAACCACATTAAAGAATCAGAGAGCTTGGAATATAATAGTTCAGAAGGTAAAGGAGTTCGGACTACAACCAAGTATAAGCTATGCAGCAAAACTGAGTATAGTCCTTCAGGGGGAAAAAAATGGATATTTAATAGAATAAAAGACTTTTAAGCATTCCTGATAAAAAGACTAGAACTGAATAAAAACATTTGACTTTCAAATACAAGACTCAGCACAGTTGTGTCTGACTCTTCATGACCCTATTTGGGATTTTCTTGGCAAAAATACTGGGATGGTTTGTCATTTCCTTCTCCAGCTCATTTCACTTGGATAAGGAACCAGAGGCAAACAGGATTGAGTGACTTGCCCAGACAGCTAGTAAGCATCTGAAGTCAGATTTGAACTCAGGAACATGTCTTCCTGACTCTAAGCCCATCATTCTATCCACTGCACCACATAACATAAAAATGATCAGCAGAACCATTTCAGAAAAACCGGGGAACACTTATATGAAGTGATTCAAAGTGAAGTGAGCAGAACCAGAAGAACATTGTACAATTGTACTAGTAATATTGTACGATGATCAACTGTGAATGACTGAGCTAGTCTGATCAATACTATGATTCAAAGCAATTCTGAAGGACTTATGATGAAAAATGCTATCCAATTCCAGAGAATTAACTGATGGTGTCTGAATATAGATGAAAGCATAATTTTTTTACTTTATTTTTCTTAATTTTTTGCAACATGGCTAACATGAAAATATTTTGCATATGCATAATTGATATCACATTTCTTGCCTTCACAATGGCCTGAGAGGGGAATGAGGGAGGAAGAGAATTTAGAACTTTTAAAAAAGAAAAGTTTGTGAGAAGAAAAATTTAATTATAACTAGAATCTGTTGCTTATCATGACCAAAGAGAAACTGATTTGAGTACAGAAATAAAAGACTAAGAAAATTTATTTCCTAAGAGACTGAATATATCTTATGAGGAAATATGCAGATAATTCTGAAGATTTTGGCTACCATCTTCAGAGAACTAAATGGTGAGACTGTATTTCAGAACTGAGCTCAGGTCAGTAGTAATGATGGTGAGGTGATTTTGATTGTAATTTTTTTTCATAGATAGATTGCAAATAATTATTTGTACCTTGGCTTAATTATTATATTACTAATAAACTACATAGCCAATTTAAAAAAAAAAAGGATAGGACCACTGTTCCCAGTGGAGTGATTGATGAAAATGGGTGGCAAGAGAGAAGGAGGAGCTCAACTCTCACTTTGCTTCTGTTTTCTTTGCCAAAGAGAATAAACTTTGAAGTGAAAAGATAATCAAAATGCCTAAAAAGGACTTGAAATTCATTATAAGTAGGTAAATAGGGAGAACACAAAAATACTTTGATGAGTTAAAGCCACCAGCTCCAAATAAACTAAATGGCTATTGAAAGAACTGACCAGCATGATAGCTGAGCATCATGAATATTGAAGAGGTAGACAAAAGGCATAAAAAGGACAAAAGTTGACCTGATTTTCAAAAAAAGAGAAGATGGCAATATTGCAAACTATAAGTCAATGCTTGGCTTTAATTCTTGGAAAAATTCTAAAATAAACGATCAAAGAGATGGTTAGTAAACTTCCATAAAGTGAAGTGTGGATCACAAAAAATCAGCATGACTCCATCAAGAATGAGGTTTATTAGAATATCTCCCATTTTTTTTTGACAAGATTACTAAACAATTAAATCTTGTGAATGCTGTAGACATAATTTACCTTCATTTTGGCAAAGCATTAGATAATATGTCTCATGCTGAGGCTTTTGGATATTTTGGGTTTTTTAGGACAAAATGAAAATATAGGGAACTAAATAATAGTATAATTAGGTGGACCCAGAACTGGTTGAGTGACTGTGCCTACAGTGTGATCATTAGTCATTTGGTGTTAATTTGGAAGACCTCTTATGGAATGAAGGCCCAAGGAACTTGACTTGGTCATGGCCCTTTTGCTATTTAATGATTTTACAATGACTTGGATAAAAGTATTAATGGAATGTTTATAAAATTTGTATATGACAAAATTTTGAAAGGGATAGTTAGCATGTAATGAGAGCCAGGATTTAAAAACAGATTGAGAGTATAACATTGGACTGAATCTAATAAGATGAAATAGGGATAAATGTCAAGTCTTACATTTGGGTTCAAAAAATCAACTTCAAAAGTACAAGTTAAGGGTAAACCATAATCTGCCTGGAAAAGATCTTGGCATTTTGGTGGCCTACAAGCTAATTTTAGAAGACACTTCTTGCCAAGAAAACTGAATACAGTTGACTGACAAAAAAAATTAATCAATTTTTAGGTTTTTTTTTATTTTTAATTTATCAAATAAAATAAGCATTTCCATAACATATCAGAATAAAAAAAAGATGATTGTACATGAAACTGCAAATCTATTGTGTACAATTTGCTATTCCTTTTAAATATATAAGGTTATCATGTAAATTTCTTTTTTTCCCTTTTTTTCTTCCCTCCCTGCCCCCCTTAGAGATGGTTACCATTAGACACAAATATGTATATATGTAAAATCATTTTTAGTATTTATATGTAAAATTATGTCTATTTGTCAGTTCTTTCTCTGGATGCAGATAATGTCTTCCTTCATAGTTTCTTTGTAGTTAATTTGGGTATTTATAAAAGTCAAAATGACTCAGTCATTCAAAGTTGTTCTTAAAACAATATTGCTGTGTGCAATGTTCTCCTGGTTCTGCCCATTTTAAGCTCCATACAAGAAGGTTAATGTCCAAGAATTAAGAAGTGATGGTCCTGCTATTATCTGTCTTTGGGCAGACCACTTCAGGAGTGTTGTGTTCACTTTTGAAAGGAACATGTTAGGAAGGACATTAAAAACCTGCAGTGTCCAGAAGAGGACAAATGAGTGGAAGAAACTTGGAATGTTTATTATAAAGAAATACATAGAGTACTGGGGGAATCTTCAAATATTTGAAGGGCTTTCAATCAGGGAACAAGCATTTCTTAGTGTCTTTTCCATGCCAGGCATGATGCTTAAGCCCAGGGATAAAAAAAAAGGCAAAAAGCAATTAATGTTCTTAAACTGGAAAAGAAATTAAATTTGTTCTTCCTGGCCCCAGAGAGCAGGACTAGAAACAATGGGTAGAAGTTGTAAAGAGATAAATTTAGGCTTAATGTAAGAAAAAAATCATAACAAATAGTTATGTCCAAAAACTTTTGAACACCCTTGGAAATGTTAGTTTCCCTCTCAATTGCAGCTTTAAAGCAAGGCCTGAATGACCTGTTTTGGGGTGTCTCCTTATTTTAACCTCATGCGCAGAGACACAAAACTGAGCTTTCCTCGATAAACTTTCTGTTTTCCCTGAAGGTAGGATTGGAGCACCTAGGGGGAACAGTGGAAAGACCATGGGGCCTGGAGTCAGGAAGGTTCATCTTCCTGCATTCCAATCTGACCTCAGACATTTACAAGCTGTGTGACCCTGCCCAAGTCACTTAACCCTGTTTGCCTCCGTTTCTCATGTGTAAAATGAGCTGCAGAAGGAAATAGCAAGGGGAGGCCAGGTAGCACAGCGAGTAAGAGCAACGGCTCCAGTGTTGAGAAGACCTGGGGATTGAATCCTGGGCTCAGACACTTAGCACCCACCCAGAAACACCTGGCCGTGTAACCTTGAGCAAGTTACTTAACCCCAATTGCTTAGGGGCGGCCAGGTGGCTCAGCGAGTAAGAGCACTGGCTCCAGTGTGGGGATGACCTGGATCCAATCCGAGCTCAGATACTCAGCACCACACCCAGAAATAACTGGCCTTGTAACCTTGAGCAAGTTACTTAACCCCA
>NW_027187277.1:3522840-3524111 GCF_028583685.1 Petaurus breviceps papuanus
CGGCCAGGTGGCTCAGCGAGTAAGAGCACTGGCTCCAGTGTGGGGATGACCTGGATCCAATCCGAGCTCAGATACTCAGCACCACACCCAGAAATAACTGGCCTTGTAACCTTGAGCAAGTTACTTAACCCCGATTGCTTTAAAAAAAAAAAAGAAGAAGGAAATAGCAAATAACTCTAGTATCTTTGCCAAGGAAACCCCAAATGAGGTCATAACAAATCAGACATGACTGAACAACAACAAATAGGATTTGGCATTGAGTGGGAAATAAACTTCTGAAAATCCTTCCTTTTCAACTAATATTTATTAAATTCCCACTGGATGTTTGGCACTATTAAACATGATTTTTAACTAGAAGATGGATGTCCTTTCATTATAGAAAACAATACTATCTCCAACTTTCTTCTCTTACTCCTGAATCCTGGAACATAAGAAAAAATCTGAAATGCAACTTCAAGTTTTATTTCTTACATCTTGTTTGTTCTGCTATTCAGTTTAAGAAGACCTTCACTTTTTGACCTCAACAAGGTCCATCATGAAAGAGAAGAAATACACTAAGATTCAACAATGTAGGTAATTTCCCAGGGATTCCTTCTTGAACGTACAGCAGTGTCCATATCAGTTGATTTATTCTGCTCCAGGTAGTACAATACAAACCAACTCAATTCAATAAATATTTATTAAGTTCCTTCAATGTGCTAGGCACTATGCCAAACACTGGGGATACAAAAAAAAGAGGTGAAAGAAAGTCAGTCCCTGACCTCAAGGAGCTTACAATCTAATGAAGGAGGAAACATGCAAAATATATATACAAAGCAAGCTATATTAGGAATAAATAGGAAATAATTAAAAGAGCAAAAAGGAAAAAATATAATCTAAGCCCCAAAACTAATTAGTATAGGATTCTCCTTGTTGGTGGAGATCAGTGCCCTGTGCCTGCATAAGAGGCAGAGCAGAGTTGGTGAGAGGGATGAAAAGCATCTCTTCAAGGGTCCTTCTAGCCTCCGGTGAGAGAATCTAACCTTTCTTCAAAGCTATAAAGGGATAAATACTTTAAGAAGTCAACATGTAGCTCACTACACTAAAGACTAGGGAATTTTCCTTTTGGGGTGAGATCTGTAACTCTATTGGTTGAGCTGAGTTACCTTGTTCCCCGTGAGAGAGCTTCTTGAATCTATATTGTCTAATAGATACATAAATATAGATATCTATCAGGCATAGATAGATAGATAGATAGATAGATAGATAGATAGATAGATAGATAGATAGAT
>NW_027187277.1:3524121-3559252 GCF_028583685.1 Petaurus breviceps papuanus
GATAGATAGATAGATAGATAGATAGATAGATAGATAGATAGATAGATAGATATACATGCAAAAGTAAACTTTCTCTGATATCTGTTTTGCTATTGCCCCAGATAAATGGATTTGTCAGCTATTTGCTCTGTATTCTTTGTGGAAGTGGCATTCTGTGGGAAAGGAGTCACCTCTTTGATACAAAGCTTGGGACCTTCCTTCCCAATTAAGAAATAGCTATTAGGAGTTTAGCTTGAACCTAAAAGCCGAAGCTCCTGGATTAATAACATTTAAGAGAGCAGATAGATCTAATTCTAACCTAGTACCCCCTCCTTTTGAACCAAATAGAGACAGCTTCACTACATAAATATCTCGTGTGTCTTCACAACAACTCTAGGAAATAGTGCTATTATTATTCTCATTTTATAGATGAGGAAATCTGAGTGACTTGCCCAAGACATACAGCCAGTTAAGTGTCTGGCGTCACATTTGAACTCAGGTCTCTTCCTCATTCCAGGTCTAATGATGTCTCCTTTTCTCTGCCATGCTACTTAGCACTCAAATGAAATAATGGGCTTTGCAAACCTTAAAGTACTATATAGATGCTATTTGCTATTTATTATTATAATTAGCAGAAAGAATGTTGGATTTGGAGACAGAGAATCAGGGCTTATATTAAAAAACTGTTACTTAATATTTCTATGGCCTTAGCTCACTGAATTTCTCCAGTTTCTTCCCCTAGAAATATGGGAGTTAAACTAGATTGCCTCTGAGACTCCAGGCCTACCATCTCCAGGATGCTATGATCTTTCCAATGTCCCATTATGCTCAGTAACAGACCTGAGACTCAAATCTAGCTCTTGTGACTTAAAAAATTCTTTCCCCTCTCTCTTCCTTCATTGCCCATGTCTTTTGCAACTGATTGAAACTGATGCTAATGGAAGATAATGCTTCAAGAGGCAGTGAGAAAGTGGATACAGTACTGGTCTTAAAACCAGGAGGACCTGGGTTCAAGTTCTACCTTTGACATACACAGGCCTTGTGATCCTAAACAAGTCAACTTATCCCTTACTGTCCTAGGAAATTTTAAAAGATTAACTTGCAGAGAAAATACTGACCTGAAAAGCAAGAGTGAGTTTCTCTGCTAGGAGTTCCTTAGAGGAATGAAATCACAGATCTTGTCCCTATCCCTATGTATACTTAATTTTTTTAGGAGTCACAAGATGTGCCTAGTATCAGATCACTTGCGTCTCTCTCCCCTAGGATGCGTCTCTCCCTTCCTTAGGCAGATGAAGAATTACTCATTTCTCCTTATTTTCAAGACAGCATAACTCTCCCCAGTAACCACAAGAACAAGGACTTGCAAACAGGTAGATATCTAACAGTGTATAGCTCTTGCAACTCAGAATACCTCTTTTGCAAGTTAGGGCATTCCTTTCTGCATTTATATCACAACTTTATGGTTTGTTTATTTATTTAGAAAAGATTTATCAATGCTTTTTGTTGTTGTTTCTGTCCTCTTGTAATGAATCATCACCCTTCTCCAATATAAAAAGTTCCCTTATACCAAAGTACAGTAAATCCATACAAATCAATATGGAGATTGAGACTGACAATATATGGCTTCTTTGGCACCCATACTTTACCACCTCTAGAGAAGAGGGAGACACTTCCTGGTTCACTTCTACCAGTTTTTCTTAAATATTTTTCTTGCATCCAAGTTGTATTCCCTGATTTCTAACTATGTTGCTAGGTCTTGCTTCTCCAAATGACTTGTCATTTGTTCTTATTTCTAATCACATACATATTTTCCTCACTGTTTGTTTTCTTCCCAAGGTAGCTCATTCTTTCTTGATTGGACTAATAATCATTTCCTATGGAGATACAATTATCCAAAATACCTAGGCTGCTTATGGTTCCCTCTTAGTTCTATGTGACCTCTACTCTTTGACAAATTTTCCATATTTCTTACAAAATTTGACTACTAGGTCCTCATATGTGAAATTGCCAGAATGTCCGCTATCATTTCCTTTTTGCTAATGCAGTTTTCCAGTTTGTGCTCTTGTTGAAGTACTCTTTCTACATGGCAATTCTAATTTCCTTTAGCTGTCAAAATGTGTCTACTAATGTTTTATAAGATTTGTACCTAGTTTACTTCCATTTGACTTGAGTTCAATTCATTTTATTCCAATTTTCAGAGGCTCATAGGCTTATAGATGTAGAGCTAAAAGGCATCAGACGTCATTCAACCCACTCCCTGTATTTTTGGGCAGCTAGGTGGTACAGTGAATAGAGTATTGGGCTTGGAATCAGCAAGATATCTTCTTGCATCTGGCCCCAGACAGTTACTAGCTGTGTGACCCTGGGCAAGTCACTTAGCCTTGTTTGTCTCAGTTTCTCATCCATAAAATGAGCTGGAGAAGGAAATGGCAAACCACTCCAGTATCTTTGCCAAGAAAACCCAAAATGGGGTCACAAAGAGTTGAACACAACTGAACAACTGTATTTTTCAGATGAGGGGACTGAGGTTCAGAAAAGTTAAGTGATTTGCCCATCGTCACATAGGTGGTGTCAGAAACTGTCTTTGCAGTCCCTTGCAAATATCAGCTGGTTCAAACCTAATACAGCATAAACCCCACATCTATATAGTACAAATACTAACATCAACTCTTTGAAACAACAGAGATGATTTTCCTGGCTCGCAAATAACCAACCTTCAGTACTGTTGAAACGGAAATAAACCAAGTGCACATTAGCATTAACACAAAACATCTACATGCAGTAAACATGGAACTATACAGTGCATCACCTGGGAGGATACTGCAGTGACAACTTACCTAACTACATACATGGAACATTTCAAAAAAACGAGCATACCCATAGCTCCTAGCTAGCAATCAAAAGCAGCAAGCATGGCTGACTAACAAAGCAACGCTAGCTAGCTGCAACAATATCAATAGGTCTATACATAAAATATAACAACTACAAGCAGAAGCCTATGTGCAAAATAAGAGACACTTCCATAACTTGAACATCGCATAAAACATAGTTGAATAAGAATAGCATCAAATTAAGAAACAAATACACAAAAACATGCAAAATTTTACGTGTAGCAATAAACATTCCAATTATTAATATACAAATATTAATGCAATTAATAAATATTATAGCATTATAATAATAATAGTCCATTGGATTACTATGCTGTGCTTAAATAGTATAATAGCATAGCAAAAGATATGAATTTAAAACATGGAAAGGACCAATAAATTCACATATGAACATGTTACACCTAATTATACATAGCAGAATTCAGGCATCTAATAAATGTACCATATAAATAAATTTAGCAATTGCACAATAGCAAAATGAAGACAAGCCCAGATACATGTTTTACACTTAAATGAACAACCAGATATTATATTCCTATAGAGCTGGCCCATGCAGTGAGGCTATCTCAATTTACAATATAATACAATAAACAATAAGCCTACTATGTGTTAGGGTAGACACTATGGCTCAAAGGGAGAGGGTGCCAGGCTAGAATCATATCTATCTGCTCCCAAAGTGCTATTTCTTATTGGGTAAGGAGGTCTTCAAGCTTGATATCCAAGGTTTGACACCCTTTCCACCAAATGTCACTTCCAGAATGAGCACATGGGGAAAATAGAAAAGAAAATTATTTATCCAAACAGAATAGCAAAACCAATAAATAAAATAGATCAATAAATCAATAGCAAAACAAAAATCAGAGATCACATACATATGAAAATGTATGGCAGACAATGCAGACTAAAGGAGAGGTAATTCAGTGAGAGAGAGAGAGAGAGAGAGAGAGAGAGAGAGAGAGTCCTTGATTCCACCTGCAGGAGAAGTCGCTAGCGTTGCAAACTGAGAATAGGGACATGATCCAATTCCACTTGTTTTCTACCCAGAATCTTCTTGCCTTGATGGCCCTAAAGAGAGATTCTAGAGGCTAGAAGAACCCTCAGAGATACCAAAGACTGGATCTCTCTTCTCTCCTCTCAGCAGTTGAGGGGCATGAATCTCCACCATTGAAGAGAGAGTCCCATGCTTATGAGTTCTGAAGCTTAGGTTACATTTGTAAAACTCTTTATAAACCATAAAGAGCTTCATAAATGATAACTATTGTTATTCTTTCCATTTTATAGCTGAAGAAACCAAAGCTGTGCAAAAATGTTAGAAGTAGATTTGGGGGAGAACATAGCTGAGTCCATTTTCTCCTGTGTTTACTATTATTATATTTCTTTCCCTATCTGCATTATTATTCTTTGACAGGTCTTGAAAGTCTCTTTCAGTATTTCTCTTCCTCCAATCACTTTAAGATTACAAAAGAAAACACATAGGACTTTGAACAGTTCTAGAACTCACCCCCTTCTCTTAATTTTATCAAATAAAACAGGTCATAGGAGCTGATGAAGAAGATATTGTTTTATTTATCTCTCCTCCCTCCTCCTCTCATGAGTGAGCTTCTATAATGTTAATGGGATATAAGATCTTCCCCACCCATTAATAGGCCTCACGTGGCCTTAATGGCCTTCCCATTAGGGAAGGTTGCTTAGGGGAGGCTTGCTTGTAGGAAGGCTTTCACACCTTTTATTAATTTCTTTTTTTTTTAAAGCAATTGGGGTTAAGTAACTTGCTCAAGGTTACATGGCCAGTTATTTCTGGGTGTGGTACTGAGTATCAGAGGCCGGATTTGATCCAGGTCATCCTGACACTGGAGCCTGTGCTCTTACTCGCTGAGCCACCCGGCTGCCCCTAAGCAATTGAGGTTAAGTAACTTGCTCAAGGTTACACAGCCAGGTGTTTCTGGGTGGGTGCGAAGTGTTCAAGCCCGGGATTCGATCTGCAGGTCGTTCTGACACTGGAGCCAGTGCTCTTACTCGCTGTGCTACCTGGCCGCCCCGACCTTTTATTAATTTCTAATTAGGCACTGAGTCACGAGGGTTGTGATGCCCACTGGCTCTAAAAAAAAAAGGTATATATACTCTGAGGTTAGCATTTTGCTTTGGGGTTCACTTGTGTGATTTGGCCAGATGAGATTCTGGGTAGCCATTAAGGAGCCCCTCCTCCCCTCCCTGCGAAAAACCCAGAAGTCGGTGCTTCTCTCTCTGGTAATTATGTATATATCTACATCTGACCCCTTGGTCAGACAGTTGGATCTGTCTGTTGATCTGTGCTAATTTCTCAGACAGAAGCCCTGTCTGTTTGTCTTTGTTTTTCTGCTTGTATTTTCTCTATTTTCTTTGTATTTTCTCTGAAGTTCAAGGTACTGACTTCTCCCCTGAGCTAATTAATGCAATTAAAAATATTGTTGACCCCTTGAACAGCTGTCTTCCCTAGTAAAGCAGATCTAAGAACCTGTGCTAGCAGCCATTCTGGTTATGCCAGTGTGGTTGCTGCTACAGCTTCTTAAAAGCAGAGACTTTTTCACCTTTCTTTGTATCCCTAATATTTAGCACAGTTGCAGCTATAGAGTCAACTGCAAAATGCTCTATTTGGCATTCAAATCCCTTCCTAATCTTGTCCCCTTCTACCTTTCCCATCTTCTTAGACCTTACTCCCTGATGCCTATTCTTTGATCCAGTGATACTGGCCTCCAGGCTGTTCCATGAACTCCACACTCCATATCTTGGTTCCTGCCACCTCATCTCCACCTACTCCCTTTCCTGGCTTCCTTTAAGTCCCAACTAAAATCACACCTTCTACTGGAATCATTTCCTGACCCTTCTTAACTCTAGTGCCTTCTCTCTACTTATTTCCTATATATCCTATATATGGCTTGTTGGCACATATTTGTTTGTTGTCCCCCCTCCCCCATTAGAGTATGAACTCCTTGAGGTCAGAGACTTTTTGTCTTTTTTTGTATCCCCAGTGCCTGCCTGGCACATAGTAAGTATTTAACAAAGTCTAGTTGACTTGAATGGGTTGGTACAACTTGGAAAAGCTTTAGCATGAATTTCCCTGTGATAATAATTTTCTTTCAACTAAGGACAAAACACATAGCAACCAAGAGAACTAGAACTGGGGAGTTGGGGGGAATGGCAGGGGACAGTGAAAAGACATCTGTTGAGCTCAAGACAAAAACAAAATACAAGATACTGGTTTAACAGAGCTCCTTAGTTTTTCTATAAACTACCATTTGGTAGGATTCTGCATAATTCAGTTCAACAAACATTTTTGGTTTTGAACTAGAACTGTGATTTCATTCCTATTAGAAATTCCTGATAAGGAAATTCACCTTCCCAATGCAGATCTGATGCTGCTTTTCAATTTAGTCTTTGGAGAGTTGCCTGGGACTCACTGCTAGTAGATGTCAGAAATTTATGAAGTGCTTATTATGGGCCAGTATCCCATAACCAAGTGCTAAATAATGAGGATACCATGACAAAAAGGAAAGAGACTGGACCTTCAAACAGTTTTTCATACATTGGGATAATGTATGCCAAGCTCTTTAAATACTTTAACATGCTCTATAAATATTAGGGATTTTTATGCCTTTGCATTTTCTTTGCATTTTTAGTACCTGCATAGTACCTGGTACAGAGTAAGTGGGTGGTGTGGTGGTGCTATGGTGGTAGTTGGTGGTTGGTGGTGGTAGTAGTTGAGATTCAAATCTGCTCATCTTCACCTTTTTTGTGTCAATCAACAAATAAGCATTTATTAAGTACTTACTATGTTCCAAGCACTGTGCTAAGTGCTAAGGATACAAAAACAAAATAATAATTATAATAATTTAACAGTACCTGCCCTCAAGAAGCTTACATTCAAATGGGGAAGGTAACATGAGCATATGTAATTACATCCAGAATATATACAAAATGAATACAAGGTAGTTTGGGGAGGGAGTGCCATAGCACCTGGAGAATAAAGAAAGACTTCATAGAGAAGGTTGATTCTGGAGCTGAACTTTGAAGAAAAACAAAGGTTTCAAGTGGTGGAGGGAGTAATATGTAAGAAGACTGGAAAGGCATGATAGGGCTAGGTTTCAAAGAGCTCCAAAGGTCAAACTGAGGGGTATTTTTGATCTTAGAGGTAATAGGTAGGTACTTAAGTTTATTGGAAGAGAGGGTTATTAATTGGGTAGGAAGTGATGGGTGTTCATTGGGTAGGAAGTGACATGACCAGACCTACAGCTGAGGAAAATTATTTTGGTGAGGAGAGGCTTGAGATAAGGAAATCAAGTAAGAGGACCCTAGTCCAGAGGAGAGGGCATGACAGCTTGACTGGGGGTGATGGCTGAGTGAAAGAAGAAAAAGGGGTTTCTAAGAGAGAAGTTGGGAAAACAGAAGCAAGATTTGGTAACTGATTGTACATGAGGGGTGAATTAAGGTGAAGACATACCTCTTCAGGAGAGACTGAAGTAAAGGGAAAATGGTGGGGAGAGGAGAAAGATAACAAAAATTTGTAATGGATCCAAATCAAGCCCAGTTTCATGACTTCCTCTAGCTCCATTTAATTGTGTATAAGCAGGAGGGGAAACAAATGTGTGAGAGTAATCCAAGGACAGGGTTTGTCAAGATATGAGTGGCAATAGGATAAGGGATCAAGGAAATCAAGATAGAACGTGGGGCCAAATTGAACTCGATCACTGAGAGACTGAGAAGGGAAGAGAATATATAAGTAGAGCAAAGGAGATCTGCTGGCAAAGTACTGAGGCATCCAGATGTAAAGAACTCTGAATCTGGGGTCAGAGAGACAGTAGTTCAAGTCCAAGTTCTGACACAATACTGGCTAGATAACCCTGGGTAGTCACTGAACCTCTTAGTTCCCTCAGGTAATTCTCTAAGACTTTAAATTGCAGAATATTTGCCAATAGAGGCAGCTAATAGTACAATAGAGTGCCATGTCTGGAGTCAGGAATACTTCAATTCAAATCCATTTCCATGTACTTGCTAGCTGTCTGATCCAGGACAAATCACCTCTGCTGCCTCAGTTTCCTCAACTGTAAAATGGGTGTGATAATAATAGCACCTACCTCCCAATGTTGTTGTAAGGATCAAATGAGTTAATATTTGTGAAACACTTAGCACACTGCCTTGCACACAGTAGGATCTTAATAAATACTTGTTCCAAGAAGTTTTCAGAAGAAATAAAGCTATCAATAGTCACATTGTAAAAAAAAATGTTCTAAATCACTATCAATTAGAGAAATGCAAATTAAAACAACTCTGAGATACCTCCTCACCTATCGGATCGGCTAACCTGACAAAAGGAAAATTACAAATACTGAAGGGGACATAGAAAAATTGGTTCACTAATGTATTGTTGGTGGGATTGGGAACTAGTCCAACCATTCTGGAGAATAATTTGGAGCTTCTCCCAAAAGGCTATAAAACTGTGCCTATCCTTTGACCTAGAAATACCACTATTAGGTCTGCATCACAAAGAAATTAAACAAAAGGGGAGAAGACCTATTTGCAAGTGTAAACTCCATATATAATATGTACACATGTATAATATATACATATATATGTGATCAGCTCTTTGTGTGGTGGCAAAGAATTGGAAATTTGAGAGGATGCCCATTAATTGGAGAATGGCTGAACCAGTTGTGGTATATGATTGTGATGGAATATTTTGTGCTATAAGAAATGACAAGCAGGATGCTTTGAGAAAAACCTGGGAAGACTTACATGAACTGATGCAAAGTGAAGTGAGCAGAAACAGGAGGATATTGTACAGCTATATCGTGCAATGATAAACTATGAAAGACTCAGCTATTCTGCTCAAGAAAATTCCAAAGAACCCATGATGCAAAATGCTATCCACCTACAGAGAACTAATAAACTTAGAATGCAAATTAAAACATTTTTTCATTTATCTTTCTTCTTTTTCTATTTTTCTCTTTTTGGAGGGGGAAGGCAGGGCAATTGGGATTAAATGACTCATCCAAGGTCACACAGTTAATAAGCATTAAGTGTCTGAGGACAGATTTGAACTTGAGTCCTCCTGACTCCAGGGCCAGTGCTCTATTCACTGTGCCAGCTAGCTGCCCATACTTTATTTTTCTTGGGGGTATTTGTATGTGTTTTCTTTTGCAACTTGAATAATATTGAAATGTGTTTTGCATGACTTCACATGTATAATCAAAATCATATTGCTTTCCTTCTCAAGAAGTTGGGTGGGGAATAGGAGGAGGGAAAGAATTTGGAACTCAAGATTTTTACAAATGAGTTAAAAAATTTACATGTAGTTGGGAAATATTTAACAAAATTATTATTTTTTTAATTTTAGAAATAAATGCTTTTTCTCTTCATCTTCTCTCTCCTCCCTCACCAAGTCTAACTTGATGAAGGCAGTTTTCTCACTAAAAGTCATGATGTGATGAGGGCAACTTCATCACTTGGAATTCCCTTTACCAATAAAACCCCAGGTTTCAAGAAAAGAGATTGTCAGGGCAGCTAAATGGAGCAGTGAGTAGAGCACTGGCCCTGAAGTCAGGAGGACCTGAGTTCAAATTCGGCTTCAGACATTTAACACTTACTAGCTGTGTGACCTTGGGCAAGTCATTTAACCCCAATTGCCCTCCAAAAAGCAAAAAAGAAAAGAAAAGAGATTGACGAGAGATAGCTCATAGAAGATAGCTAGGCCAGCCTTGAAAGACCCAATTCTGAAATATAAGAGCTATATAACCATCAGCAAATAAATCACTTAACCCCCAAGCAACTCTCTAATACTATAAGTTACAGAATAGACAAACCAGTTGTCTCCTTAGATAAATGAAATTTCCTTACTAGGGTGTCCCCTACACCAAAGAAATCACTGATACAGTCTGACAAAAAAAGCAAATGTATGTATTTCTAAATGACACATTTACATTGTATATATAGGGAATAACATTTTTTACCAAATACTTTATCTCACTTGACCATTTGACCCTAATAACCTAGTGAGATAGGTGATGCAGGTATTTTATTATTCCTATTCTACAGATAGAGAAACTGAGATAAACAGAGGGAAAGTGATTTACCGAGTTACATACAGCTAGTAAGAGAAAGACCAGGAAAAATAACCCAGGTCTTTTGACTCCAGATCTAATGTTCTTTATGTCATATTGCTTCTTCAGAGGGAGGATAGCCCAACTTCCTGTCCCTCTAAAAGCCCTCTAAAGCCCTCCTAAAAGCCTCTAAAAGCTTGTTAACATATTAGCATCTGTTGCTCTGATTGCCCCCCCCCCCCCCCCCCAGCACCTAGCACACAGGCATTTAATACATCCTCTTTAGAGTTGCATCATACAGTACTCCACCCCTTGAGGCCACCTCTGGAGAAGCATGCCCTATAGGAAAGTCCCACACCCTCCCAAAATGAAATATGTCTCCAGGGTCAGCAATTAGCAAAGGGAAGCCTGAGCAGAGAAAGGAATTTTTATACTGCTATTTCTCAATGTGGGGAAAAATTGCAGTTAAAGGTTTTGTTTGGTGTTAAATTGGGGGTGATATCATTTACAAAGTATTGACGTCCTCCCTAGGGCCAGCCCAGGATCTGACCTCCATTGCTGACTCATCACTTTAGCCCTCGACTCAGCATGGTCATAACAGGCAGGACTGAAAAAGCTGCAGAGTTGACTCAGCCCTGTCTCACCAAGGAGAGAACAGCTTCCTAGTTTTCACTGCAGCCCTTCTCCAAGGTCTCTTATGTTACACAAAGGATAAAAAGATTCTCTTTGCCCAGTAGAGAATCTTTTGTTGAATAGCTGAGGCCTGCACAACAGGAACCAAGAACAAATAAGAAGGATTTTTTTTTTTTTTGCCCTGTGTAAGTTCATTCATTCAAGAAGCAATTTGGTCCAGAAGATAGAAGTCTGGCCTTCTAGGTCAGGAAGCCTTTGTTTCCTGTTCTACCTCTGAGTCGCCCTAACTCTATGAACAATGAGGAGTCACTTAGCTACTCAGAGTTTCAATGCAAGTGAGTGGCAGATCACTGTAAGAGAAGGGAATTTCCACATAGAGACTGATACCAATAAAAGCACAGATTTTAATCCCTTCCTTCCTCCCCTTCCCCCCAGTCCAAAATTCATTCATTCAATGAACACTTCAATGTGGTTTAAATTTTTTAAAACAATCATAGTAACTACCATTTATATAATTCCTACTGTATGTCAGGCACTATGCTAAGCACTTTACAAATGTTATCTCATTTGAAATAACATTATAACCCAGCAACATACATGCTGTTATAATTCTCACTTTTCAGTTAAGGAAATCGAGGCAAACAGATGTTAAGTGATTTGTCCAACATCACACAGCCAGTTTGAGGTTGAATTTGAATTCAGGTCTTCCTGACTCCAGGTATAGGTGTTCTATCCATAGCGCCATCTAACTTGCCTCAGAATTTCAGAATACTTGTGAAAAATGAAATCTATGAAACTTGTCTCACCAGTCCTTAATCGTTTTCATTAGCTCAAATGTCCTTGCAGTTACTTCCACAATATTTCAAAATATCTAATTCCAGCCGTGTGGTTACTCTCTTCCTCCCACCCACACAGACCACAGCTCTTTAGCTGAATTTTCGCTTTGTAGACAACTTCACGAACAGGAAGGATCAAAGAATTTCCTAATTTAGTGATAAGTCTTTTGATGATGAGCTTCTCCAAACTCAGCTAGGGTGATTCTTTTTTTTGGAGGGGGAAAAGCAGGGCAATTGGGGTTAAGTGACTTGCCCAAGGTCACACGGCTAGTAAGTGTTAGGTGTCTGAGACCAGATTTGAACTCAGGTCCTCTTATCTCCAGGGCCCATGCTCTATTCAATTAGGGTGCTTCTGAGACACATGAATGTTGTCTCATTACCATTGTCATATCCAAACTTCACTCTTCTGTCATGATGTTCAAAAACCCAGGGTTACTAATGCTACTAGTAAGACACTGGAGGACTTTAGCAGAAGGCCTTGCAATTACCCAAACTGGAATTATTCACTGTATGTCTTTTCACAGTAGAGAATGTTCGATTCTAATATTTTATATTAAAGTTGGTGTTATGCTGAATATCAAGCTAAATTTTATGCTATATACTAAACTTTATACCAAAGTTGATACTAAAATAAATACAATAAATTGAAAAAACCCACTTATTAAGCACCTATTATGTACTAGGCACTGTGCTAAGTGCTGGGGATACAAAAAGAGGCAAAAGAAAGTCTGCCTTCATGGAGTTTCCAATCTAATTCACAGAAAAAATAATATATGACCAACAAATAATTCCATCTAGTCATCAATATGAATCATAGGAATACTAGATTTAGAGATAGAAAAAAAAAATTGAAGATCATCTTGTCTGCCCTCCCCATTTTGTAAACAAGAAAGCTGAGGCCCGGAAAAGCTATTAAGTTAGTTGTTCAAGGTCATAGGACAATACATAGAAAATAAAGAAAAATAAATAGAAAAGCTGAATTTCAACCCAGGTCCCAAATTGCAGATCTTACTAATAATTATTCTTTTATGATTTAACCAGTGTCGGGAATTCCCAGCATGGAAACGTTGTCTACTTACTCAGATCATCAACAAATCTGACTTTTAGTCTTAAAAGGGCTATCCAAGGTACTGGGAAGTTAAGCACCTTATACACACTGTTACAATGAGGATGAGGCAGAGAAGGAGATGAGCCCAGGTCTTCTCAATTTCAGGGCTGGCCCTATAACCCCTGTGATATGTCATCTCTCTGTAGTGAAATATAATAGGAGACTTTAAATTTCCTTCATTCAGCATGTTATAATCTAATAGCCTTGGCAATTATGTAGTCACCTTCCTGTTCGTGGTCAATGAGAAGTTTGAAGCTACCTATCAAAGAGAACTATTATATTCCCTCTACATATCAGATTTGAGAGTCTCACCTTAGTTTGAGCCTTTATAGTGAAAAAAAAATAGAATCCAACTATTGTTAGTTAGTTATGTTGTTCTTCCTCCCTCTCCTGTTACCAGCCGCTCCCCTAATTACTTTGACTTAGGAAGATATGCTTAAGAAGAATATATTAAACACCTGCTATGGGCCGGGTACTAAGTGCTTTACAAATATTATCTTAATTGATTCTCACAACAGACCCCTGGGAAGTAGGTGCTATTATTACCTTCACTTTACAGATGAGGAAACTGAGGCAAACAGAGGTTACTTAAGTTGTCCAGGATCACACAGCTAGTAAGTATCTGAAAGCCAGATTTGAACTCGGGTCTTCCTGATTCCAAGTCCATCACTCTACCCACTGGCCACCTAGGTTTTACTTTGAATATATTTTGCATTTACTTGCCTGTGTCTGTATTGTTCCCTGCCCCATCGTGGGAAGTAGAAAGTAAGGTCCCTAAAGGCAAGAACTGTTTTCATTTTTGGCTTGGCATCTAAACTCATTTATCTGGCATATAATAAATATTGTGCTTAATAATAAAAATGGTGCTTAATAAATGCCTGCTGAATGGAACAGAATTTTGTCAGTTAGGAGATCGCATATTGAGAAAGTTCCCCATGATACAGATAGGCAAGGTCACTTAAAAAAAAAAAAAACAGACTAACTAATCTCATCAGTATCAATGTCCAGGATTTTGCTTCCGATCAGGACTTTTCTATTAACAGCTGTCCTGTTATCAGATAACACCACAAGAACGTCATAGCCATCCTTCTAAAGAGAAATAGCCCAGACTACCCCATCAGCTCATCTCCATCTTCATTGGCTCAGGAAAACATGTATTACTATAAAGGAAAACTGACATTACCAGAATTTGAATTATATTATATTCATGGCAGAGAACTCATTAATATAGCTAATGGAATGCTAAAAATGGTCACTGTGTTCAGACCCTAGGGGTTAGTTACTGACTTCCTGTAGGGATTATAGACATAAAAATAAAAAAACCCAAGTGTCACTAGCACAGACAACATCTGGGACCTCTCTAAGGCCTGGGGAATAGCAACAGGACATTCTTGGTTTGGGTTTTAGCTTTTACAAAGGGATATTTACTTCAAAAATAGAGTGATAGCAAAGGGACGAATACTTCACAGTTTTTTAGGGGTATATTCTCACCTATACCACTCTACCTTGGTCTCTGGTGAGAATGACCTCAGGTTTAATATAGTTTCAACAGTACATTGATTCTACCCAATCCACAGCCAAAGGTGACATGGCTGCCAGATAAGTTCTCCTCTCAGTTACCAATGGGCTGGGTCCCAAATGTCACTTCTAAAGGTCACTCCTTGCTCTTTGGGACATCAACGCTGGGATCTAGCATTGTATCATGGATCCAGACTCATGGAGACTGTCTCTTCTAACCTTTTGTGACTCACAGAGTCAGAGCCTACAGATAAATCCCCTTTATCTAAATTGCTGCAGATGCTGGGGCAAAATAACAAGGCCCATTTTCATAGGACCAAATGTTGACTTCAGAGAGGAAAAGCCCCAAGGCCTATCCCAAACACCAACTCTCATCTCCAGGCATTCTCTCTGATTGTTCCCTATCCCTGAGATGCTCTTCCACTTCTGCTCTGACTACTGATTTCTCTGGCTTCCTGTAAGACCCAATTAAAATCATGGCTTTTACTAGAAGCCTTCCCCAACCCCTCTAAATTCTAGTGCCTTATTTCTTAATTATTTCCTATCTATGCTGTATGTAACTCTTTTTGTATATATTTGTTTTTGCATTGTCTTTCCCATTAGATTGTAAGCTCTTTGAGGGCAGGGACTATCTTTTGCCTCCTTTTGTAGCCCCAGAGCTTAGCACATAATACTTTGCACATAGTAGACAATAAATTTTTATTACTTGATTGATGAATGTCATCAAAAATGTACAGATAAGAGAAGTCAGCTGAAGAACCCGGTGGAACATTATCCATGGCTTGGTGATGTGTTGCTCTGGTCTTGGAGTCTTGGAAAAAGATCTATGTTCAAATCCCACATCTAACATTTGCTAGCTATGTGACCCTGCCCAAGTCATTTAACCTGTCTCAACCTCAGTTTCCTCATCTATAAAATAAAGATTATAATAGCACCTACCTCACAGGGCTTTTGAGAGGACTAAACGAAAAAACTTACATACAGTGCTTTACAAACCTTAAGGTACTATATATATGCTATTATTATTGAGTACATATTACCCAAACCACTAGAACCTCAGTTAGTAGAGAGGTTAGAGAAGCTTGCTTTTTCCCCTTTGAATCACTCCCCATTACAGAAGGGCATTTCTATAAGCACTAACTTGCCCAGAGAAACAAAGGAGATTTTAAGGAAATACAGGGGATTTCTTTTTTTTAATGTCAGAGAAAAAGCTGATTAATCATTCTCTGTTTTGGGATAAAGAGGTATATCAGAACATGGTTACTCAGGGCAAAAGACATCCAGAGAATGAACTCTGAATAGAAAGGAATGAATATTAAAGATAAAAACCAGAGTAACTGTTCCTATAAAAGAAAGAAAATCTTAATGAACCAGGAGTTAAATTCCTACTAAAATCAGAGGTTAAGATGCTAACACCACATTAGAAAAACAAACTTAAAAAAGTGATGCATCCATTCCTCCTACAATGGGGTGCCATTTCACATACATAATTTCACATCCAAATGTGATTATAAGATCAAAGATGTAGAGCTGAAAGGAATCTTAGGATCCATCTAGTCCAGCCCTCTTGCTTTACAAGTGAGGAAATGGAGCCTGGAGAAGTTAAGTGATTCATCCAAGGTCATGCAAGTGGCAGGTAGGAGAGCTGGGATTCAAACCCAGGACTGCTGAGGCCTAATAAACCATTTTTTCCACTGCACCACACTGTGAGGTGGAATTCTAAAGCTAGAGAAATGAAGGCAAATGCTACAGTGAAAAAGAAAATTCAATTTGAAATCAAAGAAACTGATTTTTAAATCCTGATTCTACTACTTACTATCCATGTGAACTAAGAAACTCACTTCACATTCTTTGTCCTCAGTTTCATCATCAATAAAATGAGATTGGACTGGATGAATGCTAAGGTGCCCTCTAAATGAGAAATGTATGAGAAACCTCAGGTTAATGACAATGGGAGAATGGAGATGGGTCTTTGGAGACTCCTTCAACCCCTTACTCTCATCTTTTTGGTTAGGTTTCAATGCCTGAATTAATGAAGCCTCAAAAATAGGAAGTAGCCTCATAATTAAACTAAGCACTAAGTAAATTCTTTGTTATAGTATCATTTATGTAGTACTGTAAGGTTCACAAAATGCTTTACAAATATTATTTTATGTTTGCCTTGGAGACTCAAACTCAATTCCAACAAGAAATCTGATTACCTTCCTCTTTCCTTCTTGAACTCTATCACTTTTTTTCTTCCCATGTCTGTCCCCATCCCAACCCACTACTGCCTCCATTGCTTTTTGTTTTTGTTTTGCTTTTTTTTGGAGGGGGGAATGCAGGGCAATTGGAGTCAAGTGTTTTGCCCAAGGTCACAGGGCTAGTAAGTGTTATGTGTCTGAGGTCGGATTTGAACTCAATTCCTCCTGACTCCGGGGTGGGTGTTCTATTCAGTATACCACCTATCTGCCCCCATGCCTCCATTGCTTTTGGAGGAGCTTTGATAGTGTCTTGGGCTTCAACATTATTTCAGAATGATGAAAAATGACATATGGTTCTCCCACAATTAGATCATTTGTCTCTCTAATCAATTTACCATCCTAGACAAAGGACCTAGGAAGACCTAACCCACTGAGGGACTAAGCCATCAATGCCTTCTCCTTTGAGGGAAAGAACCAGGTAAACTGCTGTGGTTTCATCAGAACTCTAGCTTACTTCAATCCCATAGAAGAAAATTTTAAAAACAAATATAAGGATGAACAAAACCACCCGACAACCAGGGCAATAAACTGCATTTTGCTTCTCCATTATGAAAAGTAGATACAAATAACAAAATTTTTCCACATGAATGATTACAGGCACTATGCCAAATGGTTGGAGTAAATACTTCAGATGAGCAGCTGGGTAGCACTGTCAACAGAACAAGATCCAAGAAGCCAACCAAGATGGGGACAGTGCTATATCATTTGGAGAGTTCATCATGGTTTTTTTTTTTTTAAGCAATCAGGGTTAAGTAACTTGCTCAAGGTTACACGGCCAGTTATTTCTGGGTGGGTGCTAAGTATCTGAGCCTGGATTTGATTCCCAGGTCATCCCGACACTGGAGCCGGTGCTCTTACCACTGTAGCCGCCCCTATCATGGTTTTGAGTAAGGGAATGTAGAGCAGAACAATGAGAGTTCAATTTCCACATTAATACACTGGAAGCAATTTTTCCTTTACTACTGTTTAAGAAATAGAAGCTCAGGGCCATCTAGGTGGTGCAGTCAATAGAGCACTGGCCCTGGAGTCAGGAGGACCTGAGTTCAAATCTTGCCTCAGACACTTCACACTTACTAGCCATATGACCTTGGGTAAATCACTTAACCACAATTGCCCTGACTTTCCCCCTCCAAAAAAACAGGAATAAGAAGTAAAATAACTCCAAGGTACCAATTCACACCTGTCAGATTGGCTAAAATGACAAAAAAGGAAAATGTTGGAGGGGAAGTGGGACTGATCTAACTATTCTGGAAAGTAATTTGGAACTGTGCCCAAGGGCTATAAAACTGTGCACACCCTTTGATCCAGCAATATCACTGCTAGTTCTATATCTCAAAGACATATCAAAAAAATTGGAGAAAAGACACACATGTCCAGAAATATTTATAGCAGCTCTTTTTGTGGTGGCTAAGAATTGGAAATCAAAGGGATGCCCATAGATTGGGGAACGGCTAAACAAGCTATAACGAATGGTTCTAATGGAATATTGTTGCGCTGTAAGAAATGACGAGCAGGGTGACTTCAGAAAAACCTGGAAAGACTTACATGAACTGATGCAGAGTGAAGTGAACAGAACCAGGAGAACATTGTACATAGTAACAGCAATACTGTTCAGTGAAGAATTGTGAATAGCTTAGTTATGCTCGGCAATACAACGATCCAAGACAATTCCAAAGGACTAATGATGAAGTATACTATCCATGTCCAGAGAAAGAACTGATATTGATTGAATACAGACTGACACATACTATTTTCCACTTTCTTTTATTTTTTTCTTTTATTCTAGTCTTCTCGTACAAAATGACTAATGTGGAAATGTTTTACATAATTGAATGTATATAACCTGTATCTGATTTCTTGCCATCTCAAGAAGCAGGAAGAGGGGAAGGGAGGCAGGGAGAGAATTTGAAACACAAAACTTTAAGTAATAAATGTTTAAAAAAAATTAAAAAGAAATAGAAGCTCAGCCCCTTCTCTTCCAAAGCAACACTGCTGTTTCATGACAAGCTCTGAGAGGTTCTGTCAGGCCCAGCCTGTCTTTGTTGTTAGAAACAGGGATCTGGAGAATAGTAGACTTAGCCTCTCCCCTTCTTTTCATTTTGCCAAACACCATTTATTGATATTGCTTTTCCCTACCGTGTTGCTGTCAGCTATATAATTATCAATCTAAGGAAGTAAAGGAGGCAACCATATCTGCAGAGCCAGCAAGCCTCCTTCACTGGATGGAAACTGTAGCCATACTTCTTGTGGTCAGGCTTTGGCATACAGATTCCCTTTTTCCTAATATCTACACCCACACGTAGATAACTACACAGTCAATCTTTCAGTCTCCCTGTTGCTTTTTATTGAACCTCCCACCATCTTTTCTTCCCCCAAGCTAGGCCTATTACACTCTCACATCTCTGATATATCATGGCTTATAAAATCAAGGAGGGGATTTGGTTGGTTTTTAACCACTTTTCACTCTTTTTTTTTTTTTTGGAGGGCAATTGGGGTTAAATGACTTGCATAAGGTCACAGGCTAGTTTTTATGTTAAGTGGCTGAGGCCAAATTTGAACTAAGGTCCTCCTGACTCCAGGGCTGGTGCTCTATTCACTGCACCACCTAGCCACCCCATCCACCCACTTTTCACTCTTAACTGAGACCCAAAGACCCAACCTCCCCAAGAACATTTGTTGTTGTTCAATCATGTCCAACTCTTTGTAACCATACTGTCCATGGAGTTTTCTTGGCAAAAAATACTAGAGTAATTTGTTATTTACTTCTCCAGTGGATTGAGACAAGCAGAGGTTAAATGACTTGCCCAGGGTCACACAGCTAGTAAGGACTGAGGTCAGATTTGAAGTCAGGTCTTTCTGACTCCAGGCCCAGCACTCTACCACTGAACCCATCTTGCTGTTGTTCCCAGGAACATTTGGGTAACCAAAACTCTTTCTGAAAGAATGCTGTCAGAGGAAATGCAGCAAGGCACAGTTGAAAGATCACTGACTTTGAGGTCAGAGGACCTGGGCTCAAATCCCACCTTGAATGGTTACAATCTGTGTGACTTTGGGCAAAGCACTTAATCTCCCAGGGCCTCAATTTCCTCAACTATAAAAATAAAGAGGTTGGACTAGATGATCCCTGAGTTCCCTTCCAGCTCTACACCTATGATGATATATTCTTTGGGTTCTGTGAACTCGGCATGGTAGTTGAAGAGATGCTCAGTGGAGATTTCATTCTTGAAAGGTTGTGGGCAGGGTAAGAAGTCAAGACAGAGACATCTCCAATTCATCAACTCACCCTCCTTCCAGACTTCCTTATTCCTGGCCTCCCAATTTTGTCATCCCCAACTCCTTGCTGTCTCTGGCTTCACATATTGAATCAGTTGACAAACTTTGCTATTCCTACTTCTACAACATCTCTTGCTGTAGAATCTGTCCTGACTCTTCACATAGCTACTACCTAAGTTCAAGCTTTATCACCTTTCAAACAGAGTATGGCAATAACCTGATTGGTCTTCCTGCCTCAAATTTCTTCCCACTCCAACCCATCTTCCCATAAAACTACCCTAGGTCATTTTCCCTCAGAATGATCAGATCTTATTATTTCACTCCCTTATTGAATAAATTCTAGTGGCTCATTATGACCTCTAGGATCAAAAATGCACTTATCTGTTAAGTTTTTAAAGTCATTCACAACCTCGACCCAACCTATCTCCCCAGCTTCCTGCATATTATCCCACCCCCCACCTATCTGGCACTGTGACCCAGCCTTCCCTATGTTCCTTAGGGACAGCCCTCCATCTCCCACCTCCATGCCTTTGGGCTAGCAGTCTCCCATGCCTGCAATGCACTCTTTCCTCATTTCTGCCTCAAAAATCCCCTCTTCTCCTTCAAGACAAAGCTCAGGTACCACCCTTACATGAAGCCTTTCCTGATAACCCCCACTGCTAGCACCTTGTCTCTCTACCCTATATATAATTATTTTGTATTTATTTGCATTTCTTCTCTTCATATACATTCTGTATATACTTCTATAAGTACTTCTTATGTTTCTGGAAAGATTGTGAGCTCCTTGAGAGTAGGAATCGTTCCATTCTTTGTGTGTGGTGTCCAGAGCTTAGCATAGTACTTGACACACATTATGTGCTCAAATTCATACTGATTGATTAATTTGCTCACTCAGGTCACTCTCCCTCTGTTTTCTAATTCTTACCATTCACAATTATTCTTGTTACCCTTCAGAAACTAGCCATCCATTGGAAAATACATTTGATTTCTGGGCACTATAGTTACTGGGAAAGCTGCTGTGGTGATGTAAATGTGGGATTTCTAATAGCTACTTGAAAAAGGAGGTTTAGTGCCCTCTTAAGTACCCTGCGTTGACACCTATTGCATGCTAAGCACCCTGAAATCTGTTTCACTTCAAGTGCCCTAGTAGAATGATTAATGTTAAGGAAGTACCTAAATTATCCCAGACCAAGAGATTTAAAGATTGTTCTCAATATCTTGAACTTCCGCTCACAAAAATCTCCTTTAAAATTGATACTTGAAAATAATTATGCTGGGGCTCATAGCCAGCTCTCATTACAACTTCAAAAAGATGAATGCTTTGCAAGGTTAGCCTCTTGATTGACAATCTTCCTAGTTCCTCAGTTCACAGGAGCTGATTCTTCAGAAACAAGGAGCTTGGCACCGATAGCACATCTCGAGGTCGTTTCTCTGTCAAAGTCATCCAAGTTGAGACTTCCCTGAATCAGGCTGTGCTGTTCTAATTGCTATATGAGTTGATTCAATCATTTCTGGAGCTGCCCTGGCCTGACTTTTTCTAGAGAAGGTCAAAAGTTGCTGACCTCTCCTGAATCAATATCAGCTGAAACAGTGAGCTACCATGGATATGAATTACCAGAAACTTTCTCAAGAGGGCATGAGTCTGGCTTCATGATAAAAAGGTATAATTTAAAAATTGTATAAAAGGAAAGAATTGTCAGATGCGATCTCTTGGAGATGTACTCAAGCAGCTTCAGGAAGTGTGTGCTTATGGTTCTTGAGGGGGAAAATGCATTTTTTGCCATTTGATTCTATAGCAAACTGTTTTAATCCATGGTAGTACCTTGCTATCTCATAATATTTTGAAAGGACAGATCTTGGAGAATTCCACTGGAGATATCTATAGGGAAAATACTTTATTATTTATTACTTAATATTGTTTGAACCTAGCTTTATATGGCTAGAAATTCTCCAACCCTAGGCTCACCATAGATCATGCTGACCTCAGAGACCTTCCAGAGATGCTGGAGATCACCACAAGGAATGCTCAGACTTCTCCCAGGTTTTGTTTTGGTTTCACCCAGGACTTGAGTCCACCCAATAGCTTATATTTTGACTTTGCCCAAGTTTCAGTGACCATTTATGCTTACCTGATGATGTACATCTGACCATGTGCAGCAGTATGGTACAGTGGAAAGTAGAGTTGTTCTAGAACCTGAAGAACTAGCTTTAAATCCTGCCTCTCACTTGTTCCCTATGTGATCTTGTACAAGTCCCTTTATTTCCAGGAGTCTCAATTTTCCCATCTGTAAAATGAAGGGGATTAAATGGCCTCTGAAGACCACTTTGCTTCCAAATTTCTAATATTTGATTCCTCTCGCCCCAAGTCCTTACATAGACAAAAAGCTTCCTCTTGGCCCTACCTTCATACAAGTTTGTAAAGTCAAGCCAGGAAGTCAACAAATATTTATTAAAGGAGTTCAGACACTATGCTAAGTCCTGGCAGCACAAACACAAACAAAAAGAAAGACCGCCTCTACCTTCGAGGAGCCTGCATTCTAATGGGGAAGACAACAAATAGAATTAAAAAAGATGAGAGGGGTGGAGTTGATTGAGAAGTACAGAGGCATGCTAGAGCCAACTCTAACCAACTTAAGAGAAGTGGTTGTTAAATTTTTAGTGTATTTATACCTCGGAAATCACTACATATCATGGCTTGATTTATTGTTTTGTTGATTGTCTAGACTTAAGAAAGTATTGATCATTATTAATAATGCATATTACTTAAAAGCATGCATACTTTTTTAGAGAGCCTAGTGGTTAAACACTTACCAGTATAGAAGAAATTTTTTTTATCTATTTCACTAATTAATGCCAATAAGCCAGAATGAATCAGAAACAGGTTTTATTGTACTTGGAGTACAGCATACTCCACCAGTAGTCAATGGGGAATGCACCATTCACAGTTGAACAATATTTATATATTATATGAAAAAAGAAAAATAAAGATGGCTATTGATCAAAATGCAAGTGACCATAACCTAAAAAAAATAGTAAAATATCTTTAAAGGAAAATGTATATCATTACTTATAGGAGATAGATAAGGGAGTTACCATTTTAATATAGTTAGTTTCACTAAATCAAAGAGAACTGCTTGTCGAAACAGACAAGTGAGGAAGATATTGCCAGAACTCTGGAATTCTATAAGCTGTCTATAAGACAGCTGTCTTTTTGTACCAATAAAAGAAGAAAAAGACACTGATGTGTATACTATGTGATGCAGCCAATCTTGCAGTTTCATGAGTCATATACAGCAAAATGCTGACATAAACCAAGATGAAGTCTGTTGTCTTCTTCTTCAAAATTCATCTTAAATGCCAGCATATCTGTTTTGTTCTATAAATACTGCATGAGCTCAGCAGGAGCACAATAGAAAGCTCAAGAAATGAAGTCAGTTCTGGTCTAGAGAGTGACTATAGGCTATTAATAGTAATAACTGGCATTTATAGTGCTTTATAATTTGCAAAATACCTTACATCCATTATCTTATTTGAGCCTTGATGGGGAGTAGAATGGGGAGTAGAATGGTAAAGTCCAGAGTCTGAGAGATGGCTGGTCTGGGCCCTTCCTCAAAATAGAGCATCCTGGTCAAATTCATCAACTGGAAAAGAGAGCTACAGAAACAGAGAAGAGGCAGCTGGAGCATGAATGAAGCAAAGTAGACTGAATACTTGTCTAATTGAATATAATGGACTACATCCAGCTCTAATCTCTCTTCTGATCTCTAGTAGTTTGCAGAACATCTCTATTTGGGTGACCCATTCATGCCTCAAAAATGTACAAATATGAATGTATAATCTTTTCCCTCTCTCCAACTTACCTATGAGTGTTTATAGAACCACATCCTCCTACACTCTAAAGTTTGATACTTCAGTCATCTTTGATTTTTCCCTCTCCTTCATCCCTCACATACAATCATTTGTCATTTTCTATGAATTCTGTGTCCAAGGTGTCTCTCACATCTGTCTTCTTCTCTGCAACAAAACTGACAATATTCTTTCATCAACTTTCACTTTCTTTTAGAAAGAGACTCCAAAGTGCCACTGAACCAGATTAATATGCAATTGGGAAATGTTAACAAAATAAAAATTCAGTTGTTGTTTAGTCATCTAAGTTGTGTCCAACTGTTTGTGATCTCATTTGGGGTTTTCTTAACAAAAATACTAGAATAGTTCACCATTTCCTTCTCCAGCTCATTTTACACACAAGGAAACTAAAACAAACAAGGTTAAGCAACTTTCCCAGGGTCACAAAGCCAATAAGTATCTGAGGCTATATTTGAGCTAAGGTCCTCTTGACTCCAGACCCATCACTCTATCCACTGAACCATATAGATGCCCCCAAAATTCAGTAAAACTTAATGTTAATTTGTGGTTTTCTAACTCAATAATGTTCCTCTTTCTGTATGAGTTTGATACAACTGATTTAGGCCATTGTAAAAGAATCCTAATTTATGATCCTACTCCTTCTAATCTCTCTCCTTTCTCATCAGTAATCCACAGAGCTGCCAAAATCATCTTCCTGAGGAAAAAAGTCTAACTATGTCACTCTGCTGCCCCCAAACATTTACTGGCTCCCTACTGCCAATAGGATAAAATACAGAGCATTTAAGGCTTTACATAATCTAGAATTCAATTTGATTTTGTTTCATATTAATCTCAATCATGCACTCCATGTCCCAGGAGAACTGGAACATTGCCTTTTCTAAATCTGGCAAGCTATCTTCTACTTCTGTGTGTGTGTTGGTCATCAGGCCTGAAATGCATGACCTTTACCATTCAAAATCCCCCTTTTCCTTTAAGACTCAAGTCAGGTACAGGTTCCACCTTCTTCATGAAGCCTTCCAGCAGCTGAGAGTGATCTCTGACTCCTCAAATTGTCATAGATGACTTTATCTGGATCACTCCTGTAAGTCCAACACACCCCACCTTACACTATACTTATCTAGATACTTGTCATATACCTCCCCTTCCCTTGAGCTCCTTAACCATTGGGAGGCATCTCTTTTAATCTTTGTATTCCCAGTATCTAGTACTGAGGATGTCCTTAATAAATTATTATTAAAAATATAAAAAATAGGGGCGGCCAGGTAGCACAGCGAGTAAGAGCACCGGCTCCAGTGTTGAGAAGACCTGGAGATCGAATCCCGGGCTCAGACACTTAGTACCCACACAGAAACACCTGGCCGTGTAACCTTGAGCAAGTTACTTAACCCTGATTGCTTTAAAAAAAAAAAATAAATAAAATATAAAAAATGATAAAAATGTGTTGTTATTATTCTTACATTTATCCTATGTACTTACTCTTCACCTTGAGAGCCCTAAGCAGCTGCCTGAAGAAATAACCTAGAATCATTTTCAAGAAATTATAAAGGGTATCCTTTATATCTTAGGTCCAAAGGGTAAAATAGAAATTAAAATAATCCACTAATCATCTCCTGAAAGTGGTCCCGAAATGAAAACTGCCAGGAATATTATAACCAAATTCAGAACTTCCAGGTCAAGGAGAAAATATTGCAAGTAGCGAGAAAAAAACAATTCAAATGTCATACAGTCACAGTCAGGATCACATAAGAGTTAGCAAATTCCACATTAAACAAGCAGAAGGCATGGAATTTGATATTCTGGAAGACAAAGGGGCTAGGATCACAACCAGAAAAATTGAGCATAATACTTTAAGAGAAAAATTGGATATTTGATGAAATAAAGGACTTTGCAACATTCCTGATGAAAAGACCAGAGGTGAATAGAAAATGTGACATGCAAACACAAGACAAGAAAAGCATAAAAAGGTGAACATAAAAGAGCAATCATAAGAGACTTAATTAAGTTAAACTGTTTGCATTGCTATGTAGGAAGATGATACAGGTAACTTCTAAAACTTTATCATTATTAGGGCAGTTAGAAGAAGTCTCTTACCCTATGGGGTATAAGTGTGAGCTAATTATGTTGGGTTGATCTTCAAAAAAATGAAAGAAAGAAAAAGAGGGATGTTTTTGGAGAAGGGGGAAGGGAGAAGTAAAATGGGAAAAAATGTTCCCACATAAAAGAAGCACATAAGAAAGAGCTTTTATGGTAAAGGGGAAAATGAGGTGAACAATGCTTGAACTTCACTCTCATTGGAATTGGTTCCAAGAAAGAAAAATATAAATAAATACTCAGTTGGATATAGAAATCTATCTTATCCAATAGAGAAATAGAAGTGGAAGAGGATAAGAGATATAGGATAGAGGGTGGGGAAGGATGATAAAAGGGAGGGTAGATTAAGGGAGGCAGTGGTCAGAAGCAAAGCACTTTCAAGGAGGGACAGTATGAAAAGAGATAATAATAAACTAAAAAAAGAGGATGGAGGGAAATACACAGTATCACAGCTATGGATGTGAATGGGATGAGTTCACCCATTAAATGGAAACAGATAGCAGGATGAATTAGATCAGGATCTAATAATATGTTGTTTACAAGAGACACACTTAAAACAGAAATGCACACACAGAGTTAAAATTAAGGACTGGAGCACAATCTATTGTACTTCAGCTGAAGTAAAAAAAAAACGGCAGGGGTAGCAATCATGATCTCAGACAAAACAAAAAGCAAAAACAGACCTAATTAAAAGAGATAATCAGGGAAATTATATTTTGATCAAAGTTACCATAGACAATGAAGATATATCAAAAAATTTACAGCAAGTTTCTCTGATAAAGGCTGCATTTCTGAAATATATAAGGTACTGAGTAATATTTGTAAAAATAGAGCCATTTCCCAACTAATAAATGGTCAAGGGATATAATCTGGCAGTTTTCAAAAGAAAACTGAAAAAAAGAAGAAATGAAGGTTAACTATAGTCATATAAAATGCTCTAAATCACTATAGGTTAGAGAAATGCAAATTAAAAAAACTGTGAGGCACCACTTCATACTTATCAAAAATGACAGATGCTGGAGAGGATGAAGGAAAATAGATATACTAATAAACTTTTGGTGGAGTTGCGAACTGGTCCAACCATTCCAGAGAACAATTTGGAACTATGTTCAACAAAGATATAAAACCATGTATTCCCTTTGACACAGCAATACCACCCCTAGCTCTGTACCCCAACGAAATCAAAGAAAAAGGAAAAGCACCTATATGTACAAAATTATTAACAACAGCTCTTTTAGTGAAGGCAAGGAATTGGAAGTTGAAAGGATGTTTATCAATTGAGTAATGACTGAATAAGATGTGGCATATGAATGTGATAGAATAATATTGTGCTATAAGAAATTATGGCAGGGGCAGATACAAAAAAATGTCTCAAGACATATATGAACTGATGCAAAGTGAAGTGAGAAGAACCAGGAGATCTTTGTACATCAATGCTGTAATGATGATCAACTGTGAAAGACTTGACTGCTCTGATTGATCCAAGACAATTCCAGAGGACTCATGATGAAAAAAATGCTATCCACCTCCTGAGACAGAACTGATGAACTCTGAGTGCAAACTGAAACATAATTTTCTTTATTTTTTTTGCTCTTGTTTTTGTGATATGGAAATGTCTTGCATGATTTCATATGTATATTTTATATCATTTTGCTTGCCTTCTCAGTAGTTAAGTGAGGGGTAGGAAAGAGTTAGAGAATTTGAAACTCAATTTAAAAAAAAAGAATGCTAAGAATCAATTTTTAAGTCTTCCTGACTCCAGGCCTAGTGCTCTATCCACTGAGCAACCCAGCTGCCTCAGAGTCAGCCCTTGAACTTAGGTCTTCCTGACTATGAGGTCAGTTCTCTATTCACTACACTGTGTTCTCTTTATGAGCCTTGTAGACAACTGCTGTCCTCTAAAATGGATGCTCCTAATGAAAGCTCTGTGATAGTCTGAGAGTGTACACTCACTGCATCAAGGATCCTTTCTCCAGTCACTGAAGATGACGTGTTTCCCTCGGGGCAAAGGATTTGCACCATCTCTCATAGTTGCTGGTGACCGGCAGTCTTTTAGAGTAGAAGAGAGAGAATAATTATAGTTAATCTGTTCGGATCTGCAAATTATTCAGTCCCTAGCTGAGTCCCAACCCTCCTCCCCCCCCAAAAAAAATATATATACACACAGGCATAACATATTCACACGCATATGTATGTATATGTGTATGTACATATGTGTATATGTGTGTATATATAACATGTGTATACATATATGTGTGTATACATCGTATATTTTGTGTGTATATATATATATACATACATACATACATCTCTCTTCTACTCTAAAAGACTGCTGGTCACCAACAACTATGAGAGATGGTGCAAATCCTTTGCTCTGACGGAAATACGTCATCTTCAGTGATTAATGTCAACATGGAAGTGAAGAATAGCATTCACAATCCCTGTGCCCTATCTTACCTATTGCCCAGACCTGCTAAGAACCTCCCCCACACTAAACCTTCTCCAAGTTTAGTAAAGCAATCAGACGTCTGTTACATGTTTTCAGAATATCCAAAGTGGGGAGGAGGTGGCAGAAAGTGATTTCTTTTTTTATCATCACAAGTAATTTCATCCCAGCGCTAGATTCATTCTTCCTCAGCCCTCCTACATCACTCACCCTTAGCTTAGCCATACATTGCTTTGCAGAACCCTTGGCCAGCATTGCTAGGAAGATGAGCAGATGGTTATGGCTTTGAAGAGTCCATGAATCACCTTCTTAGTTAATTTGCTCTTGAATCGAGGTTGAGCAGTGGGCACAAAGATAAAGAAATCCTCGTGATCTGAGGCTGAAGCCAGTATTTTTCCATCTCTAGAAAATCTCTAAGACGTCATAAGAAAATACTTCCTGTTTACCATGTTTTGGTGAAGGATTAGTTGAATTTCCATTCAAGTCAAACATTTGTTAATTACCAATCATGCAGAAGCCACTGGGTATATAAACATGAACTAAGATACTATGCCTGTCCTTAAAGTGCTTATAACCTAATAAAAGATATAAAGTGACATACATAAACATGTATTATGATATATTAATTGCAAAAGAGAGCATCAAAAGAAAATTATTTGAAGCTTGACTTTGTCATTCAAGATTTATGCAACCCTTGGCAAATCATTTAGTCTATTTTGGCCTTGGTTTCTTCATTTGTCAAAAATGAGACGGTTGGACTACATGATTTTCAGCTCTAAATAAAAAGTTACATTTAGTATATACAGAAATAATAGCTAGTATTTATATAGTGCTTTACACTTTTAAAAGTACTTTGTACATGTCATCTCATTTCTTCCTCAAGGCAATTCTTTGTAATAGATGTGCTATTATCCTCATTTCAGAGATGAGAAAACTGAGAATTAGGGAAATTAAGTAACTTGCATAGGCTCACACATCTGCTAAAATGACAGAGCAAGGATTTGTGGCCTCTGACTTGAGATAGAATTCTCAGTCAACTACACACCATGATGCCATTTGACATGAAAGAAAGAGACATGCACAGAGTTAAACAGTTTGCAACTAGATTCTCTTGTGCTGTTGGGGGTTTTTTACTTCAAAAGGTACAATTTGGAGTATTTGAGGATTCTCTCAACCTTTGCTGAGTGTAGGAAATACTCTCAATGAACCTTGCTAAATACTAAATAGCATTATTCTCTCTCTCTCTCTCTCTCTCTCTCTCTCTCTCTCTCTCTCTCTCTCTCTCTCTCTCTCTCTCTCTCTCTCTCTCTCTCTTTCTCTCTCTCTCTCTCTCTCTCTCTCTCTCTCTCTCTCTCTCTCTCTCTCTCTCTCTCTCTCTCTCTCTCTCTCTCTCTCTGTGTGTGTGTCTTCCCCCCATTTGTTATTGTCAAGACTCATCTGCTGCTATTCAACAAGTTAAAACTTTGCACAAAAGTAACAAGTCTCATGTCTTAATATACATCTATGGGTCTGAAAAAGTTTACATCTTAATGCCAGAATATTTCCAAGATTTAGCTGACCCAGAATTCTACCTGAAAAGAAAGCTAGTTCTACCAAGCGTAGTCATCTTTGGTGACATTGCTAAATGTTTGGGACTGAGCATCACAGAATCAAGTACAACTCCTCTCACTGTACAGATGAGGCGACTAAGACCCAGAGATCACATAGATGATAAATGGCAAAATATAGCATGAGAAGGTGGTAGGGATGTAATGAAGATTTTAGAAGAAGGGAATTTATTTGAGATGTTTGAAGGCAGTAGGAAAGGAACCATATTTAAAGAGAGGTAAACTGTTATAGATGTTAGAGATAGGATCAAGAACACATGTAGGATTGACCCTGTCAAGAAGAAAGATTTATATGATTATAATTGAATACTAGTATGCTATAAGAAGTGATGAGCAGCATGATTTCAGAAACACCTGAAAAGACTTATATGAACTGATGCAAAGTTAAGTGAGCAGAACCAGGAGAACATTGGATATAGCAACAACAATATTGTACTATTAACAACTGTGAATGACAGTTCTTCTCAGTAATACAATGACCCAAGACAATTCCAAAGGACTCACGATGAAAAATGCTATCCATCTCCAGAGAAAGAACTGATAAAGACTGAATGCAGATCAAAGCACACTATTTTCACTTTATTTGTGTGTGTGTGTGTGGGGGAGGGGGTTGATCTGTGTTTTCTTTTACAATATGGCTAACATAAAATATTTTGCATGATTGCACATGCATAACCTATATCAAATTATTTACTATCTCAGGGAGGCAGGAGGGTCAAGAAGGACAAAGAATATTAAAATTTTTTAAAATGAATGTTAAAGGGGGTGGCTAGGTGGTGCAGTGAATAGAGCACTAGCCCTGGAGTCAGGAGGACCTAAGTTCAAATTTGGCCTCAGACACTTAACACAAAAACTAGCCCTGTGACCTTGGGCAAGTCACTTAACCCCAATTGCACTCAAAAAGGGGGGGGGCAGCTAGGTGGTACAGTGAATAGAGCACTGGCCCTGGAGTCAGGAGAACCTGAGTTCAAATTTGGCCTCAGACACTTAACACTTACTAGCCATATGACCTTGGGCAAGTCACTTAACCCCAATTGCCCTGCCCTCTCCCCTCCAAAAATCAAAAACAAACATATAAACAAAAATGAATGTTAAAAATTATTTCTACATGTAATAAGGGAAATTATTCAAAAGGAAAAGAACAAGAAAAACTCTGTCAAGTCCCTAAAATCTCCCTGTCTGTGATAATCAAGAGGTAGGTGGACAATCAATCATCTGTGCCTAAGTGACAAGCCACCTCTCCTTTGTGTGTCAAAATGCTCTATAATAAAGGCCTATTTCAAGATGAATTAATGCTTTATCTGTCTCCTTTGTGAAAATTTTCTTTAAGTCACTAAACTCTTAGAACTGGCTAGAATAATGTAATAAGCTAAGTAACTGATTTACAGAGACTGGATACTGCCCCGCTCCAAATTTAAATAGTCAATCAGGCAACATGTGTTTTTTAAACATCTACCATGTACCAGACACTGTGCAAGGCTCTAGGAATACAAGTACAAGGAATGAAAATCTTTACTCTTAAGTAGTTTACAAGCTTCTTGAACTTAAAAGGAGAAGATAACAATGACATACACAGGCATACACTGAATAAACATAAATAGAAGAAGTACAAAGTAGCCAAGTATAAGATAGTGAAAGAAGGGGCCCTAAAAATTAAGGAGATCAGCCTTCATGTAAAAAGTGCTACCTGATCTACAACTTACTTGACCTCTTAAAGAAGATTCTATAATATTTTATAAGGTGATGAGGAGAGAATGCATTCCAGGAATGGTGGACAGCCAATGCAAAGGTACAGAGATGGGAAATCGAAGCATCATTTGTGAATAATAGAGAGAAAGTCAGTCTGGCTGGACTGCAGACTATGGGGAACAGGGTGAGGTAATGTTTAATGAAGCTAGAAATATAGGTTGGGGCAAGACTTTGAAGGGCTTTAAAAGCTTAGTAGAGGAATTGGTATTTTATTCTAGAAGCAATAAAAAGTCAATGTAGTTTATGTAATAATGAAGTGACTTGGTTAAGTCTGTGATTAAGGTAAACTATTTTAACAGTTGTGTGGAGGATGGTTTGAAGCAGGGATAGATGAGGCAGGGAGAGGCTATGACAGCAATCTAGATAAGATATGATGAGCTCCTGATCTAAGGCCATAACTGTGTGAGTAAAGAAAAGGAGTCAGGTAGTAAAGATGGCAAGAGTTCTCAACTGTTTGGATATGTGGAGCAAGGAAGACTGAAGAGTCAAAGATAACATTAAGGTTATAAACCTAGGAGACTGGAAGAATGGTGTCACCTTCAACAAAAGTAGAGAAGTTGGAAGAGAAGGTGTGTTTGTGTGGGAAGATCTACTTTGATGAGTTCTACTTGGGATGTATTGAGTTTAAAATATTTCTGTGGTATCCAAGTTGAAATATCTAATAGGCAACTGTTAATATAGGATTGGAGCTCAGTGGAGAGATTGGGGCCCAATATATAGATCTGAGAAACATAAATAAAGATAATAATTGGGAGTTGATGAGATTGCTAACAGGGAGTGGAGAGAGATAGGAGATTAAGGAGTCTAGGATAGAGCTTTGGGAAAGCCCCACATTTAGGAAGCATGATCTGAATGATGAACTAGGAAAGGAGACTGAGAAGGAGGAGTTAGAGAGGGAGGAGGAAAACTGGGAGAGAGTAATGTCCAAAAAAAAAAGCCCAGAGAAGAGATAACATCCAGGAGAAAAGATGGTCAGTAGTGTCAAATATAACATATAGATCAAGAAGGAAGATTGCTACAAAATAAAAAACACCATTGAATTTGGCAATAAATTGATCATTAGTAACTCTGGAGAAAGCAGCTTCAAGCAAGTGATAATGTTGGAAGCCAGACTGCAAAGGATTAAAGAATGAGAGAAATGGAAACAGCAAGTGTAGACAACTTCAGCACCCAGAGGTGAAGTACAAAGGAGAAATGTTCTGTAGCAACTACTGTAAGTTGGAATCTACTCTCCCCAGGGTCAAAGATGCAGAGAGAAGACTGTATCCAGATTCCAGGAGGATTTCTTTGTACTTCAGGTTATCGATATATCTTCTCAGTAAATATCATTTTGTAAAAGTTAATTAATGTTAATTGACTATCATTTATATTGAGAAGTTAGAAATGGATAAATTGTTATTGAGGTACTAATAACTGGTATTGAGAATCTTAAGGAGACACTAACTACACTATATTAAAGACAATGAGAGATGGGAGTTTATGGACTAGTGTTAGAAGGAATCTTCAAAGTTATAGCCACCACCCTGCTGGGGACCCAACTGGCCAGTACAATTTCAAGTTGGGTGAGTGACCCCTAAGGGAGAATGTCACACATTTTACATGTAAATATCAATGGTTTCTTAGCCATCTCCTCATTTTACTTCAATACCTTGGTGGATCCATAATCTCACCAATGCAGACATGCTCTCCCATGATGTAGATTGCATCTTCTCTTCAGCAGCTCTTGTCTATGCCTTCCCATATATCCTCTAAGGAGTCTATCTAGTGTGCTAAGGGCCTTCCTCCAGCTAACTTCTCTTTATTCTGTGGATTCATTCATCAAGCCATACCTCTAGTTTTCAAATTTAGTTAAGACAAGAGCTCATAAAGATCATAAAAGTAGGTTTGGATTGCTTATCCTAAATAGCATCCATTTCCCAGAATCTCAGGATTCTGGAACCTTCGGTATACTTAGGCAAATGAGGCATGTGCCTGGAACATAGTGGGCATTTAATAAATACTTGTGTCCCCACCCTATGTGGGAATTTGTTTTGTTTGGTGCAAGGATTTTGTTTTTCTTTTTTTCAATGGAGGGAAAGAAGTTGGAGACATGAAAAATGAATGCTTAATTGAAAAAAGCTTACAAAAGACTCTCAGAATGTCAAGCCAACAGCCTATTTATTGTTCTGGACATGGGATATTTAATATCCTACTTCCATGACTTTGCATGAGCTGTCCCTCATGAATGAAATGGTCTCCTTCCTTACCTCTGCTTAACTCCCTTCAAGGCTGAGAACAATTTACTCCAATGGCCATGAAAGTATCTGAAGCAGATGTTGTGGAGTGCTTAGAGCATGATCAGACATTGAAAACTCCAAGGCCATCCACTGCATCCCAAGTCATCATCAAACATCCTAAATTTTGCTAGGTGTCAGGACTTTTGTCTTGCCACTGGACTTCAATGACTCTGAAATAGTAAGGCTGGTGACTTTGTATAACTCTACCTCCCTTAAATCCAATTCATGTACAAATCAAGAAGTTGCCCTGTGAAGTCACTGATTCTCTTCAAAGAGGTAGAACAAGTGCCATCTCTTTCCTACAGACTTTGCTTATTCTCCTTTCCCCCAGGTCTTAGTGTCCTCCCCCCAAAAAACTTTTATTAGATATTTATTTGTCTGTGTACATAGAATGGAATGAAAGTTCCAATAGAGTAGAAGTTTCTTGAGGAAAGAGTGTATTTTTTGTTTTTTTTTCTTGTATTCCAAGTGTCTAGAACAGTACCTGGCACATAATAGGTGCTTTACTACTGTAAATGTTTGCTGAATTATATTGAATATCTAAGACTCCCTTGTATAACATCTAGCCTCTTCTTAAAGACCTTCTACTAAAGGGGACCACCTATGTCTTAAGAGAACCTATTCCAATGAAAAAAGACAAACTCCACACATTTTTACTTGAACCACTGTCTGGCCACATTTTCTCATCCTGTCCTTTTACGGTTATATTTCTAAAACCAATGGCAAGATTTTCATTTATCCCTATTTAATTCCATCTTATTTAGTTTGGTCCATTGTTGTGTAACTTTTAAGATCCTCCAGCAATCAAGCAAGTGTTAGTTATCCTTCCCAGTACAAATTGACAAGCCTGCCATCTATTAGTTTGTTTAGTTTTGTATTGGGATCTTTCCCACTCCTGCACTTTCCAAAAGAATAGTATCCCTGTGAGAGAGGACATATTAAAGAAATAGGAGAATTTCAACTGCATTCCCCACCATCCCCCTAGGGTGATTGGGCAATGCTACCCAGACTGGTGGAGATTCCACAGTCCATAAGAAAGACAATTACCAAGAAAGCAAGTATTTTATCTTATGACCAATAGAGGACTCTCCTTCAAGAGAAAAATACCTGCCTCAGCATGAGTGGCAAAGTGGAAAAAACAATGGTTTCAGAGTCAAAGGACTCAGATTTGAGTCACAGCTCTACCCCTTATGATTTGTGTGAATTTGAGCAAGTCACCACACCTCTGTGTCACTGAGTCTCAATTTCCTCTGCTGTAAATGGAAGAGGTTGAACTCAGTGACCTCTATCATCCCTTTTAGCTCCAAATCTGTATCAGTCTATGACCCCAAGAGAGACCATCAAGATTTATAGTTACCATAACTGAACCAGAAATTGAGAACAGAGAGAGATGCATCTGGATCTTACCTCAACCTGTGCAAAATTTTATGAGGTCAGAGATTCTCAAGAGAATAAACAAATAATAAACAAAAGACAGAGAGAGGAAGGAATGATGGAAGGAAGGAAGGAAGGAAGGAAGGAAGGAAGGAAGGAAGGAAGGA
>NW_027187277.1:3559262-3580071 GCF_028583685.1 Petaurus breviceps papuanus
GAAGGAAGGAAGGAAGGGAGGAAGGAAGGAAGGAAGGGAGGGAAGAAGGAAGGGAGGGAGGGAGGGAGAGAGGAAGGGAGGGCAGGCAGGAGGAAGGGAGGGAGGGAGGAAGGAAGGGAAAAGTAAGGAAAGAAGCACTTGTTGGGAGCAACAAGGAAAAAATATTCCTATATCCAATTATTTCCAAAAATACATTGGAATTTTCCATTCATGATCTAGGCAGCTCCACTGAAGATACTGCCCAATCCAATGAAAGCAACCCCAACTTTACTTATGGCATAGGTGACCTAAGCCTATGAATAGTTGTGGGTTTTGTCTTAACCAAAAAGTGGGACTGCCTCCAAAATACCGCATCCTGTTCCCAACCCCCAGATAACAACTGACTTCTGCAAAATTGTAAGAATAGTGACAAAAGTCATCATAGGATTATAGATTTAGAGCTGGAAGAGACATCAAAGGTCATCTAATCCAACCCCTTCATTTTAAACATATGAAAATTGAGACCCAGTGGTTCTAAGTGACTTAAGTCACACAGCTAGTTAAGCAGGAAAACTAGGATAACCCATACCAATAAATCTTGTGGCTCCAAGAACTCTTAACACTTAAGTAGTCAGAGTTCTCAGAGCTACTGTCTTAATAGTTGTACCATACCCATGCCCACCCCTAGACCCCATCACATGCTTGGGGAAGAGAAAGTCACCTACATGGCAATAATGGCATTACTATCATGATTATATCATTCACAGTCACCATTCTAACTCATTCCCTGTGCATTAGGTTTCCTTGTATACCCCTACTCCACCAATCCTGGCATCTTGCAAAATCAGTCAGCAGTCAATAACCATTGATTAAGCATATTCTAGTGGAGGAGAGAAGTATATACATATATCTAATATATATATATATATATATATATATGTGTGTGTGTGTGTGTGTGTGTGTGTGTATACAATGCACACACATATGTGTTTCTGTGTATACTCAGTGAAAATGAAGGTAATCCCAGAGAGAAGGCACTGGAGGGGGGGAAGCCTGGGAAAAGTCTTCTTGAAGAAGGTGGGATTTCTGCTTAGTCTTGAAAGAAACCTGGGAAGACAGGAAGCAAAAATGAGGAGGGAGAATATTTCAGGGAAGAGGGACAGCAAGTGAAAGACTGAAAGCAAGGATAGTGTATCATATTAAAGGAACAAGAAAAATGCCATTATCACTGGATCATAGATTACACAGAAAGAAGTTAATTGCAAGAAGAATGAAGATGTAGGAAGGATTCTTGGTGTGAAGAACTTTCCAGAGATCCCTGGAAACTCAGAAACATCCCATGCTGCTGGCCCATTGTTCTGGGCTCAGCCTAAATTGGGTCAATCTCTTGGTATATTTAAACAACATGAAACACTCCTAGGCCATTCAACAGTTAACAAAAGAAGATTTACTTAGCCTAAGTGAGAAAAGGATGTTCATCAAGGATAAGCATTGAGAATCCCTTGATTTGACTGAGCTGAGCAAAGCCTCCTTCTCTATCCAGGAACCAAACATCAATGTTTCTCCCCCTCCTCATGGCTACTTTACATTCACACAATGAGGAATCACCCATTTGAGCCCTTAGTCCCTGGTGTCAACCAACTCTTTTAAAACATTGCCATACCTTAGAAGAAAAAGCCAGCCTAACATGCACTAGGGGCAGGATTAGGGTATTACTCCTAACACACTTATATAATACAAAATGTGGCCAGGCTCCTTCCTGATCAGGACTCTGCAATGTTGATACTGCCATATAGAGAAGCCTTAGGATGCGTTGCACAAACCATCCCCCTACCAAAAACTCACATTTGTACCGTGTTAACATGCCCACTAAGACAACACCAGCCTTAACAGGTCTCGTACTAACTGCCGGTGCTCTAAGCTCCCCACAATCCTTCACATACATCAATCCTCTCCAACGCACTGACGATTTTGCTCACTGACCATGAGTTCTCACAAAGGCTCTCTGCTTTACCTGAATCCACTGTCTTCACTGACCTAAATCCCAGGGCTAACTCTTCTGTTGACATTTTCCTAAGTGCCAGGATATTGATGAAGGTATGAGTTAAACCTCCTACACACACACACACACACACACACACACACACACACACACACACACACACACACACACACAAAGCTATAGTACAAACCAGTGGTATTTGGGTTAACTTTGCTCCCAGCTGGATTGATCTAGGACTAATCTACAGAAACTTCAGGATGCTTTTAGCATTTGTTAAGACTTTGGCAGAGAATTTGAGACCCCAGGGAACCTCCAAAACAACTACTTTCCATCTACTTGCTGGAGCTCTCATTTGTTTTTCATCCTCAGGACTGCTTTTAAGTTGTCTAGGTAACTGCTTTACCTGGGAGTACTGGAACTTACTTTTAGTAGGATTGTTTGTTTGAGCCCTTGGGTGGGTGTGGGTGATACATCACACCAGAAGCAGAAAAACAACCCAGACATTTGGTGACCAGGATGGCCTCTCTTAGGAAAAGCTGTAGAGGGTGACAGTGTAGTGGTCCTCTAGCCCTCAAGTTAGCAGCCCAGGAAGAAATGACATCAGTGACATTTGGACAATAACATCAGCAACAGCAAAATCATAGGGAAAGCAATAAACACCACAGGAAATATCCTTCCACTTACTCTGAATCATTTTCTCTCATACCTCATAAAAATAGTCCCAGTTCTCTTAAATAGGCCTGCAAAATCAGAGCAGCTATAACCCAGCATAGCCTCCAGAATATAGCTATGCCCATTTTTAACCTAGACTCTTTCACATTAGCTCCAAATCCACCTAAATGGCCTATTGTCCAGTCTACATTTTCCCATTTTGTCCATAAACATATAATGAGAAACTTGATCGAATGTCTTGTTCAAATGAAAGTTATATGTCAGGAATTTCCATGCTCTACTAGTCTAGTGCCCTTGGCCAAAAAAAAAAGAAGAAAAAGAAATGAAGTCATTCCAAGGTGACATATTGTCAATAAATGCTGGGTTTTTCCTTTCTAAGTGTTCACAACTATCCTTTTAACCCATTTCAGAATTTTTCCGTAATCAAAGATAACCTCAGCTGCTTACATTGGAAAAATCCTCCTTCTTTCCAATTTCTTTTCTCCAGTTCAGTTGGATATTTATTATTCTTCACAATTTTTCAAAGTTCACTGTCAGTGGTTCAGTAATCACATCTATGGGTTCTTTTGGCAAGTCAGTTAACCCCCATTGCCTCAAAAGAAAAACAAAAGATCACAGAGAACAGGAAGGGTATCATGGGACTGTAGAAGGGCAAATGCCTTCCTGATTTCAAAAAAAGAAAGATAATCAATTCTGCAGATAATAATTCAAAGAAACTGACTTTCATTCCTGGCAAAATTCTAGAACACAGCATTTAAGAGGTTTGCTTTGGTTTCTGTATCTCCACAGTTCCTGGAAAATATTTGGTGCTTATTAAACACTTGTCAGTTGACAGAAAAATTTGTTCTAGATTTTCATCTAGAAAATCATTGATTCTAGATTTTTATCTAGAAAATGAAAGGTTGATTACAGAGAGTTTGAATTACTTTGTCTAGGATAAATCATGCTGTACTAACCTTCTGACATAGTGACTAAACTGATAGTTTGAAGAAATGTATAGGTATATTTTATCTAGATTTTAGCAAAGCATTTAATGAAGTCTTAAATGCTACTCTTATGGAAAATCTATTGACTAGACAAGTAAATGGATTCATAATTGTTTTAGTGCATAGGCTTAAATAGTAGTTTGACGCTACCTTTACAAATGTCATCAAATTTGATCGATATGCTCCAGAGATCTGCTGTTGGCCCTGTGCTATTTTTATCAGTGACTAGGATAAAGGAAGAGATGGCCTGTTGGTCTAATTTGCATTTGACACAAAGTTGGGAGACATATCTAACGTGTCAGATGATAGAATCAGGCTCCAAAATGCGCTTGAAATTCTAGAGCAATAGGTTCCATCTATCAAGAAGAGATTTAACAGGTTAAGTACAGAGTCTTTACACTTGCCTTCAAAAACTCAACTTTACAAGTACGGGATAGAGAACAATGCTTTGACAGTAGTGGTTCTGAACAAGATCTGGGGCGGGGAGGGGTTGGAGAACTGAAAAGTCAATATGAGTCTACAGTGTGATAGAAGAGGCAACAGCAACAACCTGGGGGTGGGGAGGCAAGTGATTTGAGGTTGTTGCATAGGGAGCTTTTGATGGGGAAACGCCCTCAACCAAAGCAGATCAGTAACTGTTCTGCAACTTAGAAAGTTGTCTGGGGGACTGAGAGGTTAAGAGGGTCATTGTTTCCCGCAATAAGGACGTAATAGTCTTGATGTAGCCTGACGTATTCAAACCACACCTAAAGCATGGTGTTCAGTTCTAAGCACCATATTCTAGTGGAGTGAAGCCATCCCATTAAATTTAATATGGAGGTGTCCCGCATGACTTGCAAGAAGGCCAGAATAGATACACCTCTAGAATCTCTTCCCTTTGCCCTTCTCTAGGAAACTTTTAATTGCTGCCAAGAAGGGGAATAGAAGGTTGTGGCTAAAGGCCACCCACTATGCTCTCCTCAGAAAGCGGGGTATAGGGCTAGAATTGTCTGCTCTCTTAGATATTGTTAGTCTAAACTTTTCAGGTACAAGCTAAACTTCTGATTGCTTAGGGGAAAGGAGTAATCTAAGCTTTGTAACCAAGGCTTGATCCCTTTCCCACAAAATACCAGTTCTATACACATAGCAAAGAAATTTATTTATCCAAGTCAGTAGCAAAACAGAAATCAGAGAAAGTATATGTATGAGAATATATACCAGGCAATACAGAGTGAAAGAACTCTTCCATTGGGAATAAGATAACAGCTAAATCAAGACAGAGAGTCCCATTTATCATCCAGAGGGAAAATTCCTTAATCTCTAGTATAGTAAAACTGGGGATAGATAGGGACATAATGGAGACTACCAACTCCTTTCATATCAGCTTCTTCCCAGAGGCTTTTTCTCCCTTCATGGCCGAAAGAGATAGGTGCATGACATCATGCATCCATCTTCTTTCGATACAGGAAGACTGAAGAACCCAAAGAGACTGGAGAATCTTCTCTTCTGCCACGTGGGACATTAATCTCCCCAATAAGGAGAAAGTCCCATACAAGTTGCCCTTTGAGTCAATGTTATACTAGGAAAGACATTGATAAATATGAGAGCTGCAAGAGGAGGCACCTAGCATCAAGAAGGGTCTTATATCTGCAATATAAAGGGGATGTTTAGCTTGCCAAAGAGAAGACTTTGAAGGAGCATAATAACTCAGTGGCACAGTGGATGGAGGACTGGGTCTGGAGTCAGGAAGACTCTTCTCCTGAGTTCAAAGTCAGCCTCAGACTCTTACTAGCTGTGTGAACTGGGCAAATCACTGAACCGTGTTTGCCTCAGTTTCCTCATCTGGAAAATGAGCTGGAGAAGGAAATAGCAAACCACTCCATTAACTTTGCCAAGAAAACCCCAAATGAGGTCACAGAGAGTTGTACATCACTGAAACTACTATATGGCAACAACATATAGAAACAGGATTAAATTTGTTCTCTTTGACCTCAGAGAGCCTAATAACTAGGAACAAATGAAAGATACAAGGAGGCAAATTCAGATGATATCAGGAAAACTTAACAATCAGAGCTGACCAAAAGTAGAATGCTATCCCTTCTCTTCAAGCCAAAGCCAAACCATCTTTCACCTATGTTATAGAACAGATTCTTTTAGGTTCCAGACTATGTTGAGGGCTGCTAAAGTATAGTCTAATTCTGAAATTCTCTGATTCTGTGACTTGGCAAAAAAATGTTTCATTCTGATATTACTTAGTAGCCTTTGGCTTTCCAGGCCAGTAATAAACTCTTTAATTTTCACTACTTCCTCTTGGTTTTACCATGCAATTACCATATTACCAGAATATGTTATTTCATTTATTCTCTTTAACCAGCCCTTAATATTGATCTATGATAGCCACTGCAGAGCTTTTATATTCATTTAAATATCTGGTCAACATCAATCAGTATATTCATTTCATGTAATAGCAATGACTCAAGAAGAGACAAGTTGTCTGATTATAAATTTATGAAGGTCATAGCAAGTTTGCACAGGATTCCTTGTCAGATATCTTAGTAGCTAAACTTAGTAGAAGGGGCAATTAAAGTAATAATGCTCATTATGAGTAGTTCTTGAAAATGAACACAGAAGAATATATCCTCCCAGAAAGGCCAGAATGAATGTAAATAATGGTGCTATGATCAATTACATCATCAGTGATATCTTTGACAATTTCATTTTCTAAAAGGAAAAAAAACCTACCCAGTGGAAATCAAAACTCTATTCTTGTATTATACTTTAAAACACACTTTTGAAAGCCTACTAAATATTGAGTTAATAATTATTGAGTTAAGCTCCTGCGACATCCAGTATGACTCCTCCGATCCTGGAACTGTATGTATTTATATTGTATGTTCACAGATTGTTTGAGTAACAGAGAAACTCAGATAATACTCTCTGGGCTTCAACATAAGCAAAAATGAAACAAAACAAAAAAGGTGAAGTCCATACCTCTGAGCCCCTAATATTGAATGTTCTAATATGACAAACAGTTACAAGTTTAAAACATTTTTATTTTCTTCTTTACTGAATCACGTTCACTATCAATTTTCTTTGTAGATTCCACAAGAACTGAAAGGGTCTTTTGCATCATGTATAGTTTGCAAATAGAGTACAAGCTATTTAGAGAAAGGGAAAGGTTTTCATGTACTGAGCATCCCTGGAGTCTCTGAGATATGATCTGCTATGTACCACATTCTCCATTGTTGTAAATAAAGAATGACAAACTCTAGGTCAGAGTCTGGTTCATTGGCGTATCTTTGCTGCCAAAAGCAAGGAGAGAGATTAATGTGCATCTGATGTGATATCCTGTTCTTCACTCTAATGAATCACTGGAGTTAAAAAAATCAGAGCTCATCTTATCTCATAGTGTTTTATTTAAATACTTAAACAATGATACTTAGCAGGCCTGGTTGCAGTCTAGGGCAGAGCACTGTATTTTGACCCAGGAAATGGGGGTTTAAATTTCAGCCCTGGCACACTTACTGGCTGGGGCACCTCAAGCAAGCCAATTAAACTCTCTGACTTGCCAGGTTTTGCACCTGGAAAATGAGGGAGAGATTTTCTATAGAAACTTCCTGTCTCAGTTGCCATAAGAATCAAATGACAGTATGGATATGAATGGCTATGGAAATCTTAAAACACTAGAGTCAATAAAAATAAACCCACTTATTAGGCACCTGCTGTATACCAAGAACCAGGATTAAGCACTGGGGGTACAAAACTTGTCAATGGTTGTAAGGCTGTACTGTACTAAATCTTGCTTAATAGCAATACAAATTATAAAGCTTCTACTCTAAAATCAAATTACAATAGGAAAAAATTCATTAGAAAGGATGATTAAGAAAATACAAACGGTTTGACTCTAAAGACATGGTCAGTTACGGAAAGCTATATCTGAAAGTCTATGGGTCCTTCTAGTATTTTCTTAAATGTGAAAACCCTTGAAGCCTACAGAAAACAACAAGGAAACAGGCAGATGGGTTGGGAGTTGCTGGCACTGCCTCAGTTGCCTTTTGAGGTAACTCAAAAGGGGTTTTTTCCCATTCTTTTGTTTGGTTATTATATATATAATGTATATATATACATATATATTATCAAATGCTTTATTAACTTCTAGTTTACATCATTCATTTCTGCCAGATTTTGAGTTACAAATTTTCTCCCCATTTTTCCACTACCCACCACCCCAAAATAGCGATCCCACTGGATATTCCCTCCTCCAATCTGTTCTTTCCGACATCTTCTCCCGTACCCTCTCCAACTTTCCAGTAGGGCAAGGTGGATCTCTGTGCCACAGTGCCTGTATATCTTATTTCCCAGTTACATGTAAAACAATATTAGTAATAGTATATACATATATTTTTTTAACATTTGATTTTAAAACTTTGAATTCCAGATTCATTCCCTTCCTCCCTTGTCACCCACCCTTACTGGGAAGATAAGTAATTCAATATGGGTTGTACATGTGTACATGTGTACATAGTGTACATAGCTACATGTGTAGCTATGCAAAACATTTCCATAGTGGATATATTGTAAAAGGCTGACTATATTTACCTCCCTCCTATCCCATCTCTCACTTATTCTATTTTCTACTTTGATCCTGTCCTGTTGGGGCCTGTAGCCCTTCTTTGGGTTTCAGGCAGCCTCTCTGAGTTCAGGTCTGACATAACAAGATACAGAGCAGTCAGCGATATGTGCTGATCTCATCTGTAGTCAGGGCACCCTAACCCCTAGGAAGTTCTGGGGCACCCAGATTGTGTGCTGTCATGCAATTTACCCTGTTACCTTGAGACTAATCTCTGGGACCAAGGGTAAGTGTGCAGGAGTATGCAAGCTGTTCTGGACACAGCCTCCCTGTTCTCTGATTGGCTCCCTACTTTCCCTCATGAGCTGTCCATGAGCTCTGCAAGTGTACTTTGGGGATTTAAGGACTGAAGCATGAGGAGGCTAAGAATGGAGGGAGAGATGTAACAACACACCTGTCCTCCAATAAAGCTGTACCTCTTTCCATTTCCACTGACTCGACTTCTCCTTTATGAGACCACACAGGACATGGCTGGGTGTGCACCAAAGGCCGGGAAATGGAGGTAAGACTCAGATAGAAACCTTGGGGTCACAACACTGTCCCTTTTCAAAAGTGGGTGTTTACAACTTCCCTCCCCCCCAGCCTGCCCTCCTTTCCATCATCCCCCCTCTCATCCCCTTCCCCCCTACTTTCCTGTAGGGTGAGATACCCTATTTAGTGTGTATGTCATTCCTTCATTAAGCCAAATTAAATGAGAATAAGGTTGACCTATTCCCTTTTGCCTTCCTGTTCTTCCCCTCCATTGTAACCATTTTCCCTTGCCTCTTCTATATGAGATAGTTTACCCATTCTGTCTCTCCCCATCTCCTCTCATTATATTCCTCTCTCTCTTAATTTCACCTTTAAGTATCATCCCTTCCTATTCAATTGGTCTTGTACCCTCTATCTATGTATACCTATACACATATATACACACATTCACATATGTATTCATACACCCATATACCCTCCTATACAGACATATATGTGTGTATACATATATATATGTGTGTGTATACATATATATATATACATATATATACACACATTTCTATTCCTTTCAACTATTCTCATACTGAGAAAAATTTCACAAGTTACAATTATCATTTTTCCATGTAGGAATGTAAATAGTTCAACTTTGATAAGTTCCTTATGATTTCTTTTCCCTTTTTACCTTCCCATGCTTCTCTTGCTTCTTGTATCTGAATGAGAAATTTTTTTATTCAACTCTGGTTTTTTCATCAAGAATGCTTAAAAGTCCTCTAATCCACTGAATGACCATATTTTCCCTGAAACATGATACTCAGTTTTGCTGGGTAGTTGATTCTTGGTTTTAATCCTAGCTTTTTGGCCTCCAGAATAACATATTCCAAGCCCTTTGATCCCTCATTGTAGAAGCTGCCAGATACTGTATTATCCTGATTGAGTTTCCACAATATTGAAATTGTTTGTTCCTGGCTGCTTGTAATACTTTCTCGTTGATCTGGGAACTCTGGAACTTGGCTATAATATTCCTAGGAGTTTTCTTTTGGGGATCTTTTTCAGGAGGTGATTGGTGGATTCTTTCAACCTCTATTTTGCCCTCTGGTTCTAAAACATTAGGGAAATTTTCCTAAAGAATTTCTTGAAAGATGATTTCTAGGTTCTTTTTTTTTTTATCATGACTTTCAAGTGGTCAAATAATTTTTAAATTATCTCTCCTGGATCTATTCTCCAGGTCAGTGGTTTTCCCAATGACATATATCACATCGACTTCTATTTTTCATTTGTTTTTATTTGTTTAATAGTATCTTGATTTCTCATAAAGTCACTAGCTTCCATTTGCTCCAATCTAATTCTGAAGCAATGATTCTCCTCAGTGAGCTTTTGAGATTCTTTTTCCATCTGGCAAATTTGGCTTTTTAAGGCATTCTTCTCCTCATTGCCTTTTTGAGCCTCTTTTGCCATTTGAGTTAGTCTATTTTTTAAGGTGTTATTTTCCTCAGTCAGGCTGTTGACTCTCATTTCATAATTTTCTTGCATTGTTCTTATTTCTCTTCCCAGTTTTTCTTCCACTTCTCTTATTTGCTTCTTAAGGTCCTCTGTGGCCCGTAACTGTAATGGGAATGCAAATTTGGAAGATCTTCCCTGCCCCTAGGCTAAAGTGCACCTGAAGCCTGGGGTGGGAGGCTTGTTTTTCAGTAGATACTTTTTGATTGGCCAGTGGGTCAATAAGGTTGTTACATTCTCTGAGCCAAGAGAAGGATATATAAGCGCTGATGTGTAGCTTTGTTTTGGGGGCTCACTTTGAGAAGTGTTCTGTGATTTGATCTGTATTCTGGGAAGCCGTTGTCCAGGCTCCCCCCCCCCCGGCTTTGAAAAACCCAGATGTGGAAACCCAGATGTTGACTGGGTATGGATGTAATGGTTGGACAGTTTGGAAATCTGTCTACTTGATCTGTTTCTGTCTTGATAATTCTGCCTGTATACTTTGAAGTTCAGGGTGCTGACCTTTTTCCCCTGAACAAGGTAAACGATATATGGTTTGACTGATTAAAGTAAGCTTGTTAACCCATTTTGAGTTGCTTTCCTTTATCAAAGCAGATCCAAGAACCTGTATGGGCAGCAAACCCTGAGGACGTGCTTGGGGTGCTTGCTGCTACAGTAACCAGCTCTTATTTTCCTTTGATGTTTTTGGTGCAGGAGTTCTGACTTCACTGTCTTCCTCCTTTTCCATGCTTTGATCCTTTTTGTCCCCAAAATAGGAGTCTAATGTTGGGTTCTTCAGTTTACTTTGTTTCCTTTGCCTGGGCATGTTGCCACTCAATTACTTGACTTTTGGGCTTTTTGCTACAGTAGGACTCTGCTACCAGAGAGGGAAGCTTCTATCCCAAATGCTGGGGTTTTCTCAGCTGCTGGATGTATTAGTTGGGAGCCCTTGCTGAAGCTTCCAGATGCTCTGGCAAGCTGGACACACACCCCTTTGTCTCCACCCTAGACTGCAATGCAGATCCAAGCGGGTTAAAGCAAGAGCGATTACCCCTCAGACTGGTAGTTTGGTCCCCCTACACTCTGCAGGCCAGGAGCTGAAGCTGCCATGTGGCTGTGGCTGCATGCCTGTGGTGCCTAAGTGGCTTCTCCCTCTGGAGGATAAAGGCTGGACCACACTCCTAAACTACCATATCCCAAAGTCCACACTGCACTGTCCTCTCACTTTGTCCTTAGCATCTATGGGTTTATAATTCTGGAAACTGCCACAGCTGCTGGTGATCTGAAGTCCCTCCAGCTGGCGGCTGGCTGTGGCCACCTTTAGGCTAAGACCTCAGGCTGGAGTGGGGCTTGGGTTGGCTCCCAGAGTCCTGCTCTGGCCACTCCCTGCTAGCCTGCTGGGCTGTCCTCAGCAGGAGGTTAGCTTCTCTGTGTCATTTTGTGGGTTCTGTAGCTCTAAAGTTTTTTCAGAGTTACCTTTTACATGAATTGCAGGAGGTGGAAGCCGGAGCCCCGTGGAAGTCCTGTTTCTACTCTGCCATCTTGACTCTGCCATTGGTTTTTCCCATTCTTTTGGAGCCTCCCTTCCTTTCCTACCTCCTTCCACAATTGAAATATCTTAAACTAGATAGTTTTTTCCTTAAAGGAGGTAGAGGTCAAGAATGGAAGTTTGCCACCAAAAAAATCAACTCTAATGTACTCTTTTATTATGTGTGCATGTCATATTGTTGTATATTTACACACACACACACACACACATAAAGAAACAGGAAAACAAAAGGAAGTGGTACTGAGTTCCTACTCTGGTCCCAACCCTTAGAATGTGGGCTCTACCAGGCACTTCAAAAACTCTTTCTTCCAACTCTATCCACAAGCCTTGACAGAGTCTGTGTGAGAGGAGGGAGAAAGAATGAAGAAGGGAATGTGACTCAAGCACCCTACCTCTTGCTTTGGGGCAGCCAGGCAGCTCAGGGATGGGGAAAAGCACCAAATCTGGAGTCCAGAAGACCTGAGATCAAATCCTGTCTCAAACACTTACTACCTAAGTCAGCCTGGGCAAGTCACTTAACATCTGTTTGCTTCAGTTTCCTGAACTGTAAAATAGGGATAATAATAATATCTACCTCCCAAGATAGCTGTGAGGATCAACTGTGATCATATTTATAAAGTGGATAACCTTGTCCCTGGCACATAGTAGCTCTTAATAAATATTTATCTGCTTCCTTTCCTCCAGTCAGCAAGAGCAATGGGCTCACTTGTTCTGAAGACAGATAAAAAAAAACAGGAACAAGCATCATTCTGCTTTAGGAAATTATCTGATATTAATAAATCAAAGGACTTACATTTTCTTTCATCTGGATCAAGGTTCACTCAGGAAAAAAACCTGGCACTTTGGACTGAGGTTCAAACCTCTGTGCTGTTTGTCTCTGAGACCACAAACCATTCACTGCCCCCTTTCTCTTTGCTTCCTCTTACCAATCATGAATCACACCACCAAGAACATCTAGGATTGATCTTATTTTTATCTAGAGTAAGCCTGCATTAAAGTACTATTTAAAACTACAAGTACCTAACCTCAAGGAACAGGAAAAGACAACTTTTTCAATAGACATGACCTATCAGATGAAAAAAGGGGGAAGAGGAAGAAATGGGAAAGGGACCCATCATCAGCCACCTAAGTTCTTAGGAGGCTAAATTCTCATCATCAATCCCCATCCTCTGGTCATAGCTGTCCCATCTGTCAGAGGCTCCATCGGAGACCTGTTATCTCTCTCTCTCTCTCTCTCTCTTTCTCTCTCTCTCTTTCCTCTCTAGTTCTCTTCTAATTCTCTCCTCTCTAGTTCTCTTTCCTCTCTTCTCTCTCATAATCATCATCATATTCCAGGTGGAGAAGAAGAAAGCATTGTCTCTTTCAAACAACATTTCCCAGAGATTCTCAGAGAGACTGCTTTCTCTCTCTTCCAGGTGAAAAATTGGTCTCCCCAAACCTGGATACATTTTCCTTTATATCCCACCTTAAAATAAGTAATAAACAAGAGTTGTCTTTAAATAAAATGTTCATCTTGAAAAGATCCCGGAAGAATCCAGTACCAGTTCAATTTAAGATTTATAGGATTTAGAACTGGAAGGAAATTTCAAGATCATCTTGTCTAACTCCCTCTCATTTTAAATATGAGGCAATTAAGGCCTAGAGAAATTCAGTGCCTTGAACAAGGTAACACAGGTAATAAGAATCTGAAACAGGATTTGAACACATCTCCTCCGACTCCATATTGAAGTGTCTTCCTATCACACCACATGGATTCTAGATTTAGGTTAAATGAGAAAACAAGGCATTTCTCCTAAAGTCTATGCTATTCATCCTGATGGAAGGATTCCTATAAAGGTATAACTTGTGTTTCTGCCCTAATTGAAAGCACTTGTGGCTTTCATCAAATGCTTTCTCCATCCAGGGCTTTTGGCTATAGCCTCTCTCCAGATAAAAGCCCCCAGTGAATCAATCTCCACCATGTATCACCAACCTCTTGGGCGGAAGGTGTTAGTGTTTAAAATACTTTCTATTCCATATGTTTCCTGGAAATGTGTTGCTCCCTTACTGGAATGACAGAGCATTACAAAACCTCATTAAACCAAAACATAAGGGAACCAAAAATAAGCACACTCCCATTCAACTGTTACCAGTTGAGCACATTACTTTGTGTTCATCATGGCTCTAGGTGCTGAGTAGTATACAAAAGCTTATTTTATAAGCCCTCAAGGACTTTTCAGTCTAGATGGGGAAACCAAAGACTATTATCCCAGAGCAATAATAAAGCAAAAGATTCAGCATCCAGACTGTGTGTCTGTGTTCAGTCATGTCCAAATTGTCAAGACTTCAAAGTGGTTTCCTTTGCAGAGATACTGGAAGGTTGTCATCTCTTTCTCCAGCTTATCTTACAGATGAGGAACTGAGAGGGTTAAGCGACTTGCCCAGAATCACACAGCTAGTAAGAGTCTGAGGCTGGATTTGAGCTCAGGTAGATCATTCCTCCTGAGTTTGCAGCCAGCACTCTATCCACTGTGCCACCTAGCTGCCCCTAGCACCCACACTATAAAGTCTTAAATATAAATGTTGTGGGCTGCTGGGAGATTAGGCCTGAAAGGAATTGCAAAGAAAAGCATTATGGAGGATATGGGACTTGAACTGACTCTCTGAGTCAAAGGGAATTTGAACTATGTAGAATAAAAGAGTGAGGGTAGCATCCCAGGAGGAGTAAACATTATGAGTAAAGAAATAACAATGAAACTTAACATGCTATATTTGGAGGATGCTTAGGGGACCAGTAGAGATGGAATACAAGATCCATTCTGGAAAGGATGACTATGTTAAGTTGGATAGGTAAGTCAGAGACTGATGATATAAGACCTTGAATTCTGGGTGAGTAATATTGGTTTTGATCCAACAGCTGATTATCATTGCTTATTTCTATAGAGCTTTCTAACATTCCTATTTAGTTTCTCTGCCCCAGACATCTCCCTTCTTCATCCCATCCACAGCACAATTTGCCAAAATGATTTTCCTAAAGCACAGGTCTAAGCACATCACTTCTCCACCCAATATACACCAGGGACTCTGCATCACCTCTTGGGTCACATACAAACTCCTCTGTTTGGCACTGAATGCCTTCCATAACCTGGTACCTGCCTTTCCACCCTGGTTATACATAGCATCCTTTGTCACAGTAGCCAAACTATCTTTCTTGCTGTTTCTCACACATGACTCTATGTCCTGTCTGTTTACCTTGCCACAGGCTGCTTCCTCATACCTGGGATCCAATCTCTACTCATCTATATTTTTGGTTTCCTTCAAAGATCAACTCAAATACTATGTCCTACACAAAGGTTTTTATTCTCCTCTCATCTACAAGTGCTCCCTTATCCCCTCCAAAGTAAAATAATTTGTGGGAGGGTTTTGTATATGTTTTGTCTATACCATGTAGGCAATTAGATGGCACAATGGATAGAGAACCAGGCCTGGAGTCAGGAACACTTGAGTTCAAGTCTGACCTCAGACACTTACTAGATGTGTGAAACTGGGTGAGTTGTTTGTTTCCTGCCTCAGTTTCCTCAACTGTAAAATGGAGATAGTCATACCCACCCTCCAGAGTTGTTGTATCAGCCAAGATATTTGTAAAACACTTTAACATAGTACCTAGCATATAGAAGGTACTTTTTAAAATGTTTGTTTCCTTCCTTCCTATATACTTATATATGCACATGTTATCTCCCCCAGTAGATTATAAGATCATTAAGAAAGACTTTCATTTTTGTCTTTGATTTCTCAATATTAGCAGGTGCATGACACATAGTAGAAGCTTAATAAATGCTTACTGATTGGTGGGTTTTAAATTAAACAAACATTTCTTAAATGCCTGTTGTTACTGTTAAGTCATTTTTCATTCAAGTTTTCATGACCCCATTTGAGGTTTTTGGCAGAGATACTGGAGTGGTTTGACATTTCCTTCTCCAGTTAATTTTAAAGATGAGGAAACTGAGGCAAGCAGGACTAAGTGACTTGCCCAGGATCACATAGCTTGTAAGTGTCTGAGGCTAGATTTGAACTCGGGAAGTTGAGTCATCTTGACCCTAGGCCTGGCACTCTATCCATTGCACCACCTCACCACCTTTATGAAATACCTACTGTATGCAAATCACTATGACAGACACTTAAAATACAAAAATTAAAAAAAACTTGGTCCCTCAAGAAGCTGTACAATCCACAAAGTATTTTATATAATTTATTAATCATTTGAGCCAATGTGCACTATTGGACAAGGATGAAACCCATTAAAAAGTGATGTTTTAAGATGACTCTTATCATAAAAGTCCTACTCCTATGCCTCTTTCTGACATGTAGTTCTGAAAGAACTTGAAGAGCCTTGAATTCTTAAAGATTATTCCAGTAGGGCACAAGCTCTGGAATATTCTGCCAAGCTGGAAAGGTTTCAGATATAACCCATCATTTTGACTATTATAAATATAAATTACCTACAAAGGACTTATCAAGGAAGACACTATCTACATACAGAAAAAGATATAATAAATAGAAGTTTGTACAGAATGAGTTTACATATGTGGGTATGTGTACATACATATATATGTCTAATGGTAGCCATCTCTTGGGTGGGGGGGAAGGAATGAGAGAAGAAAAAAAGGAAAAAAGTTACACACAACTTTAATATATATTTTAAAGGAATAGCAAGTTGTACATAATAGACTTTCAGATTCATGTGCTATCATCTTTTTTTCTATTCTATCTTATAGAAATGTTTGTTTTATTTCTCAAGTTCAGAATAATTTTTTTTGTTTTTTTTGGAGGGGGGAAGGCAAGGCAATTGGAGTTAAGGTCACAGGCTAGTAAATATCAAGTATCTGAAACTGAATTTGAACTCAGGTCCACCTCCAGGGCTGCTGCTCTATTCACTGTGCTACCTAGCTGCCCCCAGAACAATTTTTTTTAAATAAATAACATCCAACCTCAGTCACTTAACAAAAAATATTATCTGTGTGACCTTGGGCAAGTCACTTAACCCCAATTGCCCTCCAAAAAGCAAAAAAAGAAAAAAAAACATGTGTTTTTCCATGTGTTCAAGAACCAATCAAGCTAAGAATGACAGGGCTCATCACCTGAAGCCAGGCCATTCAGTGATGATTTTGGTTTCTTGGACATGACAATCCATGTCAAAGATGTCATCACAAAAAGATAAAAGTACAGAAGGATCTTTATTCTTGTGTGGTCCCTTCCAGTGACAATAGTAAAAATAGCCCCTGAAAAAGGAGATAGTTCTTAGACTACAAACATTAATTATTAGTACTTAATGTGTAAAAATCAACCAACAAATAGATACTCTGCTGGAAGAAAAGAACCATATCAATATTGACTTCCTATAAATTAATCCAGTAACGTTAGAGGTGCTATAGTAAAATAGAAGGATGGAGCATAGGTTTACCTATATGATTAAAGGAGTAAGCAGAGTTAGCTTCATCTAACAGCCAAGAAGCCTCCTTGAATGGGAAACTCAGTCATCTTGTCTTAGAGTTCACAGTGAGCTTAAGTCTACAGACCACCACAAAGATCACCACAGTTCATACAGCAACACCTGCTGCAGAGAATGATAGAGAAATTCTTGAAGAACTCAATAAGGTCTTCAAAACCATGCCACTCTAGAACTTAATACTCTATCTCAAAGTAAAAGTGAATAGAAGGAAAATTATAATGGAAAATATGACAGGATCAGGAATTGAAAGAAAACTTCTACTATGTGTCATGTACCTGCTAATATTGAGAAGACAAAGACAAAAATGAAAAAGTCTTTCTTAGAGACCTTACAATCCACAGGGAGAAACAACATGTACGTATATAAGTGTATAGGAAGGAAGGAAACAAATATTTTTAAAAGCACCTCCTATGTACTAGGTCCTATGTTAAAGTGTTTTTACAAATATCTTAGTTGATCTTCACACCAACTCTGGAGGGTAGGTGAGACTATCTCAATTTTACAGTTGAGGAAACTGGGGCAGGAAGCAGTTGAACAACTCAGAAGATATTATACATAATAAGTAAGGGAATAAATGTTTAAAGAATTCAACAAAATCTTAGCAAGTAGGACACTGCTGGTAATAGGCATAATGTGAGAGATGTGCTTCTAAAAGATAGCTGGGTGAGACAAAGATCCAAATAGAGACCAAATTAGGAGAAAAAATTAAAATGAGAATATGCTGCATATGATTAAAGCAGCTCCCTGTGTTACTCTGGACAATATACATTTTTCATCGACTTTGGTTTTTGATTCCAGCAATAAGTTGGTCTGTTTCCTAAGGACCAGCCTAAGTAAGTACAAAGAGGCTTATTTCTAGCAGACTGCCTACTTACTTGTTGATAAATTCTTTGTCCATAGTAACTAAAGAAACAAAGCAAAAGAAAAAAAATGTCCTCATTAATGATCAGCCCCCTCCTGCTTCTGTAGAGACGATGATGTGGTGGTTTAAAAAAAGCATACAGTATGCATTGAATCATACTGTGTTAACCATCAATAAATATTAACTTGCCTGCTGATGTTCTGAATGCAAACTCCTTGACCAGTGACAAACCAGCAGATCTTCTACTAGAGGAAATGAACCAAAACAATCTCAGCATTCTCTTTGTATATGGCACCAGAATTCAAAAGGAAATTACAGTTAAATGGAAGCATAGTTCACGGGTTCTCCTGGGAAAGAAGATAAAGAAATTGGCAGAGTTGACTTTATCTTGTGTCCAAAAACAACATGAAATACATTTCCATACAACATTGGATGATCTCATATTGCAGTAGTCTGTTCTGGACACCCTCCATGCTATCAGCTGAATACCTTAGGTGCACACATCCCTATTTTGTGATTCTCTTAAGTTTTACACTCAATGAATCATCAAACAAAATAATCTTGTGGTCACTCACATCTCTTGTAAAATCTTGTGCTATTTTGTCTTTTGTCCTTCCTTCCAAAAAGGATCAGTGATATCACAGGGTGATGTCTTGATTCTTGTGTGAATTGGGTTTAAGTGAGGCAGAGTTATATAAAGTCATCAGACTCACTCTCCCTTCCTAAGTCATCAAAGTCCAGTGGCAAGACAAAATTCAAGACAACTGGTCATGGTCTAGGATATAGTGGATGACCATGGTGTTTTCAATTCCTAAATAAACTGTTAAATGCTCCACAGTACCTGCTTCAGCCCATTCATGACTGTTGGAACAAATTGTTCTCATCCTCCCATTTTGCCGGGGGAAGACTTCACTTGTTGGGGTAGATATCCCCATAGCTCACTGATATGTTTGAGGCCTATCAGTTACCCACATGTGCTATTTTAATACATGTCAACAATTTGTTTAATGAGAGCTATTAAAATTACGTTTCACCCCCCTGAGCTAACCGGATTATTTTTACTAACAATATTCATTCATTCATTCATTTAATGGATTTAAATCATTTGCTATAATGAGGAAACCCAAAATTTATTAAGCCCCTACTATTTGCAAAACACTATTTCAGGTGCTGTGATAGTTTATTCTTTATGCTTCTGAGTCAGTTGTATGTATGGATATAAGAATAAGCTCTACTATTAAAAACCATCTCCATAGGCCTATGTATTCTCCTCCAGCATTTTCATGAAAATCCTCGTTGAATACAAAGAAGGATAGGAAAAGAGGGATATGGGCTGATGCCACCTTAGACTGCTATAATTCACTTAGAATGAATTTATTTAAAATATTTACAGAGATTTTTTTCTATTAAGAAATACACTGAGGGGCAACTAGGTGGTGCAGTGAATAGAGCACCAGCCCTGGAGTCAGGAGGAACTGAGTTCAAATCCGGCCTCTGACACTTAACACTTACTAGCTGTGTGACCTTGGGCAAGTCACTTAACCCCAATTGCCCCTCCCAGGAAAAAAAAGAAAGTCTGTAAAGAACTAATTTAGCCACTCTGAGATCCTCTACATCTGCCTGCCCTATGTCAGTGTGAGGGAGAGGGCATATGATCCCCACCCCCGATCTCTACCTCAGGTAATCTTGGCACAGGATTTAGTTACAGATCATAAGTTTTAGTTCAGTAAGAAAGTGTTTAACTAGCTGTAAAATTGCAGCCACGTCTTTATGAGGTACAATTAAATACCCTGAATGAATCAGAAGGAGCCACTGAACAGAAAAATGGACATACCTTTAAGGATCATTAAAGACTGAGTTTTTACCACTGTAGAAGTTCTGGAGTGATGTTGTCAGTAGCATAATTGATGGATCAGGATCAAATGAAGAAAGTCTTGCCATGAATTCAACAGCAGCTATACTGTCTTTCTTTTAAGAATAAAATCTGCTAGATAGCACTTGTCATTATCTTTATGAAAATGTCACACAGGTCATATCTCATTGCAACAGACTGCATAATACTATTTAACATATTGCATTCATTCATTCACTCAGGCAAACTCATTTAAAACCTCATGTGTTCTGTGCTAGATGCTAGAAAAAATACAAAGATGAAGACACCTTCCCTGACCTCATGGGGCATATAATTGTCACCATCTCTCAAAATTGTCTCATATCTCCACTTAAAAGGCCAAAGTCATGATACAGGCCCTCATCGCCTCTCCCCTAGACTATTGTGAGAACCTCCTAGTCAGTCTCCATGCTTTTAGTATTTCCCCTCTCGAACCTATCCTCCATATAGCTGCCAAAAGATTCTGCTAAAAGCAGAGTGACAATGTTACTCTCCTATAAGAAGCTCGAGTGGCTTCTGTTACATTTAGGATCAAATACTCCTCAGCTTGGTCTTTCTTTGTATCCCTAATGCTGTGATAGTAATGGCATTTAAAGATTCCCCTGTATTGGCTTGGTTTTCAAATTGATTGTGTTAAAACCCAGAGTTTGTTAATCCCACCTGTGGGATGGGCTTGTTGATGTGAAAAGAAAGTCCTGAACTGGGAGGAGCTGGTGATGTAGATTTGGAGAGACAAGAGAGAGGCGGAAGATCTTTTTGGAAGCAGCACCTCGTGGAGAGAGAGAGAGACTAAGAGAATTGCTGGTGGCCGCTTTGAATTGCCC
>NW_027187277.1:3580081-3641017 GCF_028583685.1 Petaurus breviceps papuanus
ATTGGAAGGTCCTGGGGTGGGGTAGTACTTGGAGATTATTTAATCACACTTAGTAAATGCTGTATTTGTAATGATGTCATGTTTTGATCTTCTCTGTTCTGGGTTTGTTACTGAATAAAATGGAGAGCACCTATGCTGGTATTCTGAACCTTGGGAAGTTGCCTTTCTTTTGGCATTACATTACAGTACCAGGCACTAGGGATGCAAATACAGTCAGGAAGAAAGATAACCCCTGCTCTCAACTAGATTTCATTCTAATAGGGGAAAATAACACATAAAAGGGAGCTAAAGGGGGTAGAGGTGGAAAGAGAAGTTACCCATAGGGGAGCATAGTGGCCAAGTCTGGGAGAGTCAAAAGTATAGGTAGGAGGGGAACGAAGCGTGGTCTGCCTGGGCCAGTCCCTAAAATGGAAGCTTTTGGAAGGAATCACTATGGCAGAGAGAATGTTCCAAGTTGAGAAAGGCCTAGATGCTGAGGCAAATTCCCAGAGAAACTTATATTGTGTTCAAATCATGAAATGTGTCTCTGTCAAATGTTGTAGGAGAATGTGTTTGCTCATCTTTTCAAAGTCATTGGAGATAATTGTCATTATTTTTGTTAGTCACTGAAATATTAAGGGCTTGCTTGAAGTTTAAGTCTAACTTTCCAATGCCTTCAGATTCTTTAGCTTTTCACTCTTCAAATTTAAGTTAACTCCTTAACTTTTGCTCTTATTTCATCTAGTATAGATTTAGGGACAAGGTTATTCCATATGATTGTCCAGCATTGATCTGCAATATGTTGCTGTGGAATTTGGAGATGAAGTTATCCTTGACAAAAAGCAACATCAAGGGTTCTTGACCTGCTACCACTTGGCCATTTATGCTATAGTACTGGCACATAATAAGAGCATTCAGTTTATTTCATCTTGCACTCATGATTGGTCTGCTTTAGTGGTCAGTGCCATCTGTACTAAAGCATTTCCATCAGGTATGATAATGGTATTTCTGATTTATACACGTCACTTTACTGTGGTACCAGAACATGAAGGAGTGCCACTTGTACACTATCTTCTGTGTCAAACTAACCATCCTGCAACCTCCTGCTACCCTGAGTCTTAATCTTATATTAGTTCATCACCCTGTCTATGGTATTAATCCAATTAATAATGACCAGGCCTTTTCACTGCTACCATGGCTATCTCAGAGTTTTCACTGTACGTTACCCCAGCTAATATTGTCTTACTTTTTAATTGTTCTTCTCCCAGCACCCCTTCTCGCTGCATCATGATGTGGACAATGGATTGAATCTTGAAAGGGTTCATCATCTTCTTCTTCATCACTATTGTCATCATCTTCTTCATCCTCCTCATTATCATCTTCACCAAGTGACCCGCTTACTGGTGATAAACTTCTCTATTTTTAACTAGACTGATCTTGGAAATGGATATAGTCTGCTGCTGAGACCATACTCTAAGACTCTCCAATAACCTTGCAGAATTCATACTCTGTTGACATTGCTTTTGAAATCCAAAGGTCTTCTCCACACTGAGATAAGGCATTAAACCTTATTGGGATTGAACCCATCATAGATTTTCTAAATGTTTTCTAAATGCCAAGCAAAGTTGCAGTGTTGTTTTGCAATGTTCCAGCAGAGTCTGGTCATAATTTGTTACCTGGGTTCTTGGAAAACAACATTGGTCAGGGTGGTGTTATATGAGGTATTATAAAGGAAATCTGAGTGGGGCTTATAAATCCATTCTGTTTCCCTTTTATCAGTTCCCCAGGTCAACCTCATGAAATGTACATTCAACATATGTGAATACACTTCATTTTATAGTAAGTGAGTTATTCCCGTGTGAACTTGAAACAATCCCTGACACTTTTCTTTTTTCCCTTAACAGTCTTATTTGGGGACTACCTTATATGGATCAAATCAACTTTCCTTCCTAAGTGCTGGTTTTTCTCATGATGCTTGCTTGTCCATAACTGTATATCCCTAGTTTTGTCTTCTTTGCTCTTTATCTTTGCTCCTACTGTCTCTATGGCTTAACTTCCCTGAAACAGAAAGGGAAAAGGCAGAAGGAGGCCTAGCCTAATTTTTGAATAGTAAAACTTACCTAGAAGTGGAGGTGAGATGGAAACTTGAGTACTTACAATTTCATCACCTAAACTAAAGAAGTCATCAACGAGCAAACAAGAACACTCCAGGAAAAAGAATTATCCAGGGCAGCTGTCTTTGACCATATTTTGGGCCACCCCCCAAAAAAAAGCACACTGTGTTCCTCCTTCCAGATGAGGCCTCTCCCTCTCCTCCCACACCACTAATCATCATTACAATATTTGGCTCTGAGTAGTCTTGGGTTTTCCTGACAACATTAGCTTGAGGGTCACCATTAGTGTTTTATGGGGGAGAAAAAAAGGTATCTAGGTGGTACATGGATAGAGCAATGGATATGGGTCTAGAAGACTTGGCTGCGTGATTCTGGACAAGTCACTTGACCTCCATCTACCTCAGTTTTCTAATGTGTAAAATGAAGTGATAATAGCACCTGCCTGTCAAGGTTGTTCTAAAGATCAAATGAGATAATAGTCATAAAAAGTTTGCAAAACTTAAAGCACTATATAAATGCCAGCTATTACTCACACCTCCTCAATACTCGGTGAACAAACGCAAGAAAGTAAGTGAGGTTCATTCTCTGAGCAAAATCAGTTTATTAACAGTGACACATATAACTGTTAACAAAGTGGGTCACTCTGGCAACCTCAGCAAAGCCAGTTAGAAGGGGGGACCCTCTTTATTGTTACAAAGGAAAAAAGGGGGTCTGGGTAGTTGGGGAACATTATAATCGGCTACATTGAGAAAAGTGAGTTAGCATTCAGGTGCAACTGATCACACCCCTCTCTGACAATTAAGGAATGTTCATTATTTTATGTGACTCCTCTGCCTCTTGTAATCATGGATAGAAAATCAGAACTACCCAGTTAATTGTTCCCTTTGGGTAGATAAAACCATTCCTAATTGCACAAGGACATGCAAGGACAGACAACTTATCTTTTGGGGGAGATGGGGAATGACACCAGGGTAAGCTGGTTGAGTCTTACAGACAACAAGCAGATGTCCCAGCAGGTAATCCCATGAGTGAGATAACATTTCCTTTCAGTCATGCCTTTAAATCATTCCAAACTAGAAAAGGCTATATTCTTTAGCTTAACTGAGAAATGTGGCTTAACAAAATGGGGAATAAGATCAATTACAGAATAGAACCAATTATCAAATGATACAGAATAATTTTAATTTCATTCCCCTTGTCCCCTTTGATTTACTAAAGAGTAGTTCCTCAAAAAATCATCTCCCTGCCACTGGGGCTCCTCCCTCCCTCTGATTTGAAGGGATGAAGGGTAGACATTGGAAAGCTCCTCCCAGATCCTCCATCTAAGGCAGATGCCCAGGGCAGCCATCTCATCTTTTCTCACTTAGCTGCTCCACAGGTATCCTCTCTTTTTAGCATCTTTTATGTGTTGTCTTCCCCATTAAATAGTAAGCTTCTTGAGGGCAGGGACTATATTTTGCCATTCTTTGTATCTCCATGCTTAGCACAGAGCCTGGAACATAGTAGGCACTTAATAAATTTTTTATTAACCAACTATCACCATTATAAAAAGCTATTTCTGTTCAAATGTGCATTTGAGAAAACCTTACTGAATTCCTGAATGTACTTACTTTCTTATTCCTGTTAAAACAAAATCAGTAGTAATAAAAAGTTGGATTTGCAAAAATACAACTTAAATTGTGCTTTTTTTTTTTTTTAGCATACACCTATTGCAGGAAACACAGCAGACCTTTTCTGGTATTCATTGCCATGAAATTTGAAATTACCTTTCCAGTCCTGAGATGGTTTCCAACACCTCCTAATAGTTGAGAAGTTCAGACTTCTCAGAATACTGACTTGAGGACTTACAAATAAAATGTAATTTTAACAAGTAATGTTGCTCCTTAGTATAAAAAATCTAGTTTTAGGGATCCCCCATTATTGCCCATGTTTACCCTGCCTTGCTGATATGAATACGATTGCTATTTTACACTGTGTAACAGGTTCTTAAGCTCAGTCGTGAACTTTTAAAAAAATAGTTTGATAACTATAATTTCTTTCCTTTGCAATCCTGTGTATTTTATGCATTTATAAACATTATTTGGGGAGGGGGGGAGGTTCATCTGCTTCACTAGTTTGCCAAAGAGGTCAATTACCCAAAAAAGTTCAAGGAAGTTTCCTTAGATAAAGTCTCAGTTTTCATTAGATGAAGTCCTTAGTTTTCATTTAGATGAAAAAGAGAGAGATTAAGTGGCTTACCCAAAGGCATATAGGTAATAAGTAGCAGAGCCAGAATTCTAACCCAGCTGCTGTAAGTAAGGCAGAACAATCAAGGCTTTGCTCCAGAGCAATGAAATGTATAGGATGTTGACGGTACTTGTAGTCCTTCAAAATGACAACATCTGAATTTAGTACCTAGTTAGCAAGAGTAATTTGTTAAAATAGGAAGCTACAAAGTAATATATTTCCCCCCCCCATATTGCTTGTAAGCCATTTTAGAGGGGAACTTCTCCCCAGCTCAATCCCAAACTCTCCCTTCCCCACCCCACCTCACTCCCAGTGTTAGTCTTCTCAGTAGAGGCCTTTTAAGATCCTGGAGTCTCCTCCTGCCTGAAGGGAGGCATACTTGGGGCTGTCATTTTTTAAAAATAGTTTCAGAGGGGCGGCCAGGTAGCACAGCGAGTAAGAGCACCGGCTCCAGTGTTGAGAAGACCTGGAGATCGAATCCCGGACTCAGACATTTAGCACCCACCCAGAAACACCTGGCTGTGTAACCTGGAGCAAGTTACTTAACCCCGATTGCTTTAAAAAAAAATAGTTTCAGGGTACACATTTCATGTTTCTTGCCATGTATGCAGGTTCTATTACTTGTCCCCCTACTTATGGCTATGTTCAAACCCCTGGTTCTCTGAATCCAAAAATTCTTTCCACCATGCCAGACCTCAATTGGATTTTTATTTGTTGAAGGTTTATTGAGAGGTTTTTAGTTGAGTGGTGAGCTACCTGTGTGTACATGTTAGAATTAATGACCTCACACTCAGTCCCAGTGTGATGTCAGATAACACACTGGGATCTCAAAAGGAAATCAGAAAGTTCAGTGTAGCAAATGCATTTTGTTACATAGAATATAAGAGAAATTGGAAGAAAAATAAATCACTAATAATAATCAGCACAAGATCCATTTCTGGATCTTTTTCTAGAATAAATTATATTTAGATAGAGGAAGAATCTATGTTACTGAGATTTTTTTAAAAAGGAAGTGAGTCTGACAATAATTGTAGGCAGTCTCTCTGCTTGGTTCCTAAACCACTCAAGACAGCAAAATAGAAATGAGGCTATAATTTGAAATTTCCTGTAATACTGTCAGGTCTTACTGCATCTTGCTTTATTGTGGTTTGATATCCTTTTATCTAGTCTGCCTACTATCTCTGGCTACTTCTCTCAGCAAAGTTTCAATGACATCAAGCTATATAACATTTTGATTTGACTAATAAAAATTTGTCATTGTGCTCTGTCTACAGTAATAGAAGCATTACCAAAAAAAAAGTATTATCAAATGCTATTGTTCACTGAGTCAAAGAAAAGGAAGGATGGTAGGGAGAGAGAGATGGTAGAGAGAAGAAATAAATATGCCCCTTTTCAGTAAAAATAACAAAAATTTTAACCACTTTTTTTTGCTATTTCTAAAAATTCAGAAGGTACTTGTTACACAAATCCATCCAGATAGAAATCCCAGTGAAGGACAGAGAATTAAAATACATAGCAGCTACACATCTGTAGTAGGAGCAATGCCCTAACCCCTACCCCCATGCAAGTTTAGCTAGTTTTTCCTTGAAAGATGGTGAGATCATCCTTGAGACTGGCTTGGGTACTAAAAGCTCAGGATCTTAGCATCACTTCCTGGTCACCATGTTATGGACAAATTTAACTTAACCTCTAGAAAAGGAGTTCTTAACCAGGATCTGTGTTTATTTTTGCAAACCCAGTTTGTGTTTATTTTTCATATGTTGATGTAATATATCTAGATTATAAATTCTAAATCTATATCAATATCATTGGTTTCTTTGATAATCCTATGTATTTTATTTTATGCATTTAAAAACATTATTTTGAGAGGCTGTCCATAGACCACCAGAGGGCCAAAGGGGTCCTTGACACACAATAAAGTTAAGAATCCCTAGTCTAGAAAGAGTTGGATAGCAGTAGCAGTTCATCAAGCTAGCAGAGCAGAAGTGGTAGACAGCTGGGCAAACATATATGTGAGAAGCATGGAATGGTATTAGGTTTGTGTCCTGACTAATGGCCCAAGGCAGACTGTGCCTCAGTGTACTCTCTTCCTCTCCTCAAGGTCCAAGTCACCATATACCTTATGGATGATCAGGAGACAGGCAGGAGGTCGCTCTGACCCACTCTCTTAAGACAAGCATCAATGGTCTTCCTGAGCAACACCCTAGACTTCTACATATATGAATACATTCCTAATACATCTCTGTCTCTGTCTTTTTCCTTGTTTTTCTCTGCCACTTGTGCAGTTTCAGAGTTTCTAGACCTAATACCTGGCACTCAGATTCTGGTGAAACTTAATATCATTCAGTACTTCTCTACTTCAGTACTTCTCATATACGTTTGCTTGGCAGCTTCTTTAACTGTAAATTGGGAATAGTAAGAGTATCTACCCTGCAGAGTTATGAGGATCAAATAAGATAATATTTGTAAAGCACTTAGCCTAGTACCTGGCATATAGTATAAAAGCTAGCTATTATTTTTATTCATTTAGGGAGAATACTAGGAAATTATTGTGATATATGAGAGAGAGGACATCAATAAAATTTCAAAACTAATAAGTAACAATAGTATTCAACATATTCTTTATGTTAATAGTTATATTATTTAGCTAGGTTTATCTATCTTGCCTCTCCTAAATCACAAACTCCTACAGCTGGGACTGTCCTTTTAATACTACATAGAGGTCTGCAAAGTCTCTTGTCCTGTATAGTTTTTCAGACATACAGGAAGTGTTCAATCAATAATCTCTGAGAACAAAGACACCCCAGTTTCCAGACTCAAAGAAAATATATCTGTGTATCCTTCCCAAGACCTAAGTCTAATGCATGTACAAAAGTCCACTTCCTTCCATGTCTCAATCATCAACAAACATGGGAAACTAGAGTCTATAGGAACAATCATCCCCTTACATCTATATCCAACTAGGGAGGTACAGATACCTCTGCCTTTGAACAGACCCATAACCATGGAAAGAGCAGTGGGGCCAGTTCTTGAGGGAATCTTCCCCAGAAGACAGGTCTCCCTGCACACAGCCTAGCAGCTAATTAGTCAGGGACACCTTGTGTTGCTGTGACTGTGTCTGTGCTGGTAGGGGAGAGATAGAACTGCTTATGCAGACATCCAGAGCTGGACTCTAACCAAGGCTCCTCCCTCCTGCTCCCTCCAATACAATTTGGAGAGCAGCCTAGGCACAGACCTAATTTTTCAGGCCCTATCCAAGGTTATGTCACCAAGCCCTCCACATCACAGTGTCTTTTCTATTTGGACATATGACTGCTCAAAACAAGGGCTCCATATTGAAGGGGATAGCTCACCAAAACTGCCACCACTCCCACTTCATTGCAGATTCAATTATTTCCACCATCCCACAAATCTATCATCTCCCTGGGAATTTCGTCAGTCTGACCTGTGTTGAAATGCAGAAATGGAACGCTTCACTGCATGCAGCGTCCCACACCAGGGCCTGGGGCTTCTGTTCCCTGACTCCCACCGCCAAAAGCTACCTCAACATTTTCAGAGCTTCATCCTAGTTACTGCATCAGAGAGTTATTTAGCCACTTGCAAGGCCATTTCACAAGAAAATGGAGGATCAATGCATATTCAGCAAGGCCTTTTGAAATTGTATTGACAAAGGATGGACAGAGGCCTTTTGTTTTTCCAGTAGATCAAAGGAGAAAGACCAGGCAGCACTATTGAAAGCACTCTGAAAGTCACTGACTTTCATGTTAGTGATTCCACAGCATCATTAGGAAATCTCAAATGAATGATGTCTGCAAAGCATGACAGATAAGCCGGCTCTCATCCTATCCCTCTTTTCATCAGTCTCCTGAAATCATCCCCACCACAAACAAGAATGTTCATGAAGATGATCAGGCCTCTGCCACCAAATCCAACAATTTAATCCAACAAGCTTTTATTAAGGGCTTGCTGCATGGAAAGCACTGGGGGTAGATACTAGGTCAAAAAAGACAATGTAAAAAAAAAAAATCCCTGCCTGCCCTCAGGAATTTTACATTTTCCTGGGATGAGGCAAGGGGAATGGGGAGGAAGGCCTACAATATGTAAACAGTTAAGTATGGACAAGATTATTTGATGAGACAGCTCTAACATCTAGCAAAATATCATCAGAATATAAACTTAAGTATCTTGGGGCACAAGATTTTGAAGTTTATATTAAACTACAAAGGCAGAGGCATCATTTCTCTAGGACAGGGGTGGGAAACCTGTGGCCTTCTAGGTCCTTAGGTGCAGATTTTGTCCAAGTTTTACTGAAAAAATCTTTTTATTAAGGGCATTTGTTCTGTGAAGTTTGGATTCAGGCAAAGGACCACACTTGAGGACCTAGAGGGTCACATGTGATGAGACCACAGGTTCCCCACCCCTGCTCTAGTACTTTAATTGAGTTCATCAGTCTCACAGGAGTTCTCTCTATAAATGTTCAGATCACATCCATCCATACCTTCCTTACCATCCTGTGTGATTTCTGTCCGCAGCCATTAATAAATCCTTCAACGTACTGGAAGAATTCCTCTAGGTCTTTTAATGTTTCATGGCTACCAGTACCACACTCAGACTGTCCATCTGTTATCCCTGGCTCTTGAAAGGAGGCCCATCTCATTTCCCAGTCATTTGGATAAGACCTATAATATCATTTGTTACAAGGGACTCCCAGTGAAAAAGCTTTTTTCTACTCATACAAATTGGCACTTGCTCATCAAATTATAATCTTAGAAAATTCCCTGGGCCAAGGAGAGCTGAGTGACTTACCCAGGGTCATCCAGCCTGTATGTGTAAACTCAAATTGAACCCTATATTCTTCATGACTCTAAGGTTAGCTCTCTATCCATTATGGCATACTGTCTCTGCCCATCACACATAAATAGCCCTAATAATGTCTTTTGTGCCACTTCTTACATCTAAGTCATCACCTGCTACCATCGATTTTCATGTACCACACACCTTTCCATTGTCTTGTGCATTACTCATAATCCTGATCATTCTGAGATCATTGTACTCTGTGAATCACAACCACATAGCATAGCTGGGAGAATACACACAGATGGGCTTTTGTGTGAAGGAGCAGAATGTCATCATTTTAAGAGCTGTGAAATTTCCCAAATGCAACACAATCTGCTTTCTTTTTCCCATTCAATTCTGGGCCCAATTTAGTTTTACAAGCATTTGCTAGGTACCTACTCTGTGCGAGACATGGGTGGAAAATAGACTGTCTGTGGGGGAAGAGGATGAAAAAAGACTGGAAAGGTAAGTTGGAATCCAATTGTAAAGGGCCTGAAATGCCAGGCTAAGGTACCTGTATTGTATCCTAGAACCAATAGAGGGCAGCTGACGGTTTTTGAGGGAGGGAGTTTCACAACTAGAACCCAGCTTTAGGAAGATTACTTTGGCAGCTCTACAGAGACCAGTTGGAGAGGAAACAGACTGGAGAAATGGAGACCAATTAGTAGACTTTGACAATAGCCTAGCAAATAGTTTCAGAAGGCCTGAACTAAGACCACAATTATGTGAACAGAGAGAAGGAGTCTGATACAAACATGTCACGGAGGCAGAATCCACAAGACTTGGCAATTCATTGAATAAGGAAGGTAAGAAAAAGTATACATATTTAACTGACAGGAGGATAGTGATATCTTCAGAAGAAACAGGAAGTCTGTAAGAGAAGAAGGTTTAGGTTGAAAACAATTGGCTCCATTTCAGACACATTGATTTGGGAGGATTTAAATTAATTTTTTTTTAAATTCTGAACTTAAACACTAAATAAAATTAGCATTTCCACATATAAAGTAAAACAGAAAAAGAGGATTGTAATGTGAATCTTCATTATGTACAACTTATATTTTCTTTAAAGTATATAATATATTCAATATGTAACAAAGTTATATTGCTTTTCTATATTTCCTTCTGGCCTTCCTTATGTTCTTTTCGATACCTTTTTTTTTTTTTTAAAGCAATCAGGGTTAAGTAACTTGCTCAAGGTTACACAGCCAGTTATTTCTGGGTGTGGTGCTGAGTATCTGAGCCCGGATTTGATCCAGGTCATCCCGATACTGGAGCCGGTGCTCTTACTCGCTGAGCCACCTGGCCACCCCTAAGCAACTGGGGTTAAGTAATTTGCTCAAGGTTACACGGCCAGGTGTTTCTGGGTGGGTGTTAAGTGTCTGAGCCCAGGATTCAATCTCCAGGTCTTCTCAACACTGGAGCCAGTGCTCTTACTTGCTGTGCTACCTGGCCGCCCCTTCTATACCTTTTGAAAACATGTGTCAGTGATACTCTTTTCTTCCTTTTCTTTTTTCAGGGAAAGGGAGAGTAGGGAAGACAAAGGAAGGAAAAGAAAGGGAAAAGAGAATCCTTGTAGCAACTATAGATAGTGATGCAAAAGAAATCCTTACCATGTTTGAAAATGTATGTCTCAGGGCAGCTAGGTGGTACAATGAATAAAGCACAAGCCCTGGAGTCAGGAGGACCTGAGTTCAAATCTGTCCTCAGACACTTGACATACTTACTAGCTGTGTGACCTTGGGCAAGTCACTTAACCCCAATTGCCTTGCCTTCCCCCTCCAAAAACTAAAAAAAATATGTCTCATTTTGCACCTTGAGCCTATCACCTCTCTATTAGAAAATGAGCTTCATCTTTGCAACACTTTGAGATTGAAATAGAATTGCTACAACTTGCAGATAGAAATGTCTATGAGATAGTGAGTAATTCAGGCCTAAAGTTCAGGAGAGTGATCAGGAACATAAGTATAGAGTTTAGTTATCAGCAAAGTGATGGTAATTGAACCCATGGGAACAGATGAAGTCAGTAAGGGACAGAACATAAAGAGTGATGGAGACACTAGGACCAAACAAAGATTTGGGAGACAGTAATTGCTCATGGGGCAGGAAGTGGATGACAAATCTTTAAGGAAGATGAGGAATCAGGATTGTAATGCAGTGCAAAAATTTGGAATCAGAGTACCTGAGGTCAAAACTAAGTTCTGCCACCTTCATGCCTATAGGCATGAATTGATTAATTAACTGATATACTAAGTAATATAATAGCTATTATAATAATAATAGTATCAATAATATATCAACAATAATAACATAAGGGGCAGCTAGGTAGCACAGTGAATAGAGCACTGGCCCTGGAGTCAGGAGGACCTGAGTTCAAATCCAGCCTCAGACACTTAATACAAAAACTAGCCATGTGACTTAAGTCAGCCCCAATTGCCCTCCAAAAAGCAAAATTTTAAAAATAAAAAATAATAATAGTAAGTAATTTACTAAGTGATTACTTAGTACAGCCTCTTCATCTAAGAAATAAGAGGCTGGTCTAGATGGTTTCTGAGGCTTCTTCCATCCCTAGATCTATGAATCTATGAAGTAGTAAGTATTCAAGAAGGGGCAGAGGCTTAGGGCATTAAAAGGGAGAGAGATTGGAAGGAGGATGAAAACTAAGGACATGCCATCAGATTGAAGAGAGAGGAGATCACTGGCAACCTTTGATAGAATATTATCAACAAAGGGGTGGGGTCAGAAGCCAGAAGTTGAGAAGTGAAGGTGTTGAAGAAGTGAAAGCAGAAGGCATCTCAGAGGTAGGCAATGAAAGGGAGGAGAAAGAGCAAGAGCTTGAGGGGATGGCAGGGTCTAGGTTTTTCTATGATGTGAAAGATCTAGGTAGATGTGGCACCAGATCCTTCTGTCTGCTCCTTCTTTGCTTTGTAAAGTGGAGGGGCTCTTGCTGCCCAGTAGTAGAAGGAAAGAGGGGTAAGTAGAAGCAATAACATTAGGCAAGGGAGGGGTAAGTATTTACTGGGCTTCCAGGTCCTGGATTAGAGTGACTGGGGAGCTGTGATCTCCTAAACACCATCAGAAACAGGAACTAAATATCTCAGGTTCGTAGACACTGGGAGGGCAGAGGAAACATGATGGAGAGTGGGTTGGAGATTTTTCTCTCTGTATCAGCTCTGTGAGAGGTTCCTTTAGGGACAGGACTTTGAATGGAAAAGCACTGCATCCCAAGTCTATGCTGAGGGAGTCAGAGAAAGGAAATAAGCATTTATAAAGAGCTTACTATGTGCCATGTCCTGTACTAAGCACTTCTTACAACTATAATCTCATTTGATCCTCACAACAACCCTTTGAGGTAGGTGCTATTATTATCATCCCCATTTTTCTGAGGCAAACAGATACTTGTCCAGCATGAGATTTGAACTCAGGTCTTCCTGACTCTGTGCCTAGCACTCTGTCTCTACTCCAGTTGAGGTAACTGGTGGCTATGAGGAAGAGAAATCAAGTCCAGAGTTCCTGAGACTTTACCTATTGTCTGGTCTGAATGAATGAATGAATGAATGAATGAATGAATGAATGAATGAATGAATGAATGAATGAAAACTCAGTTGCAAACTATGTTGTATTATCTACCCTTCCTTACCCTACTCACAGGAGGAGGTGCAATGGTAGGGCAGGGATGCTAAGCAAAAATGAACTGGTCGTTGCCTAAAATTCTGTGCAAACAGCTCAGATCCAGGAGAAAATGCAGACAGGCAACCAAAAGATAGAAGTTTTATTATTCATTCTTTTGTTGTTTTTATTTTTCCTATGCTATGTTTCCTAACTATCTGCAGTTAAGCATGTCCTTTCCATTCCTGTGGGGAAGCACCAACATTATGTCAAAGTTAGGTGACTAGAGCTCAGCGAAATATGTAACAAGTTCGGGGGTGGCGGTTACCACAGGGAGGAAATGAAGCCTCCTAGTTAGTGGCACCCTGGGACAAAATCCTATTCTCCCTACACTAGTTATGGCTCTGCCAGTTCAGTCATGCCATAAGCTTCCAGATCCTCCATGCACCACTGACCTAGACTTCAAGAATCTAAGATCACCGGAACATCACAGTGAGGCAACAGAAGGTATCGGTCTTCCTAAAACAAAGCAGCTCAACAGCCTACAAGATAAAAGACATATTTTATAATCCCCAAAGGCTGGACTTGCTAACATGTGGAGAGTCTGATAGCAAAGTCACTGTCAGCAAAGAGAGGGCTTAAAAGGACTGTGATTTTTTATAAAAGAAAAAGATTAAATGCTATTGATTTGTCGTATTCTGTTATACTGCTTTAGATATTTTGAAACACGCTGACATTGGGGACTGAAGAGAATAGTTATCTTTGCATGTGAAATCTGAAAATAACATATTCTGAGGATGTGACTGAGAATAACAAGTGATATATGGCCACTTAGCAGAAGAAACCAAAGAAAAACAATTAAAGGATGAAGTCTCTGGTTTCATATTCTTTCACCAAAGTTCTTCATTCTTGCATAATGAATAGGAAAGTCAAAAATTGTATCAAGATAACCTACTTTGAGCGTTGATGAACAAAGCTCAAAAACAAAAACAACCAAAAAACAGAGTTCTATTGCCATCCAAGGACATATATTCAAGCCATGAAAACTTCCCAATACTTGTCAAAGTAGGTTACTACTACTTACTTCCAGGGATTCGTACAGGCACAAGTAAAAATGTCAGAAGAAAACTCTAAAACAATGGTGATGAGGATGGTGGTGATGATGATAAGGATGGTGGTGGTGGTGGTGATGACAGCTTGATGGCACAGTGACTAAAGCACTGGGGCTAGAATCAGAAACACAAGTTCAAATGTGACCTCAGGCACTTGCTGGCTGTGTTACCCTGGCCAAGTCACTTCACTTTTGTTAGCCTTAGTTTCCTCAACTATGAAATGGGGATAATTAGCACCTACCTCCAAGAGTTACTGTGAGGGACAAATAAGATAATATTTGTAAATTTCTTAGCACAGTGTCTGGCATATAGTAAGTATAAATGCTAGCTATTTTATTATTGCTTTGTTACATAAAACCAACAACTATGAAATTGATGTAGCAACAGAACTACTGAAACTCAGAAATTCTATAAATGAATCCTTTCATTTCCAGGGGATATTTGTCTGTCCATTCATTTAAATAATTCTGCCTGAGGTAGCATATAATTAGATTGATCTTGTAAATTGGATTAAGGGAATGATAGAAAAGCCAGCATGAATTGCCTTACCAAGAAATAGATGCTAGCGAGTGACAAATTCAGGGTAGAATTGCCCCTTGTTGGTTCCAACACATTTTAAAGGAGGAAATCCTCAATGCCAAGTCAAGAAATTACCAACCATTCTGCTTTGGGCAGAGAGAAAGCTCCAGCAGATGTCTGGATAATTGGATCTCAATTATTACTATATCATACCCCTGTGCCAAATTTATGGTCAGTTTTCCAATTCCTCGTCTAGTTCCCCTTTCTAGCCAGGTGGTCTGTAATATACTGCAATAACTATATCACTTGTATTTCTTTTTCCATTGATATTCATGCAAAGTCTTCCCTTCTGATTCCTTATTCCTGGATTCCTTCACATGACTATAATCTCCTAAATATGTTATGCTATTCATTCCCTCCAATTTTGTATTGAAGGAGTTATGTCCTTCCAGGGCCATATTCAAGTCAGTCAATCAATAAATCACACAACCGGTATTCACTAAGTGCCTACTATATGGCAAGTAGTGCCTATCCTCAAGGAACTTACCTTCTAAAGGGAGAAACCATGAGTATGTACAGAAGTGTATTCAGAAATGAATATAAGGCAATTTGGGAAGGAATGACACTAGCCTCAGAGGGCACTAATAACGCCTTCATGTAGAAGGTGGCGCTGGATCTGGGTCTTGTGGTTTTGTCTTACCAGGTCTCAGGGATATGAGGTCAAATTCCGCTTATCACAAATGAATTTCTAGCTCATCTTGTCTTTGATCTGTACTCTATACATTTGCACATAAACACATAGAGCCACGGATTTTATTACGTTTTTTTTTTTCCCCTCTCCTATGAGCTTCTGAGTATCTCTGTTACCATTTATAAGCATGTGAAGCTCACATGTGGGTCTCACAGACACCAGGGCGGTATTTCTCAGATCCTAATGTATAATCATACTGAAATCACAGTCTGCAAGAGGTATCCATATGCTGGGTAGCTTCAAAGGGCGCAGAGAGAATGACTAGCAACAGGCAGAATCCACCTGCTGATTTATATAATGAGAACCCCCAAAGCTTAGGCAGTATGCAAAACTCTCTGGCATTCAAAGCCCTTCCTAACCTAGCCCCCTCCTACTTTTCTAGTCTTCTTACACCTTACTCCCCAGCAAGTAGTCTTTGATCCAGTGACACTGAGCTCCTGGTCCTTCTATGAACAAGACATTCCATCTTGGCTCTATGTATTTTCTCTAAATATCCACCATGCCTGAAACACTTTCTCCCTCTCCCTCTGGCTACTGACTTCTCTGGCTTCCTTTAATTCCCAACTGAAAACACATCTCTTACTGGAAGACTTCCCCAAATCCTCTTAATTCTAGTGCCTTCCTTCTCTTAATTAGTTCCTATTTATTCTTTATGCATTCAGTGCAGCCTCTGAGGCTGAGATGCACCAGAATATGGATCGATTCTCTACCACTTGCACTAATTTTAGCCTTACAATTAACACGAAGAAAGCAGAGGTTCTCCACCAGTCAGCACCACACCATCCATACATGGAGCCATCAGTTACAGCAAATGGAGAAATATTGAGTGCTGTGGCTAAGTTCGATTGCCTTGGCAGCATGCTGTCCAAGGATGTACACATAGATGCTGAGGTTAATGCCCTGGGGAATGGGAAGTGGTGCCTCTTGCCCCAGATCTTCAGTTTTTCCATCTAGCCTGGAACCAAGGCCAAGCCTACAGCCTCCTGTAAGTGCCCACAGCCAGAGGCTTTCCGCTTCTGCATTCACTCCCAGGCCACTTTCAGCAGCACAGCTGGGGCTAGCATTCCTGGTCAGTAGAGGTCCCCTCGATCTTACCTGGGCTCAAATGCCCAACTCCTCTCACTATCTCAGGGGCAAAAGTTCCTGTGGCTGTGGCCGAGCCAGCCTCTCAAACCAACTAATCCCAGGGCTTGTCGCTTGTTAAAATGGAACCTAGCCCAGAGGTATTTACTCTTCAAAGGACCAAACCTCATTCTGGGATTTTTCTTCTGATTTTCTCAAATTGTCTCAGGAGGACCTAGGTTATGCCTCTGTTCTTATTTATCTCCACCCACACTTTGTTTAGCTTAAGGTGCTCTTTTAACTCTTTTGGGGGGGGGGGAATCTTGAGAGCTTGGAATTTTCTGATCCACTCTGCCATCTTCCCAGAATCCTCTTGTGATAGATTTTTAAAATACTCATTCAAATCTGTTTTGCATGCTTGCACATGTATAACCTATATTAAATTGCTTACCATCTCAGGAAGAGGAGAGGGGAAGGCAGGAGAGAATTTGGAACTCAATTTATTTTAAATGAAGGTTAAAAATTGTTTTTACATAGAATTGGAGAAAATGCAATATTAAAAAAAAATATTACCTAGACTACAGACACATTTTTGAACCTCAAGAAGAAATAGAGAAGTAAGAAGGTGGAAGGAGAAAGGAAGAAGAGGCAAAAAGAGACAGATAATGAGGAAGAGAAGAAAAAAGGAAAAAGAAAAGAAAATAGTCTTGTTTTCTTAATCACTCACTGGCTAGCAATTGCTTAAAACCTTCAGTGAATTGTCCATGTTTGTTTTGTTTCACAAAATTACCCCATATGGTTTCCATAGCACATTACATTGCTAAACTTGACTTCCTTTCCCTTGCCTTCATCTCTCACCCCAGTCCCTAGCCCTAAGCTATCCTTTAACTTAACCAGGACAGTTAAGGAGAAGGAAGATATTAGTTATTATTTATAATGCCCTTCTCCCCTTTGGTTCCCCCAACTGAAACTACCCAGAACCCATTGAGGCTACTTGATTACATTAGTTTAGAGAAAGTTCACAAACTATTCTTTTCAATGAGGTAGAAGATCACCAGACCTTACCATCTGCCCTACTGCTATGCCCTAAGAGCCCTGGTACTGGGGGATAATAATAAGTCATCTGACTTATTAGCAGAACCTCAGGAATCATGGGCCTTGCCAGCTTCCCTATCCTTAGGACATCTGGATTTTTTCCATCTGCCTTGCAGCCAAACTTTGTTTTATATGTTGTCTCCCTTTGGTTAAAGCATAATCTCCTTGAGAGTTTTATGTGTTGTCTCTTCCAATTAGAGTGTAAACCCCAAAACTTTGACAACAATTTTTCATAATAACCTTCTCTCAGACAAGCCTTCAAAACTTTATCCCTCAGGTTAGTTTCTTAACATTCAGTGCAATGGCATCTCCTTCTAAATTCTCTAGTGATTAAATTCATGATCCAATGATTGTTCAGAATGTTCCATTGCCTCATTACATCACACTGTTTCCTAAAATAACTTTAAGCATTATCTTTTTTTTGCCCTAACTCCTGTGTGAGTTAGACCAGTGCCTGGTATAATGTCTTAATTTTACAGTCTAACCTACAGATCATCCAGCAAAACAGTGGCAAACTAGGAGCAAACTCCCATTTCATATGATTCTCACCCAATTTTTTATTCCAATTTGGGGTTATGCCACATGTGCTAAATATATTTCCATGTTTGGTACACTTCCTGGGCTCAGATATAATCTACACTGCATCCATTTCAAGATGACAGAAAGCTTTTCTTTCTTTTTTTTCCCCTTGAAGATAAAATTATTCATTGATATTCTCTATGGCAACTCTGGTCTTCCCAGAGCTTACAAAAGCAGCAGGACAAAGGGAGGAAGGAAGGAATAAATTTTTCTGAAAATGAGTCTATGAAGGGTCATAATTTTGTAGTTAAAACACTTATAATATAGCAAAGTTTTTATAAAGAAGAATATTTATTTCAATAGAGAATCACAAATATACGAACACATTCACCCCAACTCATGGGAGGCATAATCCTTCTCCTCCTCCTCCTCTTCACCACCTCAGTCTCTGAGGAAGGAAAAGGTATTAGGTTCATAGTCTAGCTCAATTTCCTTAAAGCACAATCCCATACACAAATCCAACCTCCTCACCCCCACCCCCACCCTGGGCTGGCTTTTCAGTAGTTCCATGCTAAAATGACTGGCTATTTAGCCCCACCTGCAATCTTGGCTCCAAGGTCTTCATGGTTTGAATTCCCTGTTCATAAAGATCACTTCTTTTTTTTTTTTTTTAAAGCAATTGGGGTTAAGTAACTTGCTCAAGGTTACATGGCCAGGTGTTTCTGGGTAGGTGCTAAGTGTCTGAGCCTGGATTCGATCCCCCAGGTCATCCCGACCCTGGGGCCAGTGCTCTTACTCGCTGTGTTACCTGGCTGCCCCAATAAAGATCACTTCTTGCACCTGATACTGAGAACAAACAACACAGGACAGAAACAGAAATCCTTAAGCCCATTTCTCAGAGCCAAGTAAAAGATAGAAAAGTAGACAGAGACTCCCTCCCCTCTTACTAGTTCAGTTCATGGCCTCCGTTGGATACAGCTAAGAGCACAGTCAAAAAGATGGTGGAAAAGAGACTGGTTCAGTCTTACTAGGTTTTTTTTCATTTATTTAATTATTAATTTATAGAACTAAACAATAGTATGTGACATAATATAATTTTAAAAAGATAATTGCACATGAAACTGCAAATCTATTATGTACACCTTGCTATTCCTTTTAAATATATAATAAAGATATCATGTAAATTTCTTTTTTTTTCTTTTTTTCTTCCTTCCCCCTACCTCACCCTAGAGATGGCTACCATTAGACACAAATAGGTATGTATCTATATGTATATATGTAAAATCATTCTATACATACTTCAATTTATCAGTCCTTTCTCTGGATACAGATGGTCTTTCTTCATATGTTCTTTATTTTTAATTTGTGTACTCATAATAGTCAAAATGACAGTCACTCAAAGTCATTCTTAAAACAATATTATTGTAACTGTAAACAATGCTCTCTTGGTTCTGCTCATTTTGCTCTTCCCCATTTCATGTAAGTCTTTCCATGCCCTTCTAAGATTGTTAAGCTCATCATTTCTTATAGCTCAGTAATATTCCAACACAAGCATACACCACAATGTGTTTAGTCATTCCCCAGTTGATGGGGAGCCCTACAATTTCCAGTTCTTGCCACCACAAAGAGAGCTGCTATAAACATTCCGATTCACATTCAAAGTCATAACTGCTATTTGTGAATTTCCCTCCATCTTATTTTTACTCACTATTTTCTTTCTCAGACTCTTTTTACCCTATCCTTGTTTCCTTATCTTCTCCCCCTACTCTCCCACTCTCCATCCCACCCACCTCTCCAAGAGTCCTCCCCTCCTTCTCTCCCCCATCCTCTCAGTTCCAATCACATACCCTTCCAAAAGTCCCTCCCCAACCTCTCCCCCCACCCTCCAAAATCCCAGTCTACACACCCCTCTGAAAGTCCCTATGGGGTGGCTAGGTGGCACAGTGAATAGAGCACATGCCCTGGAGTTAGGAGCACCTGAGTTCAAATGTGGTCTCAGACACTTAACACTTACTAACTGTGTGACCTTGGGCAAGTCACTTAACCCCAATTGCCTTACCTTGTCCAAAAATAATTTATTAAATTACATGAATGTGTTTAAATAGGAAAAGAAGCATACACTAGGGAAGAGAGACATGAAAAGAGAATTAACAGTTTGAATAAAGAGGGGAAAAAACCTTTATGAAAGGAAATAACTCTGAAAATTAAAATTGACCAAATAAAAACTAATGACTCCATGAGACACAAAGAAATAATTAAATAAAGTTAAAAGAATGTAAAATAGAAGAAAATGTAAATATTGCATAGGAAAAACAACTGAGCTGGAAAACAGGTCATGGAGAGATAAGTTAAGAATCATTAGATTACTTAAAAGGCAGGAACCAAAAAAAGGACTAAACAGTATATTTCAAGAAATCATAAAACAAAGCTACTTTCTGCAAAGTAGAAATCAAAAGAAATACCATTTGCCTCCTGAAAAAAAACCCAAAATGAAAAGTTCCAGATATATTACAGTGAAAATTCAGAGCTCTTAGGTCAAGGAGAATACTACAAACTGTCAGAAAGAATTCAAATGCTGAGAAGTCATAGTCAGAATCACACAAAAATTAATAGCCACAACCATAAAGAAAAAAATAACTTGGAATACAATATTCCAGAAAGCAAAAGATTTATACTTACAACAAAGAATAACTTACCCAGAAAAACTGAGTATGATCCTACAAGGGGAAAAATAGATCTTTAACAAAATAGAGGACTTCCAAGCCTTCCATGTGGAAAGACCAGAGCTGAAAAGAAAATGTGACAAGCACTGGAGTAAAGAAAAATAGAAAAAGGTAAACATGAGTGAGAAACCATAAGAGACTAAACAAAATTTAGGTGTTTACTTCCCTAAATGGGAAGATGATAGAAGTAGCCTCTCAGAATTCTATCACTGGGGATCATAGAAGGGGACAGAGGACCTAGAAGTGATCATTATGTTTTGATGATATCAAAAGAAGAATGGAATGTCCTCTTTACCATTTTTCATTCTATCTGATACAATCCATCTTTATAACCTGACTAATGTATAATGTGAAAGTATTTACAGATCCTATACTTGACTATATGCTACCATGGGGGTGGGGAGAGGAGGGAGGGGGACAAAATGTGAAACTCAAGGAATTGTGGAATTGAATCCTGTAAACTAAAAGGAAACAAATTAATTTTTTTAAAAATTTAAAATTTAAAAAAAAGAATGGAATAGGTGGGGAAGAGAAACACAATGGGAAAATGGGGAGTTGAGAGGAAGAATGAAGAAAATTACCTCACTTAAATGGAGTATGCAAGTAGAAAACTATACAAGAAGTAGGGGACACTGCTGTGGGGAGGGGGGAGAATGGATGACTGATGCAATTGAACAGATTTCAACCTCGCTCTCATCAGAACTGGTCAAAGGAGGGAAGATTACACACACACACACACACACACATACACACAGAGTTGGATACAGAAACATATCCTACCAACAGGAAAATATGAGGAAAAGGGAATAAGGAAAGAATTCTGAGGAAAGAATGAGAGAGGGGTAGATTAGGAATGGATTAGTCAGAAGTAAAACAGACTCTTAAAGAGGGGTAGAAATAAAGAGAAAGAAAAACATAAAAGAATAGGATGAAAGGAAATACACATTTAGCAATCATAGCTGTGAATGTGAACATGATTGATTCACCCCTAAAACAGAAGAGGTCAGCAGAATAGATTAGAAATCATAATCCAACAATATATTACTTATAAGAAACAAACTTAAGACTAAAAGATACACACAGATATAAAATAAGAGATGGGGAAAATCTATTATGCTTCAGAGAAATTTAAAAAAATAACAGAATACCAATCATGACCTCAGACAAAGCAAGTGCAAAAACAGACCTAATTAAATAAGTAGGGAAAATACATTTTACTAAAGAGTACCATAAACACTAAATTAATGTCAATGATAAATACATGTGCACCAACTGGCATAGCATCTAAATTCTTCAAGGAAAAGTGCAATAAGTTACAGGAAGAAATGGATGGTAAAACTATAGTAGTGAGGGACCTCAACTTGTCCCTCTCCATTCTAAGTAAATCTAGCCAAAAACTTTAACAAAGAAAAAAAAATGAATGACCTGAATAGAATATTAGGAAAGTTAGATATGATAGACCTCTGGAGAATATTGAAGGGGAGTGGGGAAGGAAGTATGCCTATTTCTCAGGTGTGCAAGGCATCTTCACAAAAATTGACCTTGTATTAGGGTACAAAAACCTCAGAAATACAACAAATGCAGAAGAGCAAAGACATTAAATACATCTTTTATCAACCACAGTTAAATAAAAATTGCATTCAATAAAGATTTTTTGAAACAAATATTAAAAATTAATTAGGAACTAAGTAACATCCTAAAGAATGGATTGATCAAAGAGCAAATCATTGAAACAACAAATAATTTCATTAACGATAATGAGGAAGGGGGCGGAGTCAAGATGGTGGAGTAGAAACAGGACTTCCACACAGCTCCCACTTCCATCTCCTCCAATTCATGTAAAAAACGACTCTAAGCAAATTTTGGAGTTATAGAACCAACAAAATAACAGAGAGAAAATAACTTCCTGCTGAAGACAGTCCAGCAGGCCAACAGGAAGGGGCCAGCACAGCACTCTGGGAGCCGATCCCAGCCCCATGTGAGCCAGAGGTTTTAGCTTCAGGGCAGCCTGACCAGCTGCTGACTGGAGGGACTTCAGATCACTGGCAGCTGTGGTGGTTTCCAGAAATATAAACCCATAGATGCTAAGAACAAAGTGAGAGGTCAGTGCAGTGTGGACTTTGGGAACTGGGAGTCCAGGAGTGTGGTCTGGCCTTTGCCCCCTGGAGGGAGAAGTAGCTGAGGCATGGTGGCTGTGCTTCAGAGCTCTGGGCCTGCAGATTGTAGGGGGACCAAGCAACCAGTCTGAGGGGTAATAGCTCTGGCTTTAACCTGCTTGTATCTGGATCACTGTCTAGGATGGAGGTCCTGAGGTGCATGACCAATGTGTCAGAGCCAGTGGAGGCTTCATAGAGGGCACCTCTATGAATAGCCCCAGCAGCTAAGAAAACACCAGCAATTGGGACAAATCTCCCCCCTCTGGTAGCAGAGTTCTACGGTGGCAAAAAGCTCAAAAGTCAAGTAATTGAGTGGCAACATAAGCAAGCAAAGGAAGCACAACAATCTGACTTTATAGTCCTATTTTGGGGACAAAAAGGATGAAAGCATGAAACAGGAAGAAGAAAGCAAAGTCAGAACTCTTGCACCAAAAGCTTCCAAGAAAAATATGAGTTGGTTACAGGCCATAGAGGAGCTTAAGAAGAATTTTGAAAACCAAATAAGAGAAGTGGAGGAAAAATTGGGAAGAGAAATGAAAATGATGCAAGAAAATTATGAAATGAGGGTCAACAACCTGACTTAAGAAAATAACACCTTAAAAAATAGACTAGCTTAAATGGCAAACGAGGATCAGAAAGCCAATGAGAAGAAGAATGCCTTAAAAAGATGAATTTGCCAGATGGAAAGGGAATCTCAAAAGCTGACTGAAAAGAAACACTCCTTCAGAATTAGATTGGAGCAAGTGGAAGCTAGCGACATTATGAGAAATCAAGATACTATTAAACAGATCCAAACAAATGAAAAGATAAAAGGCAATATCAAATATCTCATTGGAAAAACCACTAACCTAGAAAATAGATCCAGAAGATATCATTTAAAAATTATTGGATTTCCTGAAAGCCATGACCAAAGAAAGAACCTAGAAATCATCCTTCAAGAAATTCTCAAGGAAAATTGCCCTGATGTTTTAGAACCAGAGGGCAAAATAGAGGTTGAAAGAATCCACCAATCACCTCCTGAAAAAGATCCCAAAAAGAAAACTCCTAGGAATATTATAGCCAGGTTCTGGAACTCCCAGATCAAGGAGAAAATATTACAAACAGCCAGGAAGAAACAATTTGAATTTTATGGAAACACAATCAGGATAACACAGAATCTGGCAGCTTCTACACTGAGGGATCAAAGGGCTTGGAATATGATATTCCAGAGGTCAAAAGAGCTGGGATTAAAACCAAGAATCACCTACCCAGCAAAACTATCATGTTCCAGAGGAAAATATGGTCATTCAATGAAATAGAGGACTTTCAAGCATTTTTTTTTGCCTTTTTTTTTTTGGAGGGTAATTGGAGTTAAGTGATTTGCCCAAGGTCACATGGCTATTTGTTGTGTTAAGTGTCTGAGGCCAGATCCAAACCCGGGTCCTACTGACTCCAGGGCTAGTCCTCTATTCACTGCACCACCTAGCCACCCCATTTTCAAGCATTCTTGATGAAAAAAATAAAGTTGCATAGAAAATTTGGTATTCAGTTAAAAGAAGTAAGAGACACATGAGAAGGTAAACAGGGAAAAGAAATCATAAGGAACTTATCAAAGTTGAACTATTTACATTTTACATGGAAAAAATGATAATTGTAATTTATGAAACTTTTGTCAGTATGAGAATAGTTGAAGGGAATATAAATATATATGTATACACACATATATATGTCTATATAGGAGGATATATAGGCATAGGAATACATAGGTGAGTGTGTGTATATATATATGTGTGTGTACAGGTATACATAGATAAAGGGCACAGGACCAATTGAATAGGAAGGGATGATACTTAAAAAGTGAAATTAAGAGGTAAGAGAGGAATATAATGAGAGGAGATGGGGAGAGACAGAACAGGGTAAATTATCTCATATAGAAGAGTCAAGGGGAAACTGTTACAATGGAGGGGAAGAACAGGGAGGCATAAGGGAATGATTCAACCTTACTCTCATTGAATTTGGCTCAGGGAGGGAATGACATACACATTAAATAGTGTATCTTACCCTACAGGAAAGTAGGGGGAAGAGGATAATAAGGGGGATGATTTTTTGAAAAGGGACAGGATCAAAGTAGCAAACAGAACAAGTGGGGGGTGGAATAGAATGGAAGGTAATATAGTCAGTCTTTCACAATATATCCACTATGGAAATGTTTTGCATAGCTACACATGTACAACCTATATTGAATTGCTTATCTTCCCAGTAAAGGTGGGTGATGAGGGAGGAAGGGAAAGAATTTGGAATTCAAAGTTTTAAAATCAAATGTTTAAAAATATTATTATTATTATATTATTATTTTACATGCAACTGGGAAATAAGATATACAGGCTCTGGGGCATAGAGATCCACTCTGCCCTACTGGAAAGTCAGAGGGGGAGGGGGTAAGATATAGGAGAGAGCAGATTAGGGGAGGGAATATTCAGTGGGATTGCTGTTTTGGGATGGTGGGTAGGGGAAAAATGGGGAGAAATTTTGTAACTCAAAATCTTGTGAAAATTAATGATGTAAACTAAAAATAAACATAAAATTTAATTTAAAAATATAGTGAGGTAGGCTGGAGGAAAGGAATAAGCATTTACTAAGTGCCTACTGTACCACACACTGTGCTTTAGAAATTATCTCATTTGATTTTCACCACAGTCTTGTAAGTTAGGTTGCTATTATTACAGTATTTCAATTTTTACAGTTGAAGAAACTGAAGCAGACAAAAGTTAAATGATTTTCCCAGGGTCACACAGCTAGTATGTGTGTGTGTGACTGAATGACATCAGTGAGGCAACAAATGAAATTTTGCAGAATTCAGGCAGCACAGTACTTAGGGGGGAAAGTTATATCTCTCAATCCTTTTGCAATAAACAAAAGAGAAAGGGCAGAGCAATGAATTAGGCACAGCTAAGAAACCCAACCATTTAAAACCTCCAACTAAATGCCAAATAGAAATCCTGAAAATCAAAGGACAAATTAACAAAATTGAAAGAAAAAAACATTAAATTAATAAATCAAACTAAGAGCTATTGTCTTTTGACAAAACAATAAAATAGATAAAAAGATAGATAAAATTAATTAATTTGATTTTTTTTAAAGAAGAAAACCAAAAAAGGTATTTAACTTTCCTTACCCCTTGCACAAGTAGAAGTGTCACTAGGCACCACTAGTGATATCTCTTCCAGGTCTTTTCCCCACAGCTATCAAAGAAAAAGAAAAGCAATCATATATACAAAAATATTTATAGAAATTATTTTCATAGTGGCAAAGAACTGGAAACTTTGAGAGTGCTCATCAATTGGGGAATGATTGAACAATTTATGGTATGCAAAGTAACAGAATATAATTGTTCTGCAAGAAATGATGAAGGAAATAATTTCAGAAAAAAAAAAACAGAAAGACATATGAACTGATACAAAGTGAAGTGAGCAGAACCAAAAGAACAATTTATACAATAACAACAATTTTGTAAAGACAAACAACTTTGAAAGACTTAGAAACTCTGACCAGCACAGTGATCAACTACAATTCTAAAAGACTCATGATGAAACATGATACATATCTCTAGATAGAGAACTAATGAATTAAGAGTACAGATTGAAGAATATTTTCTTTCATTTGTTTTTTTCTTTTTTTTTGTTTTGTTTTTTGGACATGTCTAATGTGGGGTTTTGTTTTGCTCAACTATACACATTTGTAATGGGCTTTGTTTTTCTTGCTTTCTCTATGTGGAAGAGATGAGGGAGGAATTCAGAAAGGAAAGTGAGATAAAATTGAATTTTTAAAAATTCCATTTGCTTTTTCACTAAAAAATAGAACTAGAGTTCATCTAAGAAAACTGTTCATCTCCATTGATTCCTCCCAATTCTTGGCCCCTATCTTCTTCCTCTGATGAAGTTTCAGTAAGTATTCTTTCTTCAGCTGTTTAATCATTAGTTCATACTGATCTTAACCATAAGTATGCAGATGAGTCAATTTCCTCTCTGCTTCAGGGCACTGAAAGCTGAATGGAAAATCAACCAAAGGAGCTTTGCTTCCAGTGATGTCTCTAGGAAACATTGCTTTCTCATTTACGCTCCAATGGATTCTTACTCTGCACAGTGTCTTACCTGGCATGGCTCACCCAATATGAATTCCTTTGCATATTTGAATCTATCTAGTCTTTTCTCTCTCATCTCCTGCTTCATATGCAAGGATGCAACCACAGCCCAAAATACCAAAACCTATGGGATGATAAAGGGGCTTTATACACTCACTTTTCCATTGCTTCTAAGAAACACATCACTATTTTACCTTTATCCTAAAGTGTTTTTAGAAATCTAAAAGAAAAATAGAGTAAGTCTCTAAGTCAAACTGAAACGAGCTCAAATCCCACTTCTGACATATAATGAGGTTCTTATATGGCCCTTTAAGGTGTGCAAGGAGCTTTACAAATATCTCATTTTACCCTCATGACAATCCTAGAAAGGAAATATTATTGTATATTACTCTATATTCTATGTAGTATATATGTATTTGTAGATATATAATATCTAGTAGATAGCATAATATAATATATTATACAATATATTATGTTATAATATGATATTATATAGAACATGGCATGATAACGACATGATGTCATTATCATATAAGTTATTGTGTATTATCATATATGCTAGCTATGTGACCTTGGACAAGTAACCTATGCTCTCAAGTAACAAAGTCTATGAGCTGAAGGATGGTTACAGATGTGCATTGGTTAAGGTAGTTTTACAATGGAAGGTACCTATACCAATGAAATTCAGTCTCCACTTCCCCCCCCCAAAATAGAAATGAACCAGACTGCTACCACTCCATTAAAAGAACTCTTAACCCAAACAATGTAAGGTCCTTGAGAGCAGAGACTGCTTCATTTTTGTCACTGCATTCCCTGCCTCTAGAACAAGCATCTTGCTTCCCAGTAGGTGTTTAATAATTGTTGAAATGAAGTTAAGAGCCTAAAACCAAGAAATATCAGCTAACCTAATAATAACCAGCTTTTTTTTTTTTTCAGTGTCTCCATCACTACTCCAGGGAAGCTTGCAGTAGAGATACTTTTTTTTTTCCAAAAACCAATTTCCTAACAGGTGGAATTTTCTGAGTGGTGACAATTTCCTCTAAATGGAATGAGGCATTCCTCATTTCTTCAACTGGCATTCAAGGACCACCTGACAACAGAAGCCCAGGCAGTTTGCAGAGTGCATCTCAGAATAGATTTAATATTATATCACTTTACACATATAATCATACGCTCTGACCAAATAATTTAATTTTGGCAACATACCCTGCAAGTGTTTTCAAAACTAATAACAAAAAGCTATCCATTCAAAGATTTTCATCACAGCATTATTTATAATTCTACTCTAAATGTTCAAGAGTAGGGCAATAATTGGATAAATCTGGGTAATGTAACAGTATCATAACATAATTAAGATAGATAGTGTTACTTGGGAGGACAAATCCCTCGAATCTGAAATAGTTTTAGAAAGAAATTTCATTTCATAGAAAGAGAGCCAGAAAGAAGGTGTGGCTCTCTACCTGAGTCTTTGTGAGGTTGCATTATGTGGAATTTAGACGAGGGCATGAAGACATTTGCTGATTAGCCTCACACAGTCAATAGGTAGTCTCCAAGAGAGGGGCAGTTGAAGATGTAGAGCTGCAGGTTAGTCCATCTAATTTGGGGAACCCAAAACACAAGCTTTGAGTGGACCCAAAACAAGCACTGGGTGGGATCTAAGCATTTCTTACAACCAGCCAGCTTCCCAGAAGTCTCTAAAGTCAGTCTGCCCTCTACAGTAAGCTTCTGGTTTAGACAATTTTCTAGTAGCATAAAGCTAGGTTCAACAATATTAATAAAGGATAATAAATATTTTTTCCTACAACAGATATGAAAAATGCAAAGAAATATAGAAAGGCCTTTCTGAAATAATGCAAAGTGGGACAAGAAAGTCAACTGGAACAGAGTACATATTGCTTACAAACATAGGTAGTGGGATACACAACATATTTTCTCTGTAGGACCCAGAGAAGCCCTGAAAGTTTATATGAGGGAAACTGAGTCAGAAAGGCATTGAAAGTGGGACTGTCCTAAAACAGGCCCAGAGCAGGGATAAAAACAAGTGAAAGGTCAAAGAATAGGTGAGATTTTTGTGCAATCCCACAAGTCATCCACATGCCTCTGTGTTTTTGCATTCCTTTAGCCTGAGAAGGACTTCTAGCCCATCATTTAGTTCAGGAACTGGGCAGGCAAACAAATAGCTAGGATGAATGTACTAAGGGTCTTTACCTGCCATGTGACTTGGCCTCTGTAGATAAGGGGCAACAGGCAGGAGAGATGAGATCCTAGAAATCCTGAAATAAAAGCTACCAGCCAGTATCGTGGGGAATGACTTCACTGAGGCACATTTGAGAGTACAGAACATAGAGGAGTGGTTGGGTTATGATGGAATACAATCCTTCCCCAATCCTGGAAAACTGAGCAGTGTCAATGAAAAGACATTTGGGTTTGGAAACTAATTGGGGGAACTGCTCTATGAGAGAGACACAGTTGATAATTTGGGTTGGTTTGGTTTGGTTTTGTTCAATTTTAGTTTACTGTATAATAAACCAGATGGCCACAGAAAATTTGGTTTTCTGTGGGGGGAAAAACAGTATAGAGATTCCAAACTGAATGAGGAAATTTTTCAACCAAGTAAAATAGAGTTAAGTCATACATATGTTTACATTTTACTAATCTTGAGCCATATCCCTTAATGTACTTGTGGATTCATTTAGAATCCAGTCTGTAAGGATTTCTCTTTTTCCAACTCTTTGAAGCCATGCATCTTGATGGAGTTGGAATGTTTACATGTGCACATACAAATCTGTTGCTCATGCTCCAGAGTTGATTGGACCACAGGGTTGGTGACTGGGGTGACATGGCACCTGGAGAGCAAAATTATTTATACTCCCTTGCAGATTGATGGTAAAGTGACATCCAGTCTTTTTGTAAGCCTAAAAAAGGCAGGACATGATCCAGCTATGAGCAACTATTGCAACTTCAGCACCTCATGTGTTAGCTACCACAAACCCATGCAGCCCACCCAAGTAACAACTAGACAAAGAAAAGTAAATTGTAATAAATTAACAAAAGACAAAGACTCCTGATGGCAACATAGAGGGCCAACTGACTGGAAAGCCACTTATTTATTTATTTCATTTTCTAATATAAAAAGTTGCAAAAACAAGTTTAATTGTTTATACTGATGTTAAGTAAAGTTTGTAACAAACTATTTTAAGATCTTATAGTGTTGAGCAAGATTTTCAAATTATATCTATTTTAGAAAAAAAAAATTAAATCACTAGTTTAAAAAAAAGTTGGCCCTTACAGTTTTAGGAATTCATAGCTAGCTTAAAAAAAAAAAGTGTCTTTAATATTTCAATGGAACTCCGATTTCTTTGATGTAGATATTTTCTCCAGTGGTATAGACTGCATCCTACCCATGTTTTCTCACTGTACAAAATTATCAAGTATAATCTCCTATGGTTTTTTTTTTCCTTCTAATGAGCTGGAGACCTTACTCCTTAGGGATTTTAACATTCTATGGGTACCAATATATCATTCAAGCTGTCCAAGCTGATTTTACCTATTACAAATGCATTGTACGTAATCTCCTGGGTTCCTGCTGATCACCATCAATCTTCTACTCGACCTTTATCAACTCCCCAGCTCATCCCCCAGAGTAACTATCCCAGAACTTTTCTTTTCTCCTACTGTTCCCAACTATACTCTCAACCCAAGGACTTACTTCAAAATAACTTGCTTCTTCCTTCACTAAGAAGATTGAAACCATCAGACTGGAGACCCTCTCTCCATTTCTCAAAACTTTCCACTATCATCGCTTATTGCTTTCCTTTAAAATAGTAAAAGATATATTTCTACTACTCACAATCTATTCCCACTGCTTCTATCTTTGTTCCTATTCTTTCCTGTCTCCTACAGGACATTGTTCTCAAAGTCATCACCTCTCATGCATTTTCGTTCTTTCCCTTGCTACTGACTCCTTTCCAACTAGATAGCTAGGTAACTCAGTGGTTAGAGCACTGGGCCAGAAAGAGAACTGAGTCAGAAAGATCTCTGTTCAAATCCAGCCTCAGACACCTAGTAGCTGTGTGATCCTGGCCAAATTACTTGTCCTCTGTCTGCTTCAGTTTCCTTAACTGTAAAATGGGGATAATAATAGCACCATCTATCTCCCAGAATTATTGTGAGGATCTAAGGAGATCGTATTTGTAAGACACTTAGCACAATGCTTGGCACATAGTAGGCACTTGATAAATGTTTGCTTCCTTTCCTTCCCTTTCCCAACTACATGTAAACATGCCTAAATCACTTCAATCCTAAAAATAAAAGACTCTTCCTTTAATACTTCTGCTTCCATCTAGCTATTGTCCCCTCCCATCCATCTTCCCCTATTCATGACTAAGCTTTTTCTTAAGTTCTACATCTACTGCCCATGGTGTATTCATTAGTACTTTAATCTATAAAAGGAGGGAACTAGACTGGACTAGACTAGATACCTTCCATCTCTAAATCCATAATCCTATAATTTTTGCCATCTGTCTTCTACCCAGCCAGTCTTCTGAAACCAGTCTCTAAGGTTAGTAATTACCTCCTTATCACCAAATTGAACAGACTTTTTCAAAGCTCACCCTCCTATACCTTTCTACAGCTTTTAACACTGTTTTTACTGCAGCTCCCTAAAGACTCCTCACTCCTCACTTGACTTCAGAGACACTTCATTCTCCCAGTTCTCCTCCTTTCTCTCCAACTACTCCTCTATCATCTCATCCTCTTTCCTAGCCATCGACATGAGAGTTTCAAAGGATCTGTCCTTCACAAATTCTCTTGTTATTCTATAAACTCTTTCTTGGCAATTTCATTCACGCCTATGTTTTCAGTGACCCCCCCCCCCCCCCAACATTAATCTCAAGGTTTGACCTCCCTTTTGAATTCTAAACCCACATCTCCAGCTGCCTACATCTCCCCCTAAATGTCTCACTAGTACCTAAAATTCAACATGCTCACCATCTTCCCTTTCTAAATTCAAGCTTCCTTCCACTATTCCCGTCTCTGGCACCACCAGTCACCCTCTCCCATGTTCACAAACTGGGAGTTATTTTTGCTTCTTTTTTCCTCCATGTTCACTTCTAATCAGTTATCTAGTACTGCCAATTCTACCTCCCCAACAGCCTGTGTCAGCGCCCTTCTCTCCATTCTCACTACCACCCCCCCACCCCCCACCCCCAGTATAGGTTCTTAATAGCTCAGGTTTTAATTATTGCAACAACCTCCCAGGAGCCTAACTCCCCTCTGCTCACCCTCTCCAATAATTCTTTTGTTACTGAGTGCCACATACTTCTTAATCAGTCAAACTGAACCACCCTTTAAATTCCAAACATTCTCTGCATTCTCCTCAGCTTCTCATCTCTGATTACACTCCCTCCCCTCCCCCTCTGTATATTTATTCCTACTGATCCTAGAGATTCAACTCATGCGTCATTTTTTCCGTCAAGGCTTGCCTGATCCCCCATTAGTAATAACCTTCCTCTGAAACTTCACAGAGCACTTTGGTCTGTAGTTCTCTGTTGTACATACTCTGTAATACTATGTATTAGAATTGTCTATGTTTGTGTCTCATCTTCCCACTATACCATGGTCTCCATAAGGGCAAGATTGGTGCTTTTTCTAAACTTTGTACCTCCCTCAAGTTCTAACACAGTTCTCTACACAGATGAAAGTAAATACTTGTCAAATTGAATTGAATTAAACTGAATCATCATCCTGTGGGGCTAGTCACTCAGCTCCCACCTGCTATCACTTTGCCATTTGTCTATGAGTATATCTCTAGAGGTTGTGTCAAAGGCCTTGCTAAAAATGAGATGTTCAATGTCTGTGACAGACCTTTGACCTGCCAGTACAATAATTCTGTCAAAAAACCTACAAGAGGTTAGTCTGACTGTCTCTTAAATGAAGACATGCTGTGTCACCATAATCACCATTTCCTTTCCCAAGTATTCACAGGCAATTTTTTTATAGTTCATTCTAGGGTATTGTCAAGTTTACTAGAATAAAATTTAGACCATCCACCCTTTCCTCTTTTTGAAAACTAAAATCTTGGCCTATCACACCTCCTTCAGCACTTCTCCCATTCCCCAAGATCTTTTCAAAAATCACTAAACAGTCTTCTCCATTCTTTCAGAACCCTAGGATGTAGTTCATTCATTCATTCAATTAGTATTAAGTGCTTCCTCTATTCCAGGCCCAATTGGAGAAGGTACAAGAAATACAAAGACAGAACCATAAGAATCCCATGCATCAAGGAGTATATATTCTATTTAGAGAAGAGAATACGTGTATAGCTAAATAAATAGAAAACAAATAAGTAAAAACTAATACAAAGCAAATAAAACTAATACAAAATAAGATAAAAATACAAAAGCAAATAAATAAATGAATGAATGAATGAATAAATAAATAAACAGATAAATAAATGAATAAATAGAACCAATACAAAGCAAAAACAAAATGTAAACCATGGCCCAGCATTATCAAAGCTCTGGGTTCAATACTGGGGCCCGACCCCCAAGCATTATTCCTTGCCCAGTATAGGAGTTACTCCACTGTAGCTTAGGAATAACTCTTCATTAAGATTTCCTAAATGTGGGTAATGGGGTCCCCAGCTCCCACACAATTACTCAGTGTAATTGCCTATCAAATGCATATTCCAAGGGTATACTTGAACCATTTTGAACTACTTTAAGAGAACCAATTGTTAAGTTATACCCTGGAAATCTTCAAAGCCTACAAATAAGAGCTTGATTCATTATTCTATCAATTGTCTCAATTTAATAAAGTGTTAATAATGCAGATTCAACTTGAAAGTGTGTCAAGCTTACATTTTTTAAGAGAGCTAGTTACTAAACATTTACCAGCATTCTCCTCCGTATCAGGTACTTCAGTCTTAATTTCATGACACATAAAATTCAGAAGATGCCAAGGACTCACAAGAACCCAAATAACAGACACAAAAAAGATAGAAAAGTTATCACTAGTTGAAATCTTCTCATGTATCTCTCTTTAAAATCAAGAGGACCCTCTAAGTCTTTTGATGAATGAAGTGAAACAGGCTTTTTAGAGCTGCTAAATGGCAACAATCCATATCAATTTTTTGTTGTTGTTGGGTCATTTCAGTCATGTCCAACCCTTCATGACCCTATTTGGGATTTTCTTTGCAAAGATAATGGAGTGGTTTTCCATTTCCTTCTCCAACTCATTTCACAGATGAGGAAACTGAGGCAAACTGATTTAAATGATTTGTCCAGGGTCATACAATTAGTAAGTGTCTGAGGCTGGATTTGAACTCAGATCTTCCTGACTCCAGACCTGGCTCTGATCTATCCACTGAGCAACCTACCTGTCATAATCTATACCATTAGACCTACACTATCTGAATAATTCACTGGCATGGAAAAACATTCAACATTCGGATCTCTCTCCCTTTACTACCTTCCATCCCCCACCACGCACATTTACATACAAATATACACTCTCTATGCGATGACTTTTGCCCTAGAACTACCCAGGTCACAAGACTGATCCTCTTTTTCTTGCATCTATCCTCCATTCAGTCATCATAGTGATTTTCCTAAATCAGACCATGCCAGTACCCCTGCTCAATAAACTCCCATGGCTCCTGTCACCTCCAGGATCAAATATAAAATCCTCTATTTGATGGATGCCCTTCATAACAAGCCCCATCCTACCCTTCCAGGCTATTTATATCTTACCCCTACCTATGTAAAACACTGGCCTCTTTGCTATTCCACAAACAAGACACTCCATCCCTTGGATCTAGCTGACCTTCATGCCTGGATTGCTCTCCCTTCTCATCCCCATCAACTGCTTTCCTTGACTTTCTTTAATCCCTACTCAAATCATTTCTTCTACAGAAAGCCTTTCCCACTTCTGTACCTTCTCTCTCTTAATTATCTCCTATTTATCCTGTCTGTGAATGCATGTTCCTGTATGTATGGCACATATATGTATGGACATATAACATATATAATATACACATATGCATGTATGATTGAACATGTTTGTTTACTAGTTGGCTCCCTAACTGGTTTGTAAGTTCCTTGAGGGCAAGGACTGTCTTTTACCTCTTTTTATATTCTCAGTACTCAACACAATGCCTAGCACATAGTAGATGTATAATAGATATTTGTTGATAGACTCAAAGGCTGGATGCTCTTAAGGAACTAAGTGGGCAATCTTATTCTTTCCCTAGGAGATCTGATGCTCAAAATTAAGAACTCTCTAGCCTGTGGTTAACAAGGCAACCCCTCCATCCCCCATACTCCTAAGACAGGAACTGCCCAGGAGATCTCCTTTCTTCTTCTAGATACACCTTGTTCCCAGGAGTATGATGCCTGGGATAGAAATGTACACATGTACCTACACAGGAGATTAGAATTCATTAGCACTGTTCATCAACATGCCTCTGAGGCCATCTACACAAGCATCTGCTTCTATCATAGGCTTCTGCTGGAACTATTTTAATGCCATAACTGCTGCTATCTCTTGGGCTTGGAAAGTCAACTTTTGCCTCTGATCTGTCTTCACAAAGGTTCACCCAAGCACATGTAATTCCCATGTTCATATGGTAAATGGCACAGTGGAAAGAGCTTTAAGTTTGGATTGAGAGAACCCCTGCTTTCAAATCCCAAATGTGCCATTTACAGGTTCTTTTCCCCTTTTTCTTTGTATCTCTAGAACTCAGCATAATACCTGACATAGAGTTATCATTATCTCTATTAAGAGAGCTGTCAAACATTCTACTGAAATGCTGCTGAGTGCAGCCCAAACCAGATGATAATATAATTGGGAAATATTTAACAAAATAAACAAAAATTAAGTTAAGTCAAAATGCAGTTCTCAGGGATCCTTATGGAGTACCTCCCATTTTTACTTGAGTTTGATACTGTTGGTGTAATAAATGCTTGTTGATTAATTATTATCTGTATGACCTTGGTCAAGTCACTTTGCCCTGGGTCTCCATTGCCTCACCTATAAAATTAGGGAGTTATACTAAATGACTTCAGTGGTGCCCTTCAACTCTAAATATGTAGTCCCGTGGGGTTGGGCTTAATGATCTCTAATTTTCCTTCCAGTTTTATGTCTATGACTCTAAAATCTTCAGACTAAAACTTACTGAAACCAGCTCTTATAATCTCACTGATCTTGAGTTTCAATTTTCTGTGTATCATTTTTATTCTTTACTTCCTAGTCTGAATATAATTCTGATTAATAAGCAGTATAATAATAGTTTGTCAGTAATGGAGTCCCCTGCCCATTTTCAACACCAATGATATCTTAAGCAAGAAAGCCAGTATTCTTTGGGGATGACCCTGGAAATCAAAACCTTCAAGACTTATGGCTAGACACAAGGACTTCATAAGGAGGCACAAGCTAATTCACAGAACCATGAAGATGAGGCATGACAGTGGCTACTCACCCTTCTTACTCACCATAATGAGCTCACTGAAGACAGAGAGGGACTTCAACTCTGTTTTTCCAACCCTGACATTATAATCAGTAAGACTGTCTCTTTGGATTTGAGTAAGTTATGTGTTTTTCCTTCTTATTATTTTAAGACAGATCGTTAATGACTAAACAAATTTCAACTTGATTCCTGTACTCTGAAAACAAGTTATCACAGAGAAGGAAAAGGAAAAGTCTGCAAAGACATCCCTAAACCCAAGACTTCTGGTAGAACTCCGATAACCCTGGAGCCCAAGGTGAATCCCTGTACCCAAGAATTATCCCCAGAACTTCATGCTTGATGCCAGGTCCAAGTTGAGAGGAGACAGAGTAAAAATTGACCCTTTCTCCATCTTACAGTCCTGTGCTCAGAAAAAAATAATATATTCCCACCCCTAAATGATTTTTCCCAGGAGATATTCCCCCACTGATTTCTATAGGAGGTTGTTCTTATTTTGTGTATTAGAATGGGAGGGAAAGGGAGAAGAATAAAATGAGAATGGGGCGGCCAGGTAGCAGAGCGAGTAAGAGCACTGGCCCCAGTGTCAGGATGACCTGGGGATTGAATCCAGGCTCAGACACTTAGCATCCACCCAGAAACACCTGGCTGTGTAACCTTGAGCAAGTTACTTAACCCCAATTGCTTAGGGGCAGCCAGGTGGCTCAGTGAGTAAGAGCACCGGCCCCAGGGTCAGGATAACCTGGGGATCAAATCCAGGCTCAGATACTTAGCACCACACCCAGAAATAACTGGCCATGTAACCTTGAGCAAGTTGCTTAGCCCCAATTGCTTTAAAAAAAAAAAGAATAAAATTAGAATGATTCTGTTGACCATTTATCCAAGTCATGACATAACACTGCCTTCACTACAATCATTAAGAAGCAATATGGCCTAGTTAATAGAATAATGGACTTAGTATTAGAAAGTTCTAGAATAATAAGTTAATATTTATATAGCACGTACTATGTGCCAAGCACTGTGTTAAGCATTTTATAAATATTTCCTTTTGATCTTCACAGTAATTTTGGGAGACAAATGCTATTATTATCCTCATTTTACAATTGAGGAAACTGAGACAAAGTGACTTGCCCATGGTCACACAGCTACTAAATGTCTAAGGTTGTCTACCTGACTCCAGACCCTCCACTGTATCCCCTAGCTGCCTACCCCCTTATTGTGTGACCACAGGTAATTTAACCTTTCTAAATCTTAGTTTTCTCATCCTTAATTGGGGATAACGATAATTATACCAGCAGTACTTACCTTACAGGGTTGCTGAAAGACTTGAATGAGATAACATGTGTAAAATACTTCACAAACTTAAAATTGCTATGCATATCAGTAATTCCCAACATTAGTTCACAAGAATTTAGGATTTCTTGCCTTTCTTTCATTATAGCATGGCCTAGTAGGAAGAACACAATTGAGACTTGAAAGACCTAGGCTACAATTCCCAGTCTCTGACTAACAAGTTATTATAGTTATCTAGAAAAGTAATGATGAGACCCTACATGAGGATTTGTAATGGGAATGTAAATTTTAAAGATCTTCCCTGCCCCTAGGCTAAAGTGCACCTGGATCCTGGGGTGGGAGGCTTGTTTTTTGATAACTTTTTGATTGGCCAGTGGGTCAATAAGGTTGTTACATTCTCTGAGCCAGGAGAAGGCTATATAAGCCCTGATGTGTAGCTTTGTTTTGGGGCTCACTTTGAGAAGTGTTCTGTGATTTGATGAAACTCTGGGAAGCCATTTTTGAGAGTCCCCCGGCTTTGAAAAACCCAAATGTTGAAACCCAGATGTTGATTTGGTATGGATGTAATGGTTGGACAGTTTGGTAACTGTCTACTTGATCTGTTTCTCTGTCTTGATAATTCTGTCTGTGTATTCTGAAGTTCGGGGTGCTGACCTTTTTCCCCTGAACTAGGTAAATGATACATATTTGACTGATTAAAGTAAGCTTGTTAACCCATTTTGAGTTGCTTTCCTTTATCAAAGCAGATCCAAGAACCTGTGTTGGCAGCCATCCTAGGAACGCTGGGGTGCTTGCTGCTTCATGGTTACAGCTCTATGAGTAGGCAGAAGGGAAAAGATGTGAGAGAGGAAGAATTGACCATGACCCCATGGTCATGAAACTGAGTGCCTTCAAGAGATACACCCTAAATATATCTTCTTGCTGACTGGCATATGAAGCACAAGCATTATTCACTCAAAACTTTGAGCTTTGGAGAACACACAAAATAATTTTTTTAATATAGCCCAAAAGACTCCTAAATACTGACAGAAAAATCATCCAACTCCTCTCTTATTATCTGAGGATTTCATGAATTGAACAAGTTGTCCCCTCAAATCCTTTCCATCTCTAGCTTTCTATGATAATGGTATTGTGCATAGGAAATATCCCTGCCCTGTTAATAATAACTATTATGATAATGACCTCAGGGTAGAGGAATTGAGTTTAAATTTGTTTGGTCATTAAAGATTTGCTTTAAAATAATAAGGAAATACACAACTTACTCAAATCCAAAGACACCAGTCTTACTGATTAAAATGCCAATTGTTGGGGTGGCCAGGTAGCACAGTGAGTAAGTGCACCGGCCCCAGAGTCGGGATGACCTGGGATCGAATCCAGGCTCAGATACTTAGCACCCACCCAGAAATAACTGGCCATGTAACCTTGAGCAAGTTACTTAACCCCAATTGCTTTTTAAAAAAATGCCAATTGTTTCAATAACCTTGAAAAGGGAACAGGAGAAAGGTCAGGGTTGGAAAAGCAGGCAGAGAAAGATTAGTTAACCTAGCTATTCCAGTTGAATTTGCCCACATATCGATAATTCTTCTTTCAACCCAGACCAAACAATAAAGTAGAAAAGCAGTCAACTGTCACCCTCACATACCCAAAATATTTAAATGTTGAATTTTGCTTATAATTATATAGTGCTTGATAGTTACAAAAGTGCTTTCATATGCCCTCTCTTATTTGAGTCTGTGGGGTGGGTGATGCAATTATCATTTTATTTGTTAAGTAGATGAAGAAACTGAAGCCCAGAGATCTAAAATGAATTATCCACATTTGGTAGGTGACAGAGCTAGCACACAAACTCAGGTCTTTATTCTCCAAGTTCAGTGGTCTCTCCAAACAATACATTGTTTTTTTTTTTTAATTTTCAGTTCCAAATTCTCTCCTTCCTTCCTCCCCTTCCCCCAGCCATTGGATATACTGTTTCTTAATAGTTCAGATAACTTCAACTTGGTTTAAGAAGAAAGTTTAGTTAATTCAGTGCTCTCACCGCGCCCCCCCCGCCTCAGCTTTTTTTTTTAACTTCTATATAAACACAGGAGAATCTGTGGTATATCTCTTGGAATTATTTATCATTTTTCACTGTAAAAAGAGCAGAAAACAGTGGGGTGGGGGAAGGGTACTAAAAAAGCTCCAAGGAAAAGCAGTTTCCTGATTTTTAATTTGTGAACTAGAAAAGAAAAATGTTCCCTAGAGTCAAGTGCATTAATTTCCTGCTTAAATAGTTGCCTTTGGGCAGACAGAAAACCTCTAGATGAATTCTCTCCTAGAGGAGAACAGAGAAAACTTCACAATTTTTAGAGATGCTACACATTGACATGTTTGGTTTTGCCAATTAAATTTAATTGGGAGAGATGGTACAACATAATCAACAGAGGGCTGTCCTTGGATTCAGGCAGATCTGTTTTCACGTCCTGCCTCTGACACAGACTAGCTGTACAATTAACCCCTAGGCCCCCCAAAACCGTCCAAGCCTGTGGGTTCGTTAGGAATTGCTGATATGCATTGATGGAAGAAGTTTCCACACTGGGAATTTGCAGCACTAATGAAGTTACAGGAATGGACCAAATATGTCATAGTACCTATATATGCAATGTCTATATTTCCAACAAGCAATGTGAGACAAGGGGCAAAAGCAGCTTTTCTCCTCTTTTCCCTTCTCAATGTCAAAACTGAACCCAGTATCATTGGTAAAAAGGGAAGGACCCTACTACAGCAACATAATTGCTTCATTAAACATCCTGTTGCCTTCCATTTTCTCTTTTTAAAAGAAATTTTATTAATGTCTTTGTTTTTTACATAATAATCATTTTTAGATACACTTCATTGAACACACTCACACTCCCACTAGGAACTGGACTCGGTTTTATTTGGTTTTGAATAGAATATCATCTTTCCCATCCCTCACCTTATTTACCTTCCCCAATCCCACCCCGCCTCAAATAAATTCATCACCAGAAATCTCACCCTGTTTGGTACTCAACTTTGTACATTCAACTTTGGTACTCAACACTCCTTAGTAGCTTCCAAAACCCTCCCCTCTGGGGGGAAATGCTGTAAAGTGAGGCAAAAACTCCTACCAAAGCCTTCCTTAATAGTGAGCTCAGAATTTCCAGCCAAGTCTTCATTTCCCACCAGCTGCTATGCTTGGTTTTGACTATGAGAACATCATGCACCTGTGTTGGGTACCCTCTAGAAGCTTCTTTCCTTCCTTTCAGCTTCCTTTAGTGTATTGCCTTTCCCCATTAGGTTATAAGCATCTAGAGGGCAGGAACTGTCTTTTTCTTATTTGCATCCAAGTGCTTAGCAGGTGCTTAATAAATGATTATGTACTAAGCCACTGCCCCTCCCCTTACCTGGAAGCCTTCCCCTTCAAAAGACACCAGGGAAGAAGAAATGGTCTGCTTGAACTTTTTGTGTGTATACCCAGTTCTAGGTAGCAACCAACTGAAAAACTTTTCATCACTAACCACTACACACTAATCCTCGTAAACAGGCCATGGATACCTTAGAATGTTCTCAAGTGAGGAAAAGGACCCTTCCATTATACATGCTGGGAAGCAGACTCAAGGAGATTGGAATCAGGCAGGGTAATTGTGCATGCTCAACGTTCTAGACCATCATTAACTAGTCCTGCACCCCTCTACCCTCACTAATTACATCAATAAAAGATCTCTGAATAAATTTCTTTAGGTAGGACAATCTATAAAACAACATCATCAGTTTAACTTGGTATGATGGGAAAAGTACTATCTTTGGTCAAGGGGGCACATATATATACATACACACACATACCTATATACACATATAGGTATGTGCATATACATGCAAAGCATATATAATGCATATAAAATACATATATGCAGATATATGTCTAAGTATGTGTTTACATGTATATATGAGGGCAATAAGGTAGCATAGCAGATAGAATGCCAGGCCAACAAGAGTCAGGAAGACTCTTCTTCCTGAGTTCAAATATGGCCTCAGATACTAGCTGTGTGATCCTGGGTGAGTCACTTAACTCTCTTTGCCTCAGTTTCTTCTTTTGGAAAATTAGCTGGAGAAGGAAATATCAAACTACTCTAATATGTCTGCCAAGAAAACCCCAAATGGGGTCACAGAGAGCCAGATATGACTGAAATTACTGAACAACAATAAGCTGTACACAGTAAGTGTATATGTGTGTATATATGCTGAAAGAACAGCATTCTCTGTTGGGTCTGATCTTACTACTGATCAGCATGGAAACTTTAACTTACTCTAACACTGGGTCACATCCCTCCTTAGGTAGCCTGGTGACTCCCTGCTCCTGGGGGCTTATCATACTCTCTATCTCTATCTCTGCCCTTCTCCTTTCTCTCTCTTTCTCCCCCTCTCTCTTTTCTCCATCCCTCCCTCCATCTCTCTCCCTTTCTCCCTTTCCCCTTCCCTCCATCTCTCACTCTCTCCCTGTATCCTTATTCTCTCTTTTCTCTCTCTGTAGATGTACATATATATGTATATGTGTCTGTCTATGTATATACAAACATATAAGTATGTGTGTGTATATAATCTATGATCCTATGATGTTTACGAATAACAAAGAGTGTTTCAGGTATCTGACTCACAGATCTTATCTAATCTCAGAACTTTTTTAAAAAGGACCTTGAAGATGGCTTATCTCCACCTACATGCTTGGCATGTAGCCCCTAGACATCCCCTCCAGAAGATACCCAGAGCAACTGTCACCTAGTACAAGTCTTCAAAAACTGGGGCTTTCTGGCAAAGCCAGGACACCTGGTTGTGGTGATCATGCTTAAATATTGACCTTCATTAGCTTCTTTCAGTGATGATGGGGAATAAACAAGTCAAATCTCATGTGGACAAAGCTGCTCTGGGCATGTCATTTCACAGCTTTTGAATACAACTCATCTCAGAAGATGACTGAAGGTAGGCTTTAGTCTCTCCTCAGCCCTTTATCCTCATTATTTCTGAGACAAAGTTGGGAAAAATAAAACCCTATCATAGACTACTGTTGCCAAGGCAAACCTGCTTGAGTTAAGAGACCAATAACTGGCTCCTTTGCTCACTGGCAACCTGAGTTCTCAGCTGAAAACACACGTCTCCTTTCTCATTTGTTTGGTTCCTTGATCCTCCCGTGGCACACAGAGACAAACCTTCAGCACTATAATGAGGTGATTCTGGGAAGGGGTGAGGCTATGATGCCTAGGGGGTAATTACCAGTTTGGTTATGAATTCCATACTCTACAAGTGTAAATATTTTATGAGAACTCTGGGCTTTTGAATTACTGCCATTACTAGGATCTACATAAATTAATTGATTTTATAATAAACCTAAACTGATTTACTTTCTTAGAATTACCACCAATCCTTAGACAATATTCTGTAGTGATTGGTCCCATAAACAGTCATAATGTGAAATCAGCCCTATCTGCCCATTAGGTACTACGTATTAGTCCTGTGCCCCTCCTCCCTTATCAATTATATCAGTAAATGATCTCTGCATGTGTTTGTTTCAGTGGAATAATCTCCAAAACAATTGGCTTAGTTTGGCATGATAGAGTACTGTCTCTGAGATCAAAAGACCTGGGTTCAAACCCTGCCCCTTCTGCTTACTACCTATACCTCCTCAGAGACTTTGGCTTCCCTCCAAAATTCCATCTGTTTATTACTATTTTTTTAACTTTTAATTACCATCCCATTGACCTCCAGTGACCAGGGCAGTTTTACTTTGTTTCCAGTTCCTATTTATTTTCCCAACTTCCCGGCAGACCATTACTTTGGAAAGAACAACTTTACATGTAGAACCCCAGAGTTAGTCATTAACTGCCATTTATATAGGCTTTTAAAGTTTGTGAAGTACTTTACACACATCATCTAACTTTATCCCCATTTTACAACTGAGGAAACTAAGACTGGGAAGAGAAGTGATTTATCCAGGATCCCACTGAGGCAGGATTAAGCTCAGATCTTCCAAGTTCAGCTCCCCCTCCATGACAACAGGCTGCCTCAGTAGACTAACTCATATTCCAGTGGCAATTTCTAAAGTCACACCAACATTGGAAAGAAGACATTAAAATACTCTAGAAAACTACCGGTGCAAAATCAGAAAACAAGAGAGGTAACAATTAAAGCCGTGGAATGGGCTAGCAAAAGAAGTGAATCAGCCTTCCTTAGAAGTCTTCAGAGAGGCTGGGTCATTGCTTGTTGGATATGGTGTACTGGGAATCCCTTTTGTATATGAGTTGAATTAAAGGCTGCTAAGGTCCTTTCTAACTGGTAAGTTTTGTGATACTGGGAGCCATGTTAAATTCAGAATGATAAATTTTTATACAACACTTTTAAGGTTTCTAAATCACTTAACATCTACATTTTCTCAGTTGACTCTCACAAAAATACCTTCGAGGTAGACAAAAGTCTCAGTCTCAGAGAGGTTAATGGTATGTCCACACAGTCACACACAGGGATGTGCTGGTAAATGTTTAACACCTCACTCTCAAAAAAGTAGACATGTATTTGCATGTGTGTATATACATATGTGTGTGTTTATGTTTATATCTTTATACATACATATAAACATATGTGTGTAAATAGCACACTTTTAAGTTTAATCTATATTATTAGCATTTTATTCACTTTCTTAAGTCTAGAAAACCAACAAAACAACAAATCAAGACTTGATTTGTACCATTTGCCAGTTTCTGAGGTGTAAATATTCATGCTGAAAATTTAACAGTTGGCTCTCACACACCATGGGCCAGTATATCAGAAAATGGCATTAAACTCAAGCCTTTGCTAAGTCCAATTCCAGCATACTCTCTGCTCAACCACACTGCCTGTCATTATATTTGTGCATACATGCTCCTGAGTGTGCCCATGCATATGCACACATCAAAAAGTCTGCCCTCAACCGCCCACTTACATTAACCTTCAGTGAAGCCACAGCAATGAACTTCAGCCATGCCACTGCCTCCCCTTCTTTATCAGGGTAACTATGTGAAAATCTCCAAGTTGCTTCTTCCAGAAGCTCCTAAGAATAATTCCCCTACTTCAGTACTTTTTTTTTTATTTTTAAATGAAACAGCCAGAAACAAACAGATCTGAAACTGGATCTCCCCCATGGCTCTATCTCTAGCAAAATAGCTGTGAAATCACATTTTACGGAGCTCCCTTCCTAAAATACCACATGAAAGGCCAAGAAAGAGCTGTTCCTACTTATCCCTTCCATGCCAACCCTGAGCTACTGACAGTCACCCCTTTCCTAGTCCCCCAGGCCTTTTTATTTCTTCTCTGTGTGTGTGTGTTTTTTTCAAAGGGGAAAATAACCTTTAAAACTAGATCTGTTCATTCTGGGCAAAGGGAGGATGTTATAACTGCCTATTTCCCCAGTGTAGTATTTTTTTTTAATTTAGCATATAAGAATTCCCAGGTCAAGGAGAAAATATTAAAAGCAGCCAGGAAGAAACAATTTGAGTAGTATGGAAACACAATCAGGATAACACAAGATCTATCACCTTCTACATTAAGGAATCGAAGGGCTTGGAATATGATATTCCAGAGGTCAAAGGAGCTAGAATGAAAACCAAGAATCACCTCCCCAACAAAACTGAGTATCATGTTTCAGGGGAAAAGATGGTAATTAAATAAAATAGAGGATTTTCAAGCATTCTTGATGAAAAAATCAGAGCTGAACAGAAAATTTGACTTTCAAATACAAGAAGCAAGAGAAGCATGAGAAGGTAAACAGAAAAAAGAAGTTATCATCAGGAACTTATTAAAGTTGAACTATTTACATTCCTACATAGAAAACCAATAATTGTAACTCATGAGACTTTTCTCAGTATGAGGATAGTTGAAAGGAATATATGTATATATGTATACATATATGTACGTATAGGAGGGTGTATGTGTGTATAAATACACATGTGAGTATGTGTATATGTGTGTACATGTATACATAGAGGGCACAGGATGAGTTGAATATGAAGGGATGATATCTGAAAAAATAAAATTAAGAGGTGATAGAGGAATATAATGGGAGAAAGAGCAAGGGAGAGGTAGAATAGGGTAAATTATCTCACATAAAAGAGGCAAAAGAAAATTGTTATAATGGAGGGGAAGAGCAGGAAGGTGAAAGGGAATGATCAACCTTACTCTTATTGAATTTGGCTTAAGAAGGAAATAACATACACACTCAATTGAGTATTTTGCCCTACAGGAAAGTAGGGGGGAAGGAGATAAAAGGGGGGATGATAGAAGGGAGGGCAGATTAGGGGAGAAGGTAGTTAGAAGCAAACATTTTTGAAAAGAGAAAGGGTCAAAGTAGAAAACAAAATAAATGGAGGGGTAGATAGGATGGAAGGAAATCTAGTTAGTCTTTCACAATATAACTACTACGGAAACATTTTGCATAACTACACAGGTACAACCTATATTGAATTGCTTGTCTTCCCAGTGGGGATGTGTACGGAGGGAAGAAGGGAAAGATTGGAAATCAAAGTTTTAAAAACAAATGTTAAAAAATTGTTTTTTACATGCAACTGCAAAATAAGATATATGGGCACTGGGGCATAGAAATCCATCTTTCCCTCCTAGAAAGTTAGGGGGAAATGGGGGAGGATATAAGAGAGAGCTGATTGGGGGAAGACATATTCAGTAGGCTTGATATCTTGGGGTGGGGGTAGGGGAAAGATGGGGAGAAAATTTGTAACTCAAAATCTTGTGGAAATGAATGTAGAAAACTAAAAATAAATAAATAAAAGATTAATTACAAGGAAAAAAAAGAAATTCAGCACATAATAACAATGAATGTCTCACATCCCTTCTAGCCCTCCACTTCAAGAGTCAATTGGGTAGGAACGTTTTTCTGCTTATTTCATTGCTGGTTCCAGATATGTATGTACTTTCCATTTGGGAAGGTCATGTACATGCTTGGAACTCCTCTTGCTCACTCTTGAAATGGTAGTCGGAGGTCTAGCAATATCCATCTGTATGCTGTACCTGGTACATGAGGCAGTCTAATGTGACAGATAGAAAAGAACCTATGCTAGACTTGGAGTGAAGAAGACCTGGGTTCCAATCTTGCTCTGAAATTTAGAAACTGTGCAATAATGGGCAAGTCAGTTATACTCTCTGAGCCTCAGTATATAAAATGGGGACATAATATCTACATTAGCTACTTCACAAGACTGTTGTAAAACTCAAACGAGATAAAGCATATCAAATCTTTGGCAAAATTTAGATCTAGATACAAATTATAAGTATCATTTAGTTTTTTAAATACATTATCCACTTGAAATTTTCTCCAGGATTTAAAAAGTCTATGAGAATATCAATCATAGATTTAGATCTAGAAGAGATCAAGTGGTCTATAGACAAGGAAAGCTTGCCAAGACTCAGAAAGCTTCCTTATAATTTCCAAGTCCTTACCTACTCTTCAGTGTTCTTCTGCCTATATGCCTCAGTTTCTCTCAGTTACTAGATGGATCCACTGAGGCAAAAGCTGTTGTTGCTATTCCTGCTACAGAATGCAGGAGCTCCCCCTGGGACCCAGATCAAATCTCAGTTCTGATCCTTAGTTACTGTGTGATGTTGGGTCAATCATTTCACCTCTCCAGGTATCACTTCAATAGACCTAGAGCTGAAAGGGAACTCAGAGGGCATTTAGTGCAATTCACTCATTCTAGAAATGAGTAAACTGAGACCCAAAGAGGTGAAAATGACTTGAACCAATTTATACAGGTAATGATTATCCAAGGTGAGATTTGAACCTAGACTCCAGTTCTAATGTTCTTTCTGCTGTACACTGATTTCTTCCCCCATACAATGAGGAAGTTGGTCTAGACCAAAAGGAAAAAAAGCCCTTTTTCTGTACTATGGACCCTGTGGAGGTCTAGTGAAGCCTTTCAACATTTCAGGACAATATTTTTAAATACATACAATGAAATCCATAGGGTTACAAAGGAAACCAAAAATACTGAAATACAGTTATCAGTATCAATTTTTTTTAAATAGACCCCAGATTAAGAACAAAATGGCCTTAGAGATGATCTCTAAGACTACTTCCCAATTTAAAATCTTATTATCTGAAGTTTCAAATAGTTTCCCACATTTCTTTTCAAAGTTCTATCATTTTCATTGCACAATCAGAAGCTATTTTTAAGTGTACATTAGTTATTCTGTTAACTATATTAGGTAGCATTGTCTTTTTAATTCTTTTCATCTTCAAGGAAGGTAAATTCATTACACGAGTAAAATGGTTTTAGAGGTCATGTGATGGAATAGTGGATAGAAATCTGGGTCTGGAGTTAGGAAGGCATGAGTTCAAATTCAGCCTCAGACACTTTACTATATCTTTGACCTTAAGCACATCACTTAATAGCTATCTGCCTCAGTTTTCTCTTCTGCAAATTGGGGATAATAATAGCACCTACCTCCCAGGGTTGCTGTGAAGATCAAAGGCCATAATGATGATAAAAGCACTTTGTGAACCTTAGAACGCTATATAAATGCTATCTGTTATTATCATTTGAATTAGTACACATTAGGGAATTAATGCCTACATTGAGAACTAATATATATTTATTTATGGTCATCTTCTTATTAACAAGATGAGTAGACAGGACACAGCAATGTCCAGGAAGAGATGCCAGGCCAGAGCAGCACCAAGAAGTAGAAGATAGTCAAACTCATGAAGGTTTCAGCAGGATATTCAACCAGGCCATTGAAACCCCCAAGCCCAAACTCTGTCCTGCTGCCATATTTTCATAGTTACATGTGATACTGACTGATAATAGAATGTGTAATGAATGTTAGAACTTTCCTGTGCAGTGTTCTCTGTAATTGCCAAGCACTTATGGCTGCTCAAAGGAATTCCTGCTGGTCTGGGCAGAAATCCTGACTAGAGTTTCCCTTTCCTCAATCCCTAGGGAGCTACTCTGACCCTTTTGACTGTCCTGAGCCAAACTTGACCTGACAAACTAAGCCTCATTTCATGAAAGGAGGAAGAGAATGGAAGCCCCCAGGAGTCACCCTGACAAGCAGTGAAATAAGTAAGAACAATTAAAGCTATTGCAAAGTCAGTAGAATCTGTGCTGCAGGGATGAGGTCAGGTCACCAGCATAGACTCTGGAACCACAAGGCGTGTCTGGGTGGATCCTACTTTTGCTGAGCTCATCCACTGACACAGGGTTGGTGTTTCCTCATTCTGTGCCTTCCTTTCCACTGGGGTTCCCTCCCCCCATTTGGGGGGAAAGCATATATTTTTTCTTGACAATTATTTCTGTTTCTTTGAAGTTTTCTACCCTTCTGTTCACCTTGTGAATAGCTAGGTAGCACAGTGCAATGGGCCTGGAGTCAGGAAGACCTGAGTTCAGATCTGGCCTCATGTACTCCCTAGTTGTGTGATCCTGGGCATGTTAATTTGTTTGCCTCAGTTTCTCCATCTGCAAAATAGGGATAATAAGAGTACCTATGTCTCAGGGTTACTGTGAGAATCAAAGGAGATATTATTTGTAAAGTACTTAGCACAGTACCTGGAACCTGGTAGGTGATATATAAATATTTTTATTCAATTGTTTCTGTTGTGTTTGCCTTTTTGTGACCACATTTGGGGTTTTCTTGGCAAAGAAACTGGAATGGTTTGCCATTTCCTTTTCCAGCTCATTGTACAGATGAGGAAACTGAGGAAAACAGGGTTAAGTGACTTGCCTAGGGTCACACATCTAGTAAGTGTCTAAAGCCCGATTTGAAATCAGAAAGATAAGTCTTTCTGACACCAGCACTCTATCTATTGTACTACTGTAATGGTAATGTAAATGGGAAGATCTTTCATATCTATTAATAGTCCCATGTGACCTCCTTGAGTCACATGGAAGCCTGAGTCACATGAGTCTGTAGTGGGAAGATCTTGCCAAGCAGGTAGATCAAGAAGGGGTAGAGCAGAGCCCAGAGGAAGTTGGTCAGAGTAGTTAGAGCTGAGACAGAGAGAGAGAGAGAGAGAGAGGAAGCAGGCAGTGATCTGTGAATGAGAGGGTTTTGTAGGAAGGCCCTTGCAGGGGGAAAGCTTGGGGATGGCGGTGCCCTCTGCATTGTTATTGTGTATAGATTTCTTTGTTACTATTATGGAGTTGGTTTTCTGGTGTTGGTATTCTGCTTTATGGTGTTGGAATAAATGTTTTGGCTCTGTCTTCCATGTGGAGAGTCTGTTATATTTTGCAATTCAGCATTACAACAGCATATTCATAGCTACCGTAGGTGCTGTGAATATCGTGTTGGCACTGTAACTACCTAGCTGTCCCATATAAATGCTAACTATTATTATTATTATTCATTTGAATACTGGGAAATTATTGTGACATATGAGAAAGGAGACATCAATAGAACTATTAGTATTTAGCTGGTAGTCAATGGTCCTCAACCATACCCTATTTATTACTATCATAGTTGATAAATGATGCATTATAGCTTTATTACCAAATCCAATATTCCTCAAAATGTCCTAGTTAAACCTGATGCCACTTTGTTTGAATGAGTCAGTCATCATCCCACAAGCATTTATTAAGTACTTACTAAGTGCAGGGGTTTCCAAGAAAGGAAAAAAATATGGTTCCTTCCTTCAGGGAGATCATATTCTACAGAGTAGATACCATGCAATTAACTATGTACAGACAAGCTATATACAGAGTAAATAAAAGGTAATCTCAGAAGGAAGTGATTAAGTGGGGCACCAAGGAGGGAGAACTTAGAAAGTCTTCCTTCAGGAGGTGGAATTGGAGCTGAGTCTTAAAGGAAGCCAGGGAAGTCAGAAGGCAGAGGGGAGGAAGGTATCAGGGGAGATCATTTCAGGCACCAAATACAGCCAGTACAAGAGTCGGGAGACAGACAGTCATGTGTGAGGGGCAGCAAACAGGCCAATGTAGCTGTATCATGAGCAGCTGTATCATAGAAGAACCAACCCCCATCTAGCTGTCAGTAAAAGAATGTTCCTTTTAAAGGTCATGGAATTGAGGCAAAGAATTGGAAATTGAAGGGATGCCTGTCAGTTGGGGAATGGCTAAATAAGTTGTGGTCTATAATAGGAAATGATGAGCAGGTTGGTTTTGCAAAACCATGGGAAGACTTGCTTGAAATAATGAAGAGTGAAATGAGCAAAACAAAAACAATGTTGTATCTAGTAACATCAATATTATTTGAAGAACAGCTGTGAATGACTAACTTATTCTGAGTACTATAAAAAAGTACTATAAAAGTATAAAATATAAAAATGTGTGAAATATAAAGATATAAAAGTACTATAAAAGTATAAAATATATAAAATATATGAAAAGTACTATAAAAAGTACTAACTTATTTGAGTACTATAAATACTCAAATCAACTACAAAGGAACTATGAAGGAAGATGCTATCCACCTCCAGAAAAAGAACTATGATAAATGGAAGTATGCACTATGGTTTTCATATATAGATAGATAGAAGTATACTAGGTGTGTGTGTGTGTGTGTGTGTGTGTGTGTGTGTGTGTGTGTATAGGTGTGGGCGTGAAATGGGAGCCTTCTCTTGTGTGGAGACAGTTCAGAACTTAAAATGTAACAAAAAATTTTAATTTAATTTTTAAAATAAAACAAAAAAAGGAAAGATAGATAAAATGAAAAAAAAAAGGTCATGAATTGAGCTTCCTCTCATGAATATATGGCAAAACTACTTTGATATAGAGATGTGAACCTCAACAGGACATGTTAACTGGACAGAGGAGCTGGTTTTTTATGAGCTAAAAAGGATCAGGATCCCCTTGCTCTGACTTATTCCAGGGGCAGAACTTGTAATAGGAGGTACTGTCACCATCTGAGGAATGGGGGTGGGAGGGTGAAGCCGATGTATTGTTTTGGGTATGATCAGCATGACTGGAAGCATGTGACCTGATAGACTTCTGGAGTTCATCAAGTGACCTCTCTTCATCTATCACTCTGGTCCAGGCCTAATCATCTCTTTCCAGGACTACTTTCAATAGCTTTCTAATTAATTTTTCCTCCTCAAGTCTTTCCTCCCTCCAACTTATACTCTTGTGGCTCCCTATTTCTTCTACAATCAAATACAAACACCTCTGTTTGACATTTAGAGATTTTTACAACCTAGTTTGAGCCTGCCTTTACAGGTTTACTATATATCATGACCTCTCACCTACTCTTCAGTCTCAGTAAACTGGTCTTCTTACCATTCCTCACAAACAATATTCTTTCTCTCACCTCCATGCCTTTGCACAGACTGTCCCCATGCCTGGGAGGCACACTCTTGTCATTTCTACCTCATAGAATCCATAGTTTCCTTTAAAACACAGTTCAAATATCAGTTATTACACAGTGTCTTTTCTGATCCCCTTAACTGCCAGCACCTCCATCTTCCCTCTTATCCCCTTCAGATCTATTTGCATATACATGCTTATATTTGTGTATGTATTCTCCTCCTGACAGAATTTAAGTTCCTTGAGGCGAGAGACAGTTTAATTTTTTATTTCTTTCTATGCTCTGTGTCGAGCATGGTGCCTATCACATATTAAACACTTCATAAATGCTTGTCGCTTAACTGGTCAATTCCTTTTTGCTTCCTTTTGGCTGATGATGGCAAGACTAGAATCTTAGTAGGGATGGAGCCAAGATGGAGGAGAAAAAGCAGGGATTGCTGGCGCTCCCTCAAATTCCCTTCTAAACAACATTGAAATAAGCCCTCAAAATGAATTCTGGAGCTGCCAAACCAACAAAAGGATGTCATGGAACAGTTTTCCAGCCCGATATGACTTAGAAGATCAGCAGGAAAGTTCTGCCTCACAGCATGAGAGAGGAGCACAGGTCAGCACAGGCCTCGCTTTGACAAGCCATTCAGGCCTCGGGAGTGGCTTCTGGAACTCTCAGTCCACAGACAGTTAAAGGGCTGGACAACTGGTCAGAAGGAGATTACAGGGGCCCCTTTGCTAGCACTTGGAGCAGGACTCTGTTACATTGCACATAGGAGGTTCCAGGTCATAGTACCAGGGTGAGGAGGAGCATTAGCAGGAGCTGAAGAGAATCCAGTGACAGTTCCAGATTGGAAAAGAGTCCTTGTGGTCACTCACAGACCAAAGCAGAGGCCAGAAGAGCAGTGACCACACCTTCCTTTAAGTCACACCTCCTTGGAAGAACTGAAAACTTACAGAACCCCCCCGAATTAGCTCTGAAAACAAAAGGGCATGAAAAACCTGAAGTTTAGGCCGGTGCTCCCTCCATCCTAAGAGCAAAACCCCAACTTTATCCTAAAGTTAAAAATAAAAAAAAATGGACTGGAAAATGAGCAAACAACAAAAAATAAAGTTAGAAAGGTACTATGGTAATAGAGAATATCAAAGCACAAACTCAGAAGACAATTAAATCAAAGCAACTATATGTAAACCCTCAAAGAAAAATGTGAATTGGTCTCAAGCCCTGAAAGACCTAAAACATTTTTTTATTTTTTATGATTTAATATTTTATTTTATTTTTTCCCAACTACATATAGAAACAATGTTTAACTTTGTGTTTTTTTTAATTGAGTTTTGAATTCTCTCCCCTCACCATTGAGATGACTTGCAACTTGATGTGGGTTTTATACATGTTTAGTCATGTAAAACATATTTCCACATTAGTCATGTTGTAAAAGAAAACAGAACAAAAAACAAACAAATAAAAAAAGTAAAGAAAAAGTATATTCAATCTGTATTCAGACTCATTTAGTTCTTTCCCTGAAGATAGATCGCATTTTTCATCATAAGTCCTTAAGAGTTGTCGTGGATCATTGTATTGCTGAGAATAACTAAGTTATTCATAGTTGATCATCTTATAATATTGCTATTAATGTCTACAGTGTTCTCACTTTGCATTAGTTTATGTAAGCCTTTTCAGGATTTTCCTGCTTGTCATTTCATATAGTACAATAGTATTCCATCACAATTATATGCCAAAACTTATTCAACCATTCCCCAACTGGGCATATCCTAAATTTCTAATTCTTTGACACCATTAAAAGGGCTTCTATAAATATGGGCCCTTTTCCTTCAAAAAGGATTTTAAAAATTAAATAAGAGATTTAAGTGGAAAAATTGGAAAAAGAATCCTAGTGAGGCTCTTAAGTTTTCCTTCCCTTCTTATGGTCAAGGAGATTATAAACCTCATGACTCTCTTTTTATTTTTCCCTAGAGTGTAATGAATAAGAAGTCTAGCTTTGTTCTCACCTACAACTCTCTTCCCTTCAGGTTAGGGACCTCAGTGCTCCTTTCCTTCCCTCTACCTTCTAAAGGGCAGAAGAGCCTCTTAGACTTTCTCCTCCCTTGAGATCGAAGATTGAAGAGAGTAGCAAAGGCCTCTCAAGTATTCTCACTTCCCTTCCTTTCCCTAGGGTAAATAATCTTCAGATTTTTCTTGTTTTTATCTGAATGTGTGTTGTATGAGGTAGAAGGAAGGCAGAGAATTTAGGTCACTTTATTAAGGAAACAAGAAAGAAGAGACATTCAGCTCTTAAGCAAGGGATATTTTATTATCCCCCAGAGGGCACCATAAGCCCTTAGAAATTATATTACCCTCCCTAGTACCTGTATTTTCTCACTAATTCAATTTCCCTCATCTAGTTTGCCTCAGTTTCCTAATCTGTAAAATGAGCTGGAGGAGGAAATGGCAAATCATTCCAGTATCTTTGCCAGGAACACTCAAATGGGGTCACAAAAAAAATCAAATATGACTGAAAAATTATTCAACAACAAAGTGCCTGCATTCTCTCACTTTGGATTTCAGTCTTATAGGTACTTGGGCATAGGCGGTGAGACTCTAAGCCCATATAAATACTTCAGAAGGTTGGGATGGTTCTGGATAGTTGTCGGCCAAATGACCAGAACAATTCCTGTTTTGTTTTTTGTTTTTTCCTACTCCCAAAGCTTGCTCCATTGTTTTACCACCACCTGAAGTTTTCTGCAATTTAGGTTAATCCCGGCAAATGTGTCTTGTACATAATAGGTACTTGATAAATATTTGGTGAGTTTCACTAAATTAATAGATGCATGGGGACAGAGACTGGATTTGAGATTTTGTTGGTCTAGGGAATTATGTTTTGGGGTCTTGTTTTGTTTTTTTGCTTTTTTGGAGGGGGGAAGGCAGGGCAATTGGGGTTAAGTGACTTGCCCAAGGTCACACAGCTAGTAAATGTTAAGTGTCTGAGGCTGGATTTGAACTCCTGACTCCAGGGAGGGTGCTCTATTCACTGTGCCACCTAGCCTGCCCTATCAGACTTTCTGCTTCTGTCTAGAGCACATAAAGGTTAAACCTTGAAGGGATGGGGATTTGCCTCTAGGGTCATACAGCTGGTATCTTCCAAGGTCAGCCTGTTTTGAGGATCATCTTTTTTTGAGAAGTGTTGAAATTTACAGGAGATCCTGGCACGGTGGATAGAAAGTGGCTTTGAACTGAGTAAACCTTGGGTTCAGGTGACACCTCTGTCACAAGCCAGCTCTGGGCAAATTACTTAAGCCCTCACTTCCTCAAGAAGCCCCCTAAGGTTTCAATCTGCACAGTAGGTTGCTGTTCTGCCTTGGTAGCGGAAGTTACAACTTGAAGATCTTCCTATGTCCCTCTAATTGCAAGTCAGAACATTTTTCTGTTAATCTCCTATATTTGGGTAAAGAGCCATAACCTAACCCTATTTTTCCTAGCATTAAGTATTCCTCTTTAAATTCCTCCTGCTACAAAAAATTCCCACCTCTTCTCTTCCTTTTAGCTCTCCTGGCTTCCTTAATTTCAGTTAAAAGTCTTCTGTGAAAGGTCTTTTGATCCTCCTTAGTGCTAGCGCCTTTCCTCTGAGATAACCTCCAATTTATCATGTGTGTACAAAATGCTTGTGCTTAGTTGTTTGCATGTTGTCTCCTCCTTTAGGTTATAAGCTCCTTGAAGACAGGGACCATGTTTTTGCCTCTCTTTGCATTCTCAGCTCTCAGCACAATGCTTGGCATTCAGTAGGTGATTAATAAATGCATGTTACCTAGATTCCTGGCATTGAATCAAAAGACCTGGATATGGTTCTTACTAATCCTTAAGCAAACCATCTCCCCCCCCCCCCCCCACTTCAGCTTTATCAACTCTAAAATAAGGATATCTATCTAGAGGATTTCTGGGATCCTTTCTATCATTAATATTTCATGAATCTACTTAGCACACTGAGACTTTACCAAGGTCTCCAGGAAGAAATCTGGATTTACATATTCTTGCTACTATATTGTCTCCTTCCCCTGGAGAGGCTCTGTGGATCTGTCAAAGCTTCACACAGAAGCAATGCATCCTGCCAGACAGGTCTTTCTTCCTCTGCTTGGCAGGAATATAAAGAAGACTGGCAGATGGACATGATTGTTGCATCATGAGAAAGGCATAGAAAGTGGAAGAATAAAGGCAGGTGAAGTTCAGGAGCAATGAATGAGTGCTTCCAATCTGATCTATTTTATTAAAATTGTATTTCAGAGGTAAATAACAAAACATGGTAAAATATTTCCATCATTTTTTTAATTTAACCTGCATTTTCTTTGGCAGAAGGCACTCCCAATAAATTCCCTCTACTGATGCAGATGGAGCATCTGCTCTCCAACTTTCAGTCTTAGAGTTGACTGGGGTGCTAAGAGGTTAAGGAACTTACCTAGAGTCACTCAGTCAAAGGCAGAACTTGAATCCAGCTCTTCCTGCTTCCAAGGAGGGCATCCTATTATACCAAGCTGCCTTTCATCATATGCAGAGATACTGGGATGCTAGCATTTCTCTATAATCTCTATAAACCCCAGGGAATTATTTCTTTGTCATATCACATAACCTACGATATTCACAGAAATCAACATAAATCCTTCGCCTGGTTGTGTGAAACTCAATAAAATACAAATAGGCTATTATCTCAGCCAGGCTTAAAAGCACAAGCACCACTATTGCATAATATCTCTAGAAGACTGGCAACAGATTGCATCCTGGGAGTGAGAGAGAGTGAAAAGTCAAGAAGGGCACCTAGATTATGAGCCTGGGTGACTTGAGAGATGGTGGTGATGAATATACTATCTCTGTCCTTCTGAATCATTTATCAAAAATATTCGTCCCCCAGATCCTATCTGACTAAAGGCCCATTCTAGTCTCTGGAAGAAATCAGTATCCTAACTCCACTAAATTGTGAGTTTCTTGAGGACAAGGGTTGTCTTTTGCCTCTTTTTGCATCTCTGTTGCTTGGCAGAGTTCCTTGCACATAGTAGGTGTCCAATAGGTATTAATTGCCTGACTGACCCCATAATCCATTTACAGAAGCCAACATTTAATTACAAAACAATAATACAGACCAAAGATCCAAAAAAGGATCAACTAAGTGCGTAGCAAAAAATAATCAGAAAATAAAGGGCCCATTTAGAGAATCATATTCCACTCATACACAGCACAGTGTGCTCTCTGCTTCTTGAATAGGAAGGTTTTCTCATAGTAAAGCAAATTGGAATTTCAAAGGAAATGATAGCAGTATTGCTAGTCATGTTTGTATTTCTCCATGAGCCAGGAACTTAATCCTTTTTCTATGCAGTGCTGAAGATTTAATATATTGGTGCATGTCACAGTTCAAGGCGGCAAGCAGAGATTGGCATAAACAAGCCTACAGCCAAGCTGAGCTAAATAAAGGATACTTCAATAGTCCTTCATATTTTATTAAAATTTGCATGCCTTAGACACATTAGCAAAAGCAATTTTTCAATCCCTTAGGAAAGTTTGCTTGCAGATGATATGGGTACACATGCATTCAAACTTGGGAATATCAGATACAAAATGAAAACCAGTAGTTTATAAATCTAGATTCTGTAACAAGTAGAAAAAAAATCTAGGAATAGAGAGAGCAAAGCCTTACTCAACAGGTCTCTAGGCAGTTTCTGTCAACTGACTCTCTAACTTTGGTAAGTCCAGATTCTCAGGGAGAAGTAAAACTAGGGATATGCTGGGAAATGGTTAATAACTGGTACTCTGAAAAAAAAATACATTGCAACACATTTTAATATGCCTTTTTAATATTTTCTCCATCACTTTCTTAAGTCTACACAATCAATAAAATAATAAATCAGGCCCTTATCTGTATTGCTGATTTCCAAGGTGCAAATGCTAAAACTGAAAATTTAACAATTAACTCTCTCCAACTGGTTCCATCCAGCTCTAGCCCACCTGAGTACAGCCCACAAATAATATTTCTTTCCTCCTTGGGGACTTAATTGCTCATATGCTGCATAACATGTGGCAGGATGAGCACTGGACAGGGGCTCTGGAGAGCCAAATGTCTAGCCATGTGACTTTGAGGTAGTCAGTTTAAGCTCTAGGCCCATTCCTTTCCCAGACTCCCTTAATGCTTTCCTTTCCCAGGTTCCCCTCCAAGATTAACTCCAACTTATCCTGTGGGCACTCCTATGAGAACTCCTCTAGGACCAGGACTGTTTTTTGCCTTTTTTGTATCCCCAGCACTTAGCACAGTACTTGGCATATATTAGGAGCCACTAGGTGGCACCATAGTGCACAGAGTGCCAGACCCAGGGTCAGGAAGTCTCATCTTCCCAAGTTCAAATCTGGCCTCAGACACTTACTAGCTATGTGACCCTGAGCGAGTCACTTAAACCTGATTTCCTCAGTTTCCTTATCTGTAAAATGAGTTGGAGAAGGAAATGCCAAGAAAACCCCAAATGGGGTCGTGAAGAGTTGGACATGACTGAACAACAACTGAACTACAAAGATGCTTAATAAATGCTCATTGACTTAAGGGAGTTAGACCAGATGATCTAGCCGCAAATCTGGAATTCTGTGGTTTTATAACAATTGAATCAAGTCTCTCCTCTGCTGCTAACTAGCTATTTGACCTTAGGCAAATCACTTGACTAATTTGAGCCTCAAATTTCTCAACTGTAAAATGAAAATTTGGGACTAAATAATTTCTAAAGGTCCTTTCGATTCTAATTATATTTTATGATTTCAAGACTTCCAGGCAATGAAAAGTACCATAATTTCAAAAAAACATAGGTTTAGATCTGAAAGGAACCTTGGAGACCTTGGAGTCCATCTAACTCCACACATCCTCATCATTTTACAGATAAGAAAACTGAGGCCCACTGAAATTAAGTGACCCGAGGTCACACAGGTTAACAAGTAGCCTTCCCAGGTCCTCTGCCTCTATATCTTAAGCAGACAAAATTAACACTCGATCTATTTCTTTTGGGGGGGGGGTGACAATCAGGGTTAAATGACTTGCCCAAGGTCACACAGCTAGCTAGCAAGTGTCTGAAGCTGGATTTGAACTCATGTTCTCCTGAATCCAGGGCCAGTACTCTATCCCAAATGACCTTCTCAATCTATTTCTATTCAATACTTTTTAAATTTTGTATCCCCAGAAATGCCAGAGTACCATTCCAAAGTAGAAAAAATAATTACTAAATTTATTTCATCTAAGGAAGAGTCATTTGTTTAACATTCTCTATGGAAGACAATAAATGGGCATAATAAACATATAACCAAACAGGAAGTAGCCTAGTCATAATTATAATGAACAATTATTAAATACCTTCTTTGGGCAGGCACTAAGGATAATCATGAATTTATATTTCTAGACACAGGTTCTAGAGTATATTTCTGAAGCATTTTTCCCCTCCCAACCAACCTCGTGAAGTAAAAGAGTAGAGGCATCTCTGTTTCCATTTTACAGGTAAAGAAACCTGCTTGAGGTTGAGAGGAAAAGTGAACTTGGCCATGAGCACCAGATTTGGCATTTGATTTCAAGTCTTCTTACTCCAAGTCCAGAGTATTCCAGATGGATACAAAGGAAGAAAACGCCTTTGACCTTGAGGAGCAATGGGTAGCAACACCTTTATGAGACCCTGCACTTCAGAAAGGTTCAAAAAGGATGTGCAAGAGCTTAGCAAGATAGTCAGTGCTCCAGTGCTCCAAGCATCCATCCACACTGGACTCCCAGGGCTCAGGTTTTTTGGATGAAAGGTTCTTTCCGTTGACCTTTTATGCAGCTGGAGCACAGTTCCATGGGACAGCCATGAGTAGATAGAGGTTAGACTACATGGCTTCTAGGTTCCTTCCCAATACTGTAATTCTGTAGTTTTATAAATTTTTTAAAGGCTGGAAATAAACTGAAGGTAAAAGCTGGAAAGCCAAGGGTTCAAATTATGTACCCAACTCAATTCAATCCAACTACAACTCTTTTGAAGTCAATAGACATAGTGTAAAACAAATTTTCTCCTATACAAATTTGTTCTTTTCACTCATATAGAGACATTATTTAGAAATAATTCTGCAATATATCAACTTGTATGTCAGCTAAAAAATAATCACATATCCTGAGTGTTTATATCCTAAATCAGAGAAGCAGTTGATAGAGGACCAGTCTTAAAGTCAGGAAGAACTGGGTTTGAATCTGGCTTGTGTCAGCACTGCTGGTGTAACTCTGGGCTAGTTATTTAACCTCCAAATGCCAGAAGAGTTGATGGAACTGTGGCAGTGGAGGGAATTTCTAAAGAATTCCTCATACCAATGAATCCACAGGTCAGTAAAAATATATACTAAGTCACAAAAAATTTGCCTTCTAGGCCTCTGGTTCCCTTGCAAATAGGTACCAGCTAATCTCCTTAGGTTGATGGAAAGAAAAAAAACCTTGTATAACATGTCCTTATGACTTTCTCTTTCACTGCTAGTAGCATTAGATTGTAAACTTTAGGGCAGGGACTGTGCCTCTTTTTATATCCTCAGTGCTTAACACAGTACCTGATACACAGTAGGTGCTTAATAAATGCTTCCTGAATGAATGGAGTAAAAACAACAACAAGAATAGTGAAAGGGAAAATGAGTCTGCAGAAAGTATGGCTTGAGATTCAACCCAAGAAACCAAGACTTTCCCACATAGCTTAAAGAAAGGAAAAAAAGAAGAAAGGAAGAAAGGAAGAAAGAAAGAAAGAAAGAAAGAAAGAAAGAAAGAAAGAAAGAAAGAAAGAAAGAAAGAAAGAAAGAAAGAAAGAAAGAAAGAAAGAAAGAAAGAAAGAAAGAAAGAAAGAAAGAAAGAAAGAAAGAAAGAAAGGAAGAAAGAAAGAAAGAAAGAAAGAAAGAAAGAAAGAAAGAAAGAAAGAAAGAAAGAAAGAAAGGAAGGAAGGAAGGAAGGAAGGAAGAAAGGGAGAAAGAGAGGAAGAGAGAAAGAGAGAAAGAGAAAGAAAGAGAGAAAGAAAGAAAGAAAGAGAAAGGAAGGAAGGAAGGAAGGAAGGAAGGAAGGAAGGAAGGAAGGAAG
>NW_027187277.1:3641027-3648497 GCF_028583685.1 Petaurus breviceps papuanus
AAGGAAGGAAGGAAGGAAGGAAGGAAGGAAGGAAGGAAGGAAGGAAGGAAGGAAGGAAGGAAGGAAGGAAGGAAGGAAGGGAAAGAAATCATTTCCTTTTAGGAGCTTACATACTAAAGGGGAGGACAATGTGTACATACATAGATCTTTAAAAGGCATATGCAAAATACATATAAGACAACCACAAAAGAAAAAACTCAACCAAGTGGGGGTGGGGTGGGGGAAACCAAGAAAGCCCTTCATAGAAAGTGATGTTTGAACAGAGTCTTGAAAGATGCTGGATATTCTAAGAGCCAGAGGTGAGGAAAGAAAGGATTTTAGGCAAGGCGAGGAAAGAAAGGATTTCAGTGCAAAGACACAAGGACAAAAAGATGGAATGTTATTCCTATGTTTGAAATGTAAGCTGATATGGCTGGCCAATAGAGTGCATGGAGGGAAGGAGACTAGAAATTTTGAAGAGAATAGGTTGTGAAGATCTTTAAATACCTTACAACATAGTTTATGTTAGAGGTAGCAGGGAATCATTTAAATTTATTGAGTGTGGGGCTTAGGGGGTGGGGAGAAGGAACATGATGATCTATACTGTTGGAAAATCACTTTGGCAGCTGAGCAGAGAATGGATTGGAATGGAGAGAGATTTAGGGCAGGAAAACCAATTAGGAGACTATTGTATTGCAATAGTCTAGGAGGGAAATAATGAGAGCCCAAATAAGAGTAATTACTCTGTGATGGGAGAGGAAGGAGCACATATATAAAAGATTGCTGAGGAGATAGAGAACACAAGATTTGACCAATGAAGTAAATGACAGTGAAGACTTGAGTATCCCATCAAGGTTTGGAGCCTAGATGATTTGGAGGTCAGTGGTACACTTGAGAGTACTTAGGGAGTTCTCAAGAGGGGTAGGTTTGGAAGTAAAGATAATGAATTATGCTTTGAACATTTTGAGTTTCAAATGTCTGTAGGACATTCATTTCAAAAGTTTCACTAAGGTGTTCATGATATGCAATTGGGGCACATCGGAGAGGGCCTAAGACTGGCTTGGATCTGAGTCATCAGCATAAAGATGCTCATTAAAGTCTTGGGAGCTAATAAGATCACAAGGGATAGAGTATAAAGAGAAAAGAGAATGGGTCCTTGTGTCTTCTTTAGTCTCTGATTTCATCCTTGATTCCTTTATTCTGTTGATTCCTGGCTTTTTCCAACCTTGTTACAAAATATAGACACCCACTTTGTCCTCCGAATCAAATGAGACTTTCTCAGTACTAATCTCTTTACCAGAGACAAGTTCCCTTGCACTTGAAAATCTTTGACCTATATACCTTAGCCCAGGTGAGATAGATAGATTCCCCTAAATGAGGGGTGGGGAACCTGTGGCCTCAAGGTCAAATGGGCCCTCTAGGTCCTCAAGGCCCTTTGACCTAATCCAAACTTCACAGAACAAATCCACTTAATAAAAGGATTTGTTCTGTAAAACTTGGACTCAGTCAAAGGGTCACATGTGAACTTGAGGTTCCCCACCCCTGCTCTAAACCTAACTGCTTTAATAGGAAGATTGATCAGGATCCAAAGGAAGTAGGCTCTGAAGAGACATGACAAAGCCTAGATATACTCTGGGGAATTTTCACAATCTAGTCCCCATTGGCTTTTCTCTTCTCTACCTCCACTCTTATTCCAGGTTTCAGGGTCTAGCACATATAGAAACATCATGTCACACTGATTGTACTTCCCAACAAAACTTAGGTAGAATGCTCTACTTCAGGGCAGAGATCATGACACTTTGGTCATGTATCCCCAATATCTACAGCATAAACAGAAGATAGAGAGCTGTTCTCAGAAGCAAACAGGTTAGGTCTGAATCCCACTCCTGACCCATAGCAGATGTGTGACTGGTTAAATCCCTTAACATCTCAGCATCTTGACAACTCTCTAAGACAGTTACAGAGAATATAGGGAGTTCCCCCATATCAATGAAGTCTCAAATCCAATCTCTATGCCAACACCTAGCACAGTACCCTAACAACAGTAGGTTATTAATTAATGCTTGTTGAAGGAATGAACCATCCTCAGTAGGCTTCCTGAATTTTTTTAAGGGGGGAATAGATTGTTCACCACCAGCTCCCATGTACAGAGATAAAGGAAGTCCTCCCAAATCAATAAACTCAGAAGAAGAGATTAGACTATTAGTATAATCTGATAAAAGAATTGCTTGGGATTTGCTCAAATTCAACTGGGAAGCTCTTTTAGTTATCTGAGTACAGAAACTCCAGGCATTAGTTTTGAGAGCCAAAGTTAAGGGACTATGGCAAAGAAATAGCTGAATACACAAGTTCAGGGACAACTGTGTTCCTGAAATTTCCAGGAATATGTACTCCACCCTTCCCACTGCCCTCTGCCAAAATTAGAATCGACTACTAGAAGTAAGATACCATCAATTATAATGACAGTTACATAGATGAAAAAATCTTAAGAAATGCTGGTAAAAATTCTTTATTTCACCTCCTCTTCCAATCTTTTCTTCTTTCTATTTCCCTTAATAATTGCAGGCTTGCTGAATGAGAAAAATTTGCTAAAGCGATTAATAGAATCCATCGTAATAGGGGTTCATCACACATACCATAGTACCTACAATGGCCACGGAAAATTACATAGCTCCTCATTCTGATTCCCAAAGCTCACATACTAAATAACCAAAAAGTATCTTCTCATAAAGCTCAAATAAAGTGTCAAGTCTACAGCTATTTATTAAGCACTTACTTGTGCCAGACATTGTACTAAGCCCTGGGAATACAAATACAAGCAAAAAGAATGACAGTCTCTGCTCTCAAATTTCAATGGGGTAAAACACCACAAAAAGGGATTTGAAAAAGGGGAGTCAGGGGAGAAGTACACTTGTGGAGGCATGGTGTAGAAAGAAATCCAAAAGCCAGGGGCAGAACCCGGAGAAATGAAGAAATGACCATGGCGGGTCAGGACACTTTCCTTAAAAATGGAGCTTGCTGAAAGAACTGACCAATCAGAAGAAGAGGCTGCAGAAGCGGCGTGATCTTCCAAGGTAAAAAGACCGGGGGGGCACAGAGAAGGCTGGTGAATCAGGTGTGTAGCTCAGAAAGTGTGCAAAGTGTGTGGAGGAATCAGTCTCACAAAGCTGTTTTCACTTTGGTTATCTCAGCTCCTTACTTAATTTGAAAAACTAAACTGCTAATACTTTGCATCCCAAATGAATTGAGAGTCCTTGGAACCCCTTCGGCAGAAGGTTCAGCCAAAGGCTAGACCCCCCGAAGAATACACACTTGATTTCTCCTTCCACACCTGCCAAACATCGGTTGTGTGTCTGATAGGGAATGAGAATCCAGACATTATTGAGAAACTGAGGAAAGGAGTAGGTGCTTAAGGGTAATGGGTGTGGGTTAAGAGAGAAACAGCAGATGTGATGCAGGAACAGTATCTGAATGGGGGCTGGCCCTAAGAATTAGGTTTTCATTCCAGAGAAATCAGGCGGGTCTATTTCCCAGAAGGAGGATCCCCGTCCTTGTCAAAATTTGCCAGGACCTTTTCAGAAAGAGGTTTTTCTGGCACTCTGAAGAGGGAGGTTGCTTGGTTGACCCAAGCTTTCAATCAATTCTATTGCTAAAAAAGCTGAGTGTGAGATATTCAGCTCAGCCGGTCTCTCTTGTCCTGAACTGAGTCCATCAAGGCTCCAAGTGACCTTTTGTGGCTATTTCTAGGTCCCAGCTGCTCTCTCCTTCACACTGAGAGAAAAAGATAACCAAGAATAAATTGGTCTCCTACATTTTTAAGATCTTCTTAATTAGCTTATCTTCTCTAACCTACCATAAAGATTTTACAGCTTCCTTTGGAATGATGATCTTCAGTCTTTGTGAGCAGATAGTAAAATAAGCCCCAAGAGCCTAAACCTAGATGCTCAGGAATTAATCATCCAGCCTTGTTAGTGTTTCTGCAAATCTCAGAGTTCCCGGCTCCACCAGGGCAGGCAAAATCAAGGCTGTCCTTGAAGTTCACAAGGAATATGAAGTTAAAAATGGGTAATTTACAACCTTTGGGCAGAACCCAGAGAACAGGGGAGATAGTAACACATCAATGTAATGTGTAAGGTTGTGGTTGTAATAATAATAATATATTGTCTTGTTGAAAAATGTATGTATGCATGCACATACATGTATATGCTCATATATTTATAGGTGTATATGTATATATCTCCATATAAATATATATATATATATATATATCTCCTAACATATCATGATGACAGTGATCATGCCTTATCTTAACTTTGTATCTCTCCCAGTGCCTAGAATAGAGCTGGTTCATAATGGATATTAATTGAAATAAGTTGAATTGATTTGTGTTAGGGATGGGGATGGGAGTGAGGAAGACAAAGTTAATGAAGACAGTCTGACATAGTGGATAGAGCCATGGAGTCAGAAAGACCTGGGTTCAAATGATGCCTCAAACATATGCTAAATTGCATGACCCTGGGCAAGTAAAAAAAAAAAATACTTCTGAGGCTTGGTTTCCTAATCTGTAAAATGGGAATGATGATGTGATGATGATAATAACAACTACCTGACAAGGTTATTTTAAGAATCAAATGAAATAATATATGTAAAGTATCTTAAAGTATTATAATTCTCCCTTACTTTTTTTATTCCTAATGGGCTGCTTAGAGACACATAAGCCTCAGGTTTCTTAGTCCTCATCAGCAAAGGCACCCCTTTGTTCCCAAATGGCTGCCTCCTTTACTTAATGCTTTAGTAATAATTGAAAAAGAGGAGAACCCTGGGTCAGGAGACTTGAGTTTATAGATAATTTTGGAATATAAACCCCCCACAACATTTCCTACTGATACTGCCTCTTAGAATCCTCCAGCTTCCTTCAACGCTCAGCTCAAGTGTCCTTTCCTACTCAGTTACATCCTGAGGCTCCTAGTTGCTGGTACTCCCTTGTCCCCTCCTCCCCTTCCCCAGTTATTTCTGCATTTGCTTACCATTGAATGTGTTGCTTCCTCCCAAATAGAATGTAAGCTTTTTGAAGGCTGGGGTTGTTGTTCTGTCCTTGTACACTTATCACCTTGTATACATAGTGGGTGCTTGAAAAATGTAAAAAATGTACTAAATATAATTGAATTGATGGAATGTACTGGACTCTCTCTAGCCCTGCTCCAGCTTAGGACAAAATTCAAAGTCTACTATGGGCTCTAAGTACAGTCCATGGTGCTGACTAAATTCTCCCCAATATGGAGAGCAAGAGGGAATTATAACCACGAAGAACCTAGCAGAACAGAGGTCAGAATCCCTATTTGAAGAATCCAAGATAAAAAAAAAAAACAGGAAGACAAGTCATGGATGTGGATTTAGCAGGGTTAAAGGGGTCCTGTGGGCCTGGAGGTCAAGACTATTACAAAAAAAATTGGCAATGTGTGATAGACAATCCTGACTCTATGGGGGGAAATCTAATGCTGTGAAATTTCCCCTACAATGTTTAAGGAAACTAGATAACAAGAAGGCTGCTGGGAAACAGAAAATTGGTGATGGTGAATACTGACCACTGTTTGGAGATATAACATAAGGGTACATACTTGGTTATTAGAAAAGCATTTGGTGAGTAATGGAGTGAATGTAAGGGAAAGACCTAATCTATCAATTAATTAATAAACATTTATTAAGTACCTATGTGCTGGACGCTTTACTACATGGTAGGGATACAAAAAGAAGCAAAGACCATCATCCCTGCCCTCAAAAAGTTCATAATCTAAGTATTTTCTAAAGAACAAGAAGGCATGTATATCCACCAACTAGAGAAAGTGCCCTCTTTGGAATCAGAAGAACTAGGTTCAGTTGTTACCTCTGATCCTCCCTGCCTGACCCTTGTTGTTCCTTACACACTCCATCTCAGGTGTGTGTTGGAACCAGTTCAGAATGATTGCACAGAGCAGATTGCTAAATTTTCAGTGTGAAAATTTACACTATGGAACTCAGCAAACACTAAATCAGATCAAATAAATAAAGTAGGATTTGATTTATTGTTTTGTTGATTGTCTATACACGACAAAGGGATGGAGAAAATGTTAATGCTAAACTTGAACTTTTAAAATGTGCCATGTAAACTTTCTTAAGGAAAGCCAGTTGTTAAACATTTTTCAGTACATCCCTATCCCCTCTCTTATTTTCATGTTTTTGCACTGACTGCCCTCATGCCTGGAATGTTTTTCCTCCCTAGATGCTTACAAAACTCAGCTCACATCTTACTGGGGTTTTAAAGAAGGTTTTTCCCAGTTACTCCAGCTCCTAATGCCTTCCTCTATGCAATTGCCTTCCTTCTATTCTGTATATATCTTGTATGTGCCTAATTATTTACATATTGTCCCCCTCATTAAGATGTAGATTCCTTGAGGGTAGAGATTTTTTTTTCCTTTCTTTGAAGCTCCAGAGCTCAGCATAGTTCCTAGCACATTTAGTTATTGTTGTTGAGTGTGACTCTTCATGACCCCATTTGGGGTTTTCTTGGCAAAGATGCTAGAGTGGCTTGCCATTTCCTTCTCCAGCTCATTTTACAGATGAAGAAACTGAGGACAGCAGGGTTGAGTGACTTGCCCAGGGTCACACAACTAGCAAGTGTCTAAGGCCAGATTTGAACTCAGGAAAATGAGTCTTGCTGACTCCACACCTGGTACTCTGTCCACTGTGCCACCTAGCTGCCCACCTAGCACATAGAAAGCACTTTTAAAATGCTTCTTGACTGCCAAACCTTGGGAATGTATGGGAAAGGTAAAAGTGTGGTTTCCCAGAGTTTGTCTGCTAAAGTAAGTAGGTCCTTAAGCCTTAGGCCTAAGTTTACATTTTTCTAGAAATTATGTGATTCTGAAACTTTAAAAATCTTTCTATATAGTTGCTCTATTCTAGTAAGCTCCCCCGTCTTCAGACAGCTTACCATGAAAGAGTTAAATTTCTATAGAACTGCAAGAATTGCTGAACGAGACTACTGATAAGGGAGAACAGGCAGTAACCTTGGCAAAGAAACTCAGTCCCTGGTTCCCAGAAAAACTCCTAGATAATACTAAAAATAATGAAGAATGGAAGGAGCTGGCAGCAGCAGGTGGATTTGACCAGTCAAGGGACAGACAGTAGCCTTGGGACCCTCAAGTCCAGATAAGAATGTATCAAGGGTAGACTGAAGGGAGGGGTCCAGTATTCTGAGGTAATGGACTGACGTAATGGACCTAATGTATTATGTAACAAGATTAGAGCCACATTAGTAATAATTATGTTAATATTCATAACCCTTTCTTATTTAACCCAGCTTTAGCTTCTGTACAGTGGCCTCCTCTGTCTCTCTCTGTCTCTCTCTGTCTCTCTGTCTCTCTCTCTCTCTCTCTCTGTCTCTCTCTCTCTCTCTCTCTCTCTGTCTCTCTCTCTCTCTCTCTCTCTCTCTCTCTCTCTCTCTCTCTCTCT
>NW_027187277.1:3648507-3671814 GCF_028583685.1 Petaurus breviceps papuanus
TCTCTCTCTCTCTCTCTCTCTCTCTCTCTCTCTCTCTCTCTCTCTCTTTCTCTCTCAGTGCTGTCCTGGAGACTGGACCACCTGCTTCTCGTGAGATTCTAATAAATCTTTCTATCTTCACTTTGAGAGGTCCCCGAGTAGTCAATTTGGGTTAGGGTCTCCATACCCCACACAGGAATGTCACATCCTTCAGGTGTGTCTCTATTTGCAAGCAGACACCCTTGGAGATCCCAAACATCTCTACATCTACATGATACCAAATCTATGCTATTTCTTTCCTGCTCTAGTTTAGTAAGTACTTATGTAAACCATTCATGCAGTTACAACAGCTAAAGAAAAACAACTTTGAAAATTTTAAGATTTTTTTTTTTACATGCAACCAGGAAATAAAATATACAGGCAATGGGGTATAGAAATACATCTTTCCCTACAAGAAAGTAAGGGGAGATTCAGGGGTGGGGGAGAGGAATATAAGAGAGGGCAGATTGGGGAAGGCATATTCAGTATGCTTGCCATCTTGGGGTGGGGGGGCAGGTGAGAGATAGGATGAAAATCTGTAATTCAAAATCTGAGAAATGAATGTTGAAAACTAAAAATAGATTTAAAAAAGAAAGAAAGAAAAATTTAAGAACTCTGCTTAATCAATGACCAACCATGCCAAGAGATGACCAGTGATGAAACACACTACTGGCATCTTAACAGAAGGGTAATTGACTCAAAGTGAAGAATAAGACATGGATTTTTAGATGTGACAAATGTGTGATTTATTTTTGCATAAATATACTAATTACAAGAATTGTAGAGGTGGGTAGGTGATACGGTGAATAGGGCACCAGTCCTGGAATCAGGAGGACCTGAGTTCAAATCCAGCCTCAGACATTGAACAGTTACTAGTCATGTGACCTTAGGCAAGTCACTTAACCCCAATTGCCTTGCCTTTCCCCCTCCAAAAAGGAAAAAAAAGAGTTGCGGGTTTTTTTTCATGGGGAGTGGGGAATTTGAGGAAGAGGGAAATTAACAATAATATGGCAGGGGGGAGAAGAAAACAAAGTGATTGAAACATTTTTAAACTGCACAGAAGAGAAGGAAGTCCAAAAGGAAATAAAGACAACCAGGACAAAGTCAAAAGAAATGTGCTGCATTTATTGTGTGCTTTCACTTACAAAGCGCGTGGTAAATAGTAGAGACGTGTTTCAATATATAATCCTCTTTTTCCATTACATTTATTTGTGGAAATGTTCATTTTTTGCTGTGGATTCAATTCAGAATAAAAATAAATATTATTTTTGAGACATTTTGTTCAATTATATTATATGCCAACAAAACTGATAAATGAAATGGATAAATATTTATAGAAATATGAAATCCTCAGATTCACAGAATAACAAATAGAGAATTTATACACTCTAATATCAAAAAAAGTAATTGAAACAGCCATAAAAGACTGAAACCATTGAAAAAGCCTAAAGTAAAAGACCTCAGGACCAAATGGATTTATAAGCAAATTCTATCAGACTTTGAAAAAGCCATTATTTCTAATATATCACAAATTATTTGCAAACATAGGGAAAGACAAGATCCTACCAAACTTTTCTATGATACAAATCTGGTATTAATATTAAAACGAGGAAGAGATAAAGCAGAGAAAGAAATATATATGCAAATATCCATAAAGAACACTGATGGGGGCAGCTAGGTGGCACAGTGAATAGAGTACTGACCCTGAAGTCAGGAGGACCTGAGTTCAAATACAGCCTCAGACACTTGACACTTACTAGCTGTGTGACTTTGGCAAGTCACTTAACCCCCATTGCCTTCCCTTCCCCCCAAAACAGAACACTGATGAAAAATAATAAATAAAATATTAGTGAAGAAGTTACAACAACATATGAATGGGTTGGATATATAAGAAGAATGTGTGGTTGATTCAACATTAGGAAAACTCTAAACATAATGGATCATGTTAATAGCAATGAAAGCTGTATAATTATATAAATGAAGAAAAAACTTCTTGACAAGATATGACACCCATTTATGTTTTTTAAAAACATTAAAAATCATAGGAATGGACTATTCCTTACTGTAGTAAATAGTATCTATCTAAAACCAAGATTAGCATCATCTATAATGGAGAAATCTTAGAGGAAAAACAAAAATCAGATTTAAAGCCAGCATCTTTTATCACTAATATTATTTTTTATAGTTTCAGAAAAGCTAGCTATAGCAATAAGAGAAGAAAAAGATATTAAGGAATTCGGCATAGTTAAAGAGGAAACAAAATGATCAATTTTTATAGGTGATTCATTGGATGACTCAGAGGATGCTAGAAAATTGGCTAAAAACTAATCAAAATAATGATAAACAGCAGGATAAAGGATAAATCCACATGAGTCATCAACATTTCTATCTATTATCAACAAAACTCAAAGTAATCAAAAGAAAGAAAATTCCATTCAAAATACCTATACATTTGGGAATCTACCAAAACGCACAAGAAAAACATTAATATAATTACAAAATGTACTTTATAGAAAAAAAAGATAGACCTAAAAATTAAGTTGATATTATTCTACTATGGGCTATGCCCTTATAATAAAAATGACAATGCTGCCTATTAATTTACTTTTTCAGTATAATACCAGTTAAATTACAAAAGAGTTGCTTTATGGAATTAGGAAAAATAATAACAAAATTCATATGAAGGAACTAAAGATCAAGAATCTCAAATGAACTAATAGGTGGGAAAGTAGGAAGAAAAGAGACCTAGCATTCTGGGATCTCAAACTAAACAAAAAAGCAGTAATCATCAAAGCTATTTGGCACTGGTTGATAAATAGAGTGGTTTTGTTCACACAACATCCATTGGTTGTGTCTTGTGTACACATTCTTAATTTTCCATTGCTATTTTAAAATACCAGACAGCCATGGCAACTTCAAACTGCACTAAAAACAATGTTCTTTGGACTAGCCGCCATTTTCATAAAGAGCTCTGCTGATACTTATTCTGAGGAGACATCACGTGCTTCAATACTTTTCTTCAGAAAGCCATTAGAATCCAGCCCCAAACGTTGACATCAGTAGCTGCGAGGTGATGTTTCTAACAGTTCACAGCAGTGAAACCATTATTTGCTTACAATACCTCAGCCTTGTTTTTCAGTGTAATTTTTCACAAAGAGTAAAGCCTTCAAAGCAGAAAAGGGTGAAATTGAAGAAGTGACTTTTATTTTTCCCTGTGACTATTCCAGGGGAATTTGATTACCTTTGAAAAGATAAAGTTGGCTACTTTGAGAAGTCCAGCCTAAACATTCATTTACACATTAGTGATACTTCGCCTACAAAAAAGTATCAGTAAAGGAAGATTTCTGATTTTCCTTTTTTTAATAAAAAAATTCCTATGTGAACACTAGTAGTTACACTGTGTTCCTACCTGAGAAAAAGCTAAGAGTTCTAGGTGAATAACAGAGAAATAAAAGAGAAAAAGTCAGTTCTAAGGTAAATTAATTTATGCCAGTGATATAAATAAAATCTTATTTTTCTGGCTCGTATATTATTTTTGTATATGTATGTGTGGCAATCAGGGTTAAGCGACTTGTGTCTGAGGCTAGATTTGAACTCAGGTCCTCTTGACTCCAGGGTCAGCACTCTCTCCCTGTCCCTGTCCCTGTCCTGTCCTCTCTCTCCCTCCCTCTCCCTCTCCCTGTCCCTCTCCTTCCCCATTCCCCTCCCCCCCCCCCCCCTCTCTCACACACACACACATTATTAGCTATTATTAACTGGGAAAGGTGAGCCAATCCTGTACCAAAAATAAGTGATAAAGGACAAATAGCCTGAGAGATGCACTGGTAGCCATGAAATATTCAAAGTCCTAGGAGAGGGCCTCCAGTGAGTTGCGCAGCTCATCTCTGAAGGATTTATGGAAAGGCACAGATAAGAATTACACAGGATGACAAAGTTTGGATAGGTTGTGATCACTATGGATGGAAGAGGTGCTCACAGCAACAAAAGCATGGATCCACCAAGTTAGAGAAGTACCCAACTGAAAGTTAGGTAAGAACAGCTCCCTTGAGGGCAAACTACTGTGTGTATGTGTGCGTATATGTATGTATCTATCTATCTATTTATACATACATATATAGAGGGGGGAGAGAGAGAGAGATGGATGGATGCATATATACACATACATATAAGTTCATATATAAAATGTATGTGTACATATATATGTATATGTAATTCTGGAAAAGAATTCAGAATTATGCTAGAAAAATCAGAATTATTCATATCCTTAGATCAAGAAATCATACTACAGAACATGTGTGTGTGTGTGTGTGTGTGTGTGTGTACAGAAATACTACAATGGTATAAATGACCAAAAATGGCTATACTCTGATTAATTCTAGTGCCTAAACTTTGTCCAAGAGAACAAATAAATTATGAAACAAACCTCCCACATCTGCATAGAGAGGAGGTGCTAAATGTCACATATGCCATCAGATACAGTTTGTTTTGCTTAACTGTTTTTCTTGTTGCAAAAGACAGGTGCACATAGCTGGCATTTGACAAAAAATTTGTTGAATTGAATTTTTACATAATGTCAGAATACATTAAAAAGACTAAAAGCAAAAATGAAATAACAATCTACTATAATTAATAGGAACATTACTTAGCCTCCTTGCAAGAGGAAAAGGTAGCAAAACTTCATTCAATTACACAGCAAGGGTTGTAGCTGTTTAAAAGGTTATGTAAATAAATAACTGCTTAGTAAACCAAGCAGCCAGTGTTATTCTGTACTATTTAACTCATAGGTCAGTTTAGGATGTGTTAGACATCAGATCCCCAGAGTATTGCATGGCTCTTCCTCTCCTGAAAGCATCTTCTAGTACAATGCTCTCTAATTAATAAAATCACTATGTATCAGTTCTCAGAGGCTGGGAGATTTTTAAGTTAGTTACATTGTTCCACACTCTTAATGGCTCATAGGGATGGAAAACTAGCCAAGAGCCATTCCTCAGCCCCCATTCAATCCAATCTAATTCAGCTATCACATAATAAGCACCTACCTTATGCCCATACAAGGCATATATCCTATGCTTTGTGCCAGAGATTAGAAATGCACAGACTAAAATTAAATCATTCCTACCCTCAAGGAGCTTACATTTGATATGTGGGCAGCAAGTTGGCACAGTGGATAGAGCCACTGGGGTCAGGAAGACCTAAGTTCAGAAGAGGCCTCAGAAACTTAGTAGCTATATGACCCTGGGCAAATCACTTAACCATGTTTGCCTCAGTTTCCTCATCTGTAAAATGAATTGGAGAAGGAAATGGCAAACCACTCCAGTATCACTGCCAAGAAAACCCCAAACTGGGTCACAAAGAGTCAGACTGTACGACAACACTAAATACATGTATCTCACTATAGGAACATAGATTTAGAACTGAAAGGAGACTTAGAGACCTCTAGTCCACCCCCCTCATTATACAGATAAGGAAACTGAGGCTTACAGGTGAAGGTCACTTAACTAGAAACTGTCAGAAATGAGATTTGAACTCAGGCCTTCCTGAATCTAAGGCCAGGACTCTATCTATTACATCAGCCTGCCTCTTTCACTCATCGATGGGCAGGAGTATGCTTGTACATTCCTCTTCTAATGACTATTAGTCAGTCTTTTAAACTTTTCTAATAGAGACAATTTAGAAATGACAACTCCACCACTATTATACATTTTGTTACTCTTCTTACTAACACCAAAAACCCTGTGATTGCTTATGTTGCCAAGTATTGCCCAGAAGCCTATTATCAGTCATAGGAACTGCTCAATAACTTAAAATCACTCTAAATAGTCTCTAATCATAGGATATTTTGACTGAATTACAATTTCCCTATTATTTTTTGGGCCCTCCTGGCTCACAGTGAATGTAAATAGTAACTGTTTCTCTTTTGGCCAGCAACCCTAAGTGTCTTCTCCTCCAAGTTTGATTTTTTTTTTAATTAATGGGGCTATCCCTTGACTCACTTCTTAAAGAGGCCTATTCACTCAATGGATGTTGCCTTAATCAAAGTGAGAACCTGAAAAGACCTAAGCTTAAAAGGCCAAAGGCCTGCCATTGCATCCTGTACTATACCTCCAGTCATCATGATGAATATAGGTCACTTGACCCAGATGACTCGGGAGGAGAAAGTGAGGCTGGTGACCTTGCACAGCCCTCCCTCACTTAAATCAAAGTCAATTGCAAGTCATGTCATCATCTCCCTGATGTCATGGTCCTCTTCAAGAACAAAAGACAAACCACAATCATAACTTCCCTAGCCCTAGAGTGGGCTAGCCCCAAGCCATCTGTAGCAGCAACTACACTGGCATACCCAGGATGGCTGCTAGCCCAGATTCTTAGATCTGTTTTACTAGGAAAGATAGCTGTTTAAGAGGTAAACAATCTTTTTTTTTTTAATTGCATTCACTAGTTCAGGGGAAAAGTCAGCACCCTGAACTTCAGAGACAATACAAACAGAAAGTACAAGCAGAGAAATAAATAACAACAGACAGGGGTCTGACTGCCTGAATCAACTATACACTTTACATACATCCCTGGATTGAGAGAGCCTTTACATCTGAGCGGTCAGGGAGCTCTGAACATAAGGCCACACAGAATCTCAACCAGGGAATCACAAGATCGTTCTTGTGATAAAACAAAATATCAACTCAGAGTTTATATACTCTTGTCAGAGCCAGAAGGCATCACAACCCTCCTGACTCCTTACCTAATTAGAAATTAGCAAAAGGTATGAAAGCCTTCCTCCAAGCAAGCCTCCCCTAAGCAAGCTTCCCTTAATAGGCTCCACAGTGAAGCCTATTGATGGGCTGGGAAGATCTTATATCCCATTAACATTACACCATCTCACAGCAGAATTAAGACTTTTTTTTCCAGTTACCAGTTGTTTTTCTTTGCCCCTGGCTAGAAATTCCAAGCACTATCTATTAGTGGACTTGTACATAGTTAGGAAGTGTGGCTGAGCAATCATCTCTATGCCTCTCTGTCATGACTGCCATGATTCCCCATTAACAATGGCAGCAGGTACTTGACTTTTGTTTGGGTGTGTATCTATCATCTGAGAACTGTGGACTAGCTAAATTAGGGGAGTTCACCTTGAGGTCAACTGCAGGGGATGGATAATGAATTTTTTTTTCAGTCATAGAAATTCTCAAAAACCAACTCCAAAGCTTCAGAAGGGTTAAGGTCTGGATGGAGAGAGGAAATACATCCATGCCAAAGATAAAAGCTTTGGCCCTTGAAATATTGGTGTTCTTAAGGCTGTCTGTGTTTGTTGCTAGAAGGAGGGAAAGAAAAAAAGGACAGGGCTTCTACCCAAGTGTTTGTGCTATCTGTCTATGTGCTATCTATGACTTGTATCTGTAGCGGTTGTTTCTTCATCTGTAAGATGCATATGGAGCTTGGGACAGTGGACATACTACTATATCAGTCAAGAGGTGGCACAGTACAGTGGTAAACACCCAGGGTTTAAAGTAGGTTTGAATCATCCGGCAGACACTTTCTAGCTAATTGGTTGGTAGTTGTCTTTTGTTCTTAAAAAGAACCAAAATGACATCACTATGTGGGGGTCAACTGTGTGTCCAACTGTGGCTGACAAGACCAATATGAGTTCAGAAGTCTCTACCACAGTTTGGGCACAAAAAGTCCATATTGAACATTTGGAGTAGAGATGTCTATAAATTTGTGCATCTCACATTTCTGTCAAGCTACTGGAATTCTGCTTTGCTCATAGAGCACAGCACCTTCTTTGATGCAGACATACCATGATGGGTGGTCCTGAGCCAGTGTCTCCCATCTCTCACAACAAATTCCAAAGTTCTTCAGAGAGACCTTGAAGGTGTCCTTGTATCACTTTTTCTAACCTCCATGTGAGTGCTTGCCTTGTGTGAGCGCTCCATATAATAGACTTTTAGACAAACATACATTTGACATTCAAACAATATGGCCAGTCCACAGAGTTTCCCTCTCTGCAATAAAGTTTGAATAACTGGCAGTTCAGCTAGAGAAAGGACTTCAGTGTCAGGCACCTTATCTTGCCAGATGATCTTCAGAATCTAGCTATGTGACTATAGACAGGCCACAACCTCTCAAAGTGTTATTTTCCTCATTTTTAAAATAATACTAATAATACTTTTCTTCAAAGGGCTAGTGTGAAGATCAACTGAGATAATATATGTAAAACCCTTTGCAAATCTAAAAGCCCTACATAATTTTCAGTTATTAGTTTTTTTTAAATACAAGGAGGAGGGACACTACTCACCATAGAGGCTACTCACATACTCTACTTTTGCAGTCATGGAATTTATAGGTCCCAGTTCAGACATCCATCCATGCCACACACAGATCAGCTGTTTAAGGTTAGGTGAATCCTCTTTTCTGGTACATATTGATAGGGAGAGTAAGTCTAGACTAAAGCCTAACTCCACTACTAGTAATTTGTCTTGAGAATAAGTGTGGCATGGTGGATAGATAGCTGGCCTTGAAGTCTTGAAGACTGGACTTTATATCCTGCCTCTATTGATCTATTAGCTGTATGACCTAGACAATTCTGTTAAGACTATAAATTGGAGAGGAAGAATGAATCTGCACCAGTGCACTCTCTACATGATAAAATCTGACCATGTTTAAAAAAATTGTTTAAATTCATCATGGAAAATGTAATACATTATAAGATTGCAAAGCTTCCTTTTTATTATAAATTAAGTAAACTTTGAGGTTTCATGTTTCTCAAATATATACTAGGTTTAGTGAGAAAACCATCAAACCTCATAGAAGTCAAATCTCTAGGAGAAAATGTATTTTCTTGTTATTCATAATAGTCACAGTTAGCTATTATATAGCCCCTTAAGGTGTGCAGAGTGCCTGATATTTGTTATCTCATCTTATCTTTACTTAAGACAAGTACTATTATTATCTCCATTTTACAGTGAGCAAACTGAGGCTGAGAAAGCTTAGATGACTTGCCCAGGGTTACACAGCCAGTAACTAAGTCAGAATTCAAACTTAGATCTTTCCAATCCCAGTTTCAATACCCTAGTTCACTGTGCCTAAGTATACAGTTATCCCTTCCACATGAAAGGGGTTAGGGACGCAGCACCCCTGTGATCTGGAAAATCCACATAAAAATTTTTGGCTACCCCTTCATACCAGAGAAGGTCTGAATTATTATGGTATTAAAAGATAAAACATGTTTATATTATACAACACTATACATATATTTTATGCATTTCTGAGTTTCTGAACTTTTTCTGTGTCATCTGCTGGCCTTTGCATGTTATCTGTAGTGTCCATAAAGTCCCCCAAAAATTTCCGTTTAATTTCTTATGCTGACTCACAATATATCACAATGGGGAAAGTTGCAATGTGGAAGAGATAATTGTGTGTGTAAACATACACATATGTACATGTATACATGTGTATGTATATGCACCTGTACATATGTATACATGCATATAAATAGAGGTATGTATACTGCTGTCTTATTCCACTCTCTACCCCTATTTGAAACTTTTTTTAAACCAAGTGGTATTAGGAAATACCAATGTAAATCAAAACTTGTTCTTAAGAGCTGCCTAAGCTATTGAGTGACTTTCCTACCCCCATCCCACTGTGTTGGAGGCAGGACTTATTTCAAAGGCTGCTCTCTAGCCACTAGGCAAAGCTGTTTCTTATTTGAGGCATAACCCTCCTACAGACTGCTTGACAATGCCCGGGGCACAATGAAATCTGGGGTTGGTGAGGGACAGAGGGTAAGTCAGTCCACTTGAATGCATTCATTTTTCTTGAGCTGAGCTCTCCTAACCCCCAAGTTCTTGGTTATACAAGACCTCCCCTCTTCCAAGAGAGAGCCAGGTCCTTCTGTTGACTGCCACTTCCCTCTAATTCTCCTCTTGGCATAAACAGAGTAGTAAACCCACCAACGCAACTCAGTAGAAGACAGGATCTAATAAAAAGCTGAGATCATCTTTCAGAGCAGAGACAGGACGATGTTTGCACAAGATCTGTTTCCAAAACTTTCAGCAAGCCTTGGCAAAGCCACATGCTTGACATCCACCAAAAACTCTTCAATCCTGGATAATAATAAAGATGCCACATTCATCGATGTATTCATAACAAAGGACTGTCTTGCTAGAGGGCAGCTATAGCATAGTGAGTTAGCCAAGGAGTATTTCCTTGATTTGATCATTTCATGGCATAAATTATGTATCCCTAAATAGTTGTTCTAAGGTTGCCAGAGTCATTTGGACATTTATTTATATACGGGTACAACATGACAGTGATTTAATACTACTAACTTCATTCTGCCTGCTCTGATTACTTTTATCATTGGAAAATAAAATGGTTTCTGGAGAATGAATCCATCTCATGCTGCTAAACTATAGTAAGGGCTTCATCGGGTTTCACTCAGCACCAGGGTAGTCACAAACCCACTTTTCTTTTGTTCTGCCAGACTCTTAAAATATTTAAATCATTTCAATAGGCATACTTTCCTTTTCCTCCTCTTTCTTGATCTGCTGACAACTTTATCCCTATCTCTATTCATCTACCTCTTTTTTCCCCCTCTTTTCAACTTAGGCTCTCATTTTTCTCCTTCCATCTAACCATCTTCTTCCTAATCCAGCTGTTTAATCAGGAGGATCAAATAATGAATCCTACCTATAAGTGCTTACTTAAAAAACTAAGAAAAGCCATTTTAACTCCCCCTACCCAGTGATATAAAACCAAGGCTGCTTGGAGAAAGTCATCACATCTCAAATTTTCATAGTACCTACTTCTACAAGGTTACATGGCTTCCTTAGAGTCAAGTAATCCATATTTTTTAGGAATCTATAAATGCATATGTATATGCACAGGTAATACATATAGATGGATAGGGGCAGCTAAGTAGTATAGTGGTTAGAGAACCAGCCCTAGAATCAGGAGCACCTGAGTTCAAATCCAGTCACAGACACTTACTAACTGTGTGACGCTGGGCAAATCACTTAAACCCAATTGCCTCATATATATGTGTTTATAATATATAAACACACAAATAGAATCAATTTTATTCTTATAAAATTTATATTATCTAAATAAATATAGAAATCCAAAAATATGTAAATTATCATTGTATATTACATGTGATTGCATTTATATAGGTAAGCCTATAGTTTCGGTTCTGTGACTGTGTGACCCAAAGTAAATCATTTAATCTATCTGGGCTCCAGTTAAGGGCTTGCTGGTCAATGCTGAATTACCAGTTCTCCAGTGGGGGGGGGGGGAATATATATATATACAAGACACAACTTTTAAGTTTAATCTGTATTATTAACATTTTCTCAATCATTTTACTTAGTCTAAATAATTAGCAAGACAACAAATCAAGCTTTGGTTTATAGTTTGCCAGTTTCCAGGGTTTAAGACTCACATGGAATATTTAACAATCAACTCTCAGAAGTCTATCAGAATCAGCTCCAGAACATCCATGACTTCATTCTCATTTGTACAGAAGGAAGGAGAAGAAGCATTTACTAAGCACCATGACACTGTACTTAGTGCTTTACAAATATTATTTCCTTTGATTCTCAAAACAACTCATAAAGTAGCTGTTGTTATGATCCCCATTTAACAGTTGAGGAAACCAAAGCAAAAAGAGTTTAATTTAAGTGAGTTGCCATGAGTCACGCAGTTAATAAGTGTCTAAGGTTGGATTTGAACTGAGGGCTTCCTCACTCCACAGTGAGTACTCTATTGCATCACCTAGCTTTTTCTAGAAGCCATATGGTATAATAGGAAGCGTGCTGGATTTGGATCTAAAGAACACCTACTACATTCACATCCAAGCTCAATGTTTACTACCTTCATGACCATAAGCTTCAGTTTCCTCATCTGCAAGAGGAGGGGGCCTCTGTGATCCCACCCAGCTCTGGTGCTGTGGTCCTCTGAAATAGTCACACCTGCCCCTCTTCACCCATAGAGTCACTTGTATAAATGATAAACGAATGAGGCACAATGTTATTGTGCCTCCATGACAACATGAAGTGAGGGGAAGAGTTTTCCCAATGACACCATGGAAAGGAAGTGAGGCTATTGTCATCAAAGGTGTCTGAATGTGCAATTTCTCCTCAGCCCCGTTTCACACCTTCACACCGACATTACAGGATGTGGCAGCTTACCAGGAATCTAAATAAAGGCTCCATTCCTCTGAGGGCTGCTTTGAACACCCACCCACTCCACAGATCAGCCAACAGAGGGTGTTTCAAAGCTGGAGGAGACTGACTCCCTCCAGCTCCCTGCACCCAAGTCAGGTGTGCTCGTTGGCTCCCAAATCTTTGCTGCAGCTGCTTTGGGTCACTGAGCTCTCCATGGGGTCCTAGATTCTCATATTCATCTTGCCACACCAAGTATAAGATCATTGGTTTGTCCATCCTGACCTTAGGATCTGTGCCTTTTTGGAGCATTTGAATCATGGATTTGTAGCTGACAAGGACTTTCAAGGTAATCTAAGGTCATCTCTAGAGATTCCAGATGGTACAATGTGATTGTGACTACATGACTACATGAAGTGAGGGGAAGAGTTTTCCCAATGACACCATTTGGAGGTAGTGCCAGCTATTAAAATAGAAGGGCTCATTGTACCATTTATCTTCAAACATACCCCTCCCCATTCATACGCCTTTGCCTCAGTATCACAGAAAACCATATATCCAGAATCTTCCACTTTACAGAAGATGAAACCAAGGCCAAGAAAAGCAAAATGATTTGCCCATAGCCACACAATTACCCAAGAAGGTAAATGACTTACCTATGTGGCAAGCTTAAAGGATCACTTACTTGTTTTAGAATAAAAGGATTAAAAACAAACAAAAAAGATCAAAGGGTTCAAATCCTGTGACTACCACCTACTGTTTCTGTAAATAGGCAAGCTGCTTCATCCCTCTCAGGTTCAGTTGTGAGAGATTGTTTCATTCTCTGTCCCATAGTGCCTGGCATATAGTAGGGGTTTAATAAATGTTTGTGGATTGTTAAGGTTTGCCTCAGTGGCTTATTCGGTCCGTTACAGGTCTCTTTTATGATGCTAGGACCAAGGTCACTCAGATAGAAAGTAGCACAATCAGGTCTCACCGAAGACCATTTATGAATATGCCTGCCTAACTTGGGAAAACTCCCTAAGGCAGGGAACCTTTCTGAGGGTTGGGGTGGAAAAGAAAATGAGATCTATTGTGAAGGAAAGGGTCTACCTCTTTCTGTCTTTTAAACAGCAAGTTAGAAGATGCCCTGTTCCCAGGGCCTCCTCTCTAGAAATAATAACGACTAATTTCTAGACTCATTTCAAATCTTCCGGGATCCATGATTTCATTTTGTGGTCACTCCCTCCATTAACACAGATAAAAATTATTCTATGACTTAGTACTAAGGCTGCTGAAAATAGAAAAAATTAATAATAATAACTAGCATTTATTTGATGCCCAAAATAGCCACAATAATGAAGAAGGTGCTAGTGAGACTAAGGGCTTTAGGGTCACACAGCTAGCAAAAGTGACTGAGGCAGGATTGGAACTCAGATCTCTCTGACTCCAAGTCTGGTATTCTATCTAATATTCCACCTAGCCGCCTCTAGATGATGCAAAAGTCATCACCTAACAGGCAGCCTTCTTGGAGCTTAGCTATGCTGGCCCCTGTCTGACAGGCATATGGCCTATCACCAGGTTAGTAATAACAATTAACAATTAAATAATAGTTCATACAGCACTTTAAAGCTTACAAAGTGCTTTACAAGAATTATCTCACTGGATCCTGACAAGTCTGGGAGGTGGATGCTACTATTAACCCCCTTTTACAGATGAGAAAACTGAGACAGAGATTGAAATGACTGGTTCAAGGTCACATAGCTAGCAAGTATCTGAAGCAGGATTTGAGCTCAGGACTTCCTGTCTCCAGACCCAACATTTTACTGTTCTATTTAGCTACCATAGGATTCAAAATCTCTCCATTTGAGAGAGCTTTTACTCTATAACCAATGGTCTTCAAGAGCTCCCATTCATATCCACACCTCAATGAGAGAGGGTAGTATGACTTTTGAAACTACAGTCATATTTAAGGTTTGCGAAAGTGCTTTCCTCACAACTCTGTGAGTCTGATGGCACAAATCTGACCATCCCCCCTTTTACAAAGGAGGAAACTGAGGCTCAGACGGATGAAGTGACCTGTCTAGAAGCTCACAAGTTGAGTGGAAACTCTTTCCTCAGGTTTTCTAAATACACATTCAGAGCACTTTCCCTTGTAGCAAGAGACCTCTCTACTGGGCATCATCCAGATCTGGAACCCTCTCCCTCCATCATCTCCGTCTCTTTTCCTTTAAGGTGCAGCTCAGGCTTATCTTTTGCAGGAAACCTTTCCCCATCCCTCCAAGTGTTAGTGCTTTCCCTTCTAAACTACCTTGTATTTAACAGATAAATACAGAGAGACAGAGACAGAGAGAGAGGCAGAGACAGAGACAGAGAGAAAGACAGAGAGACAGAGACAGACAGGGAAAGAAAGATTTTAATTTTATTTTATATGGATTGATATTTTTTTCTATGTACTAATCGCCCTAGGGCAGTTGTAGGCTCCATGCAAGGATAGAATTGTTTTGTTATTTGTACTTGGATCCCCAGAACCCAGTACAGTAAATAGCATATAGTAGGTGCTTAAGAATAGCAAGCATTTATCTAGCACTTTAATGCTTACAAAATACTTTCCAAATACTAACTCCCTTTATCCTTACAGCAACCTTGGAAGTAGGTGCTATTATTATGCCATTTATAAATGAAAACACTGAGGCAGTCAGAGAGGGAAGGACTTGATGAGGGTTACACAGCTACTTAGTGTCTGAGGCCAAATTTGAACTCAGATCTTCCTGACTCCAGGTCCAGAACTTACTCTACTGTCCCACCTATAAGTTGCAATAAAATGCCTTGATTAGACATATTGAGAAGGGTCAAAAGATTAATAGATTAACCTAGATTAATAATACTAGATAATGCTTATACAGCATTTACTATGTACCAGGCACTGTGCTAAGCACTTTACAACTGTTATCTCATTTAATCTTGACAACAATCCTGGAGGTGGATGTTACTGTAATCTCCATTTTACAGACCAGGAAATTGAGGTTAAGTGACTTGCCCAGAGTCACACAGCTAGTTAGTAAGAGTCTGAGGCTGGATTTGAAAGCAAGTCTTGGCTTCAGGTCCAACACACTTCACCATCTAGTTGCCTCTGATAAAATATCTTATTGATAAGAGGAAGGATTTGAGAAGAGTCAAAAAGTCCCAGATTACCTCCCACTCTGATACCTAAAAATCTCTTTTATCTCTGTTAGTCATTCCCTAAATTAAGATATTGACAGAAGAAAAAATGTAAGTAAGTTATCTTAGAGAGATGATACATTAATCTATAAGTAATATTTTTCCCATTAGCTAGCTAATGATTTAGCAAGATTAGAATAGTTTTGATAGTCTGGTTAGTGGCAGAGTGGATATAGAGGCTAGGCCTGGAGTACAGATGACTCATCTTCCTAAGCTCAAATCCAGCCTCAGACACTTACTAGATATGTGACCCTGGATAAGTCACTTAACCCTCTGTCTCAGTTTCTTCATCTGTCAAATGAGCTGGAGAAGGAAATGACAAACCACTCCAGTATCTTAGCCAAGAAAACCCCAAATGGGATCACAAAGAGCCAGAGATGACTGAAAAATCACTGAACAACAGCAAAAGATTCAGAGCATGAAATATTGGTAAGGAAGATGAACCTGGGGGTTACACTGAAGTGGGGAGCTACAGATATTGTAGAGGTAATATGAGGGCTCCAGAAGCCTGAGCAGACAGTGCCCTCAATGGGCTCTCTTTCCTATCCCTAAAAGTAAAATGGATAGATGGATATCAGAGGATAGATTTAAGTCATTCAGTCAGTCAATAAACAATTCATTTATTGAGTACTTGCTTTGGATAAGTCATTGACCTAGATTCTGAGGGACACATAAAGAAAGATATGAAATTGTCCCTGCCTACTTAACAATTTTACCTAAGCTTAACCTTCAAACTGTCAACATCCTCTTTGAGAGTCTTTTTTTGTGAAAAGGGAAGCTGACTTGTTAAACCAGGGCTAAAAGCAAAAGCAGACAACTTCCACACACCAGATAAGGCAAGTTTCCATGATGACCCCTAGTGAGATGCAGGCTATTGTTTCTCCCCGTCCATCACCCCCATCTTCACTAAAGAAAAAAAAGACAAAAAACGAAACAGTACAAAAACTGTAAGATGTGTTATTTTTGTTTTCTTTTGGGAAGGTGGGGAGGGGTTGGAAGAGCGGGTGTGAACACCTTAGATTTTACTAGTGTCAGTCTTTGTCTCCACCAATTAATTCAGTAGCAGTTGTACAATTACAGGGCACAGAGAGGTTAAGTCACAAAGGCAGTAAGTGTCAGTAAGTTAAGTCAAAGGCAGGCCTTCTGAGGCCACCAAGGTCTTTAGCCACAACACGAGGCAGAATCTCATAGTTTATATTACAGGCTCCAAATAAAATACCCAGTATCTCTCTTGGCAAATCCAACCCTGCCTAATAATTTAGACAAAATCAGACAATAAATCATAGACAGATAATCTCAGGTTATTAAACAGCAGAGCCATAATGAGGGAAGGATGACTGGAGCTCAGGCCCCAGGGCACCCAGATTTAGAGAGTTCTGATAACACATGCAATTCTTCAGCAGTCTAGAAATAAACAACAGAGCTTAGCATTTAGTTAGCAGGAATAATTACAATTAGACCTCAGTTAGTGTGAAGAATGAATCCTCTGAAGTGGTATGTATTTGGAATTTACACTATTCAAAGTTATAATTATGTAAAATTGGGTCCAGCCCAATGGAAATATATGGTGTAAATTCGAATAATGTTGCAACCACATCAGGGGATTTGTACTAATAGGCACCAAGCTATAACTAAAATAAAAACCTAGCAGAGGATGTGCTTCCTCCTCATCTTCTTCCCCTCAAGCATGTTGGTATCCCCAGAAGCTTAATGGTATCTTTGGGCTTCCATAGCTGCTCCCCTAGCTGAATATTGCTCCAAGGCCAAAAATTGCTAATCAACACTGTTAGTCAATTACCATGTTTCCCCGATAATAAGACAGTGTCTTATTAATTTTTTTGGACAGAAAAACACCAGAGGGCTTATTTTCAGGGGAGGGCTTATTTTAATGAACATTGACAGCAATTTTAATAAACAGGTAAATGTGAACAAAAAAATGTACCTTTATTCAATAAGCAAATCACTGGGGAAGAACAGGATGACGTGCTCACTGCTGCAGCTCTGATTGGATGCAGCTTGGAGCGCGGCGTGCGTTTCACCGGGGGGGGGGGGGGAGGGATGGGACAGTGTATACAGAGGGTACTGTAATGTAGCGTGTAGCGCAGGGGATCACCTTCACTACAGTAGCAATCTCAATAGAGCTTATTTTCGGGGGAGGGCTTATTTTAGAGGAATCTTACACAGTAAGGGGAGGGCTTATTTTCGGGATAGGTCTTATCATCGGGGAAACACAGTACTATACATGATGCTTTTCACCAAGGAATATCTTCTCAGAATGTTTCTGTTGGTCTGTGTAACTGAATTCAAAGGATTCCCATGGTGTAACATAAGAATATAGTTGGTTTTAACATTGCAAGTTGGATGTCCAGTAGACATGTTCAATTCAACATGTCCAAAACCGAACTCATTATCCTTCCCCCAAACCCTCTTCCAAACTTCCCTATTGCTGTCAAAAGGGCCACCATCTTCCTAGTCTCCCAGGATCACAACCTAGGTGTCGTCCTCAACTCCTCATTCTTTCTCACCACCTCACCAGCTCCCATGTCCAATCCGCTGCCCAGGCCTGTCAATTTTACCTTTGAAACATCTCCTGGAATATTCCCCCTTCTCTCCCTTGCCACTCTGGTACAGGCCTCATCACCTCATGCTTGAATAATTGCAATAGTCTACTGATAGGTCTGCCAACTTCATGTCTCTCCCTGCTCCAATACCGTGTTTCCCCGATAATAAGACCTATCCCGAAAATAAGCCCTCCCCTTACTGTGTAAGATTCCTCTAAAATAAGCCCTCCCCCGAAAATAAGCCCTATTGAGATTGCTACTGTAGTAAAGGTGATCCCTTGTGCTACACGCTACATTATGGTACCCTCTGTATGCACCGCCCCTCCCCCCCCGTGAAACGCACGCCACACTCCGAGCTGCATCCAATCAGAGCTGCAGCAGTGAACGCATCATCCTGTTCTTCCCCAGTGATTTGCTTGCTGGTGCCATTGAGAGCAGTGCCGCGGAGGAGAGCTGAGGCAGGACAACATAAGCCCTCCCCTGAAAATAAGCCCTCTGGTGTTTTTCTTTCCAAAAAAATTAATAAGACAGTGTTTTATTATCGGGGAAACATGGTATATCTTCCATTCAGTCACTAAAATGATTTTCCTAAATAAAAGTTCAACCATGGCACCCTTTCCTACTAAATAAACTCCAGTGGCTCTCTATCATCTCCAGGATCAAATGAAAAATCCTCTAACATTCAAAGACATTTATAACCTAGCCCCCTTCTACCTTTCCAGTCTTCTTATCCCTTACTCCCGAGCAGATGACACTGCTTTAATTCGGCAATACTGAGATCTCCTGGCTATTCCACCAACAAGACACTTCATCTCTCAGCCCAGAACAATTTTTCTGGCTATCCCCACATCTGGAAAGTTCTTTCTACTCATCTCTGGCTACTGGCATCCTTTAAGTCTCATATAAAATCGCATCTCTGCAGGAAGCCTTTCCCAACACCCCTTAATTCTAGTCTTCCCCCTCTTAATTATTTTCCATTTATCTTATCTATATAGTCTCTTTGTAGGTATGTGTTTGTTTGTTGTCTCCCCCATTAGACTGTGAGTTCCTTGAAGGCAGAGACTGTTTTTTGCCTCTTTCATATCCCTGGTCCTTAGCACAGTACCTGGCATTAAGTAGGAGCTTAATAAATGTTTATTGACTGACTGATTAGCTTACATAGGATATCATCATGCTACTTGGACATAGGTTGGGGAAGGTAGGTGGCAAAGAGGATAGAGTGCTAGGTCTGGAGTCAGGAAGACTCATCTTCCTGCATTCAAATATGCCTTCAGACATTTACTAGCTGTGTGACCCTAGGCAAGCCACTTACCCTTCTTTGCCTCAGTTTCTTCAACTGCAAGATGAGCTGGAGAAGGAAATGGCAAACCACTCCAATTTACTTGCCAAGAAAAGCCCACATGGGGTCATGAAGAGTCTGACACTACTGGGAGAAAAAAAAACTTCCACAGCAACAACAAAAACTGGATATAGAGAAGTTAGCAGTCTCTAGATGGCCCTAAACAGTCATAGTTTCTGTGAATACCTCCCCAGATCCCAGAGGTACCACAGAACAGCAGAAAGAGCACTGGAATATTTATAACAGCACTTTGTGTTGAAGCAAAGAACCAAATGCAATGTGAATGCTTATTAATACAGGAGTGGTTGAACAAATTATGGTATATGAATGTAATGGAATATTGTTGGTGGTGGTGGTGTTTAGTCATTCTTCAGTTGTGTCTGACTCTTCATGACCCATTTTGGGATTTTCTTGGCGAAGATATTGGAGTGGTTTGCCATTTTCTTCTCTAGTTCATTTTATACATGAGGAAACTGAGGCAAACAAGGTTAAGTGAATTGCCCAGGGTCACCTAGCTAGTAAGTGTCAGAAGCCAAAATAAGACTCAGGAAGAGGAATCTTCCTACCTCCAAACCTAGCATTCACTGTACCACCTAGATGCCCCAGTAGAATATTATGACTATGTAAATGATAAAATGAATGGATTCAGAGAAACCTAGGAAGACTTACATAAACTGATACATATGAAGTAAACAGAACCAGAAGAGAAGTTTATGCAGTGACCACAATAATAGAAAGAAAAAAAACTTGGAAAGGCTTAAGAACATTGATCAATACAAAAGCTATGTAGATCCATCCTAGACTAGAATAAGGCCAGGATTTTATACAAAAAAATCCATAAGACTAATGATAAAGCATAATTCCCACTTCTTATCAGAGAGATAATAGGCTCAAGATGCAAAATAAGATATACATTTTCCAATATGACCAAAAGGTGGATTTATTTTGCTTACCTATGATTATGTTACAGTGGAGGGCTTTTATTTGGGAAAAGGGAGTTGGGGATAGAAAAATGTGGGTAAGGATAGTGCTGCAAAAAAATAAAATGTCAATGAAACATTTAAAAATATACAGGAATGGCAGAATGCTCTAGGCCAAGGATCAGTGCAAATGGTATTCAATTTAAGCTCAACTCAATCTAGATGGGGGAGTTTACCCAACAGAGTATTTTCTCTACCTCGGGGTTGAATACTGTTCCCAGACCTCAGTGGTTTGTGCCAATTGGAGGAAATTTCCTTAGCTACTGGTTTGAATTTAGTTCCACAAGAGTACCTCACCAATATTATTCCAGTGAAATAAGATGTATTTAACATTTGTCTGTTACATGGCGTGTGAGTCAACAAGTAAAGAAGCATTTATTAATTGCTTACTAAATGCAAAGTATTGTGGCATACCCAAGCTATGTGACATCCAGAGCAGATAATTTTTAGCACCTCGTCCTCTATATGGCATAATTATTTTTGTAATAATCATTAAATGAAATTATTAATAGTAGCCAGAAAAGAAACAGATCATGAAATTTTTCTTTTATTCAACTTTGTATACACAATTATTCCAATAAAAAACTTAATAAAATTAATATCATAGTACAAAATTTTTTAAATTAATGCTTTTCAATTACATTAATGTTAGGGGGCATATAGGTGGAGCAGTAAATAGAGCACCAGCCCTGGAGTTGGGAGGACCTGAATTCAAATCTGGCCTCAGACACTTGACACACTGTGTGACCTTGGACAAGTCACTTAACCCCAATTGCCTTGCCCCCCAAAAAATTTTTTTACTTAAATTAGATGAATTTTTTTAAAGGGGAAGACAAATGTCTGTTTCAGTCTTTCTGTTCTTCAAACAAGATACTCCATCTCCTTACGCTGGACATTTTTCTGGCTATCCCCGTGCATGGAATGCTGTTCCTCATCTCTACCTTCTTGACTTCCCTGGATTCTTTCAGGTCCCAGATAAAACCCAAGAAGCCTTTCCTGATCCCTCTTAATTCTAGGGCCTTTCCTCTATTAATTATTTCTAATTTATCCTGTATAAAGTTTGTTTGTGCATAGCTGTTTGAATGTTGTCTCACCCATTATACTGAGTCCTGAGAGCCAGGTCTGTCTTTTTGCCTTTCTTTGTACCTCCAGCACTTAGCACGATGCCCGTCACATAGCACGTACTTAACAAATGTTTATTGCCTCACTGACTAGCATTGTATTTTTTTTTTATTTTCAGACCTTAACTTCTACCAATTTGTCAATGATTTCATCCAGTAGACAGTATAGCCAGACTTGTAAATCTATCTTCGCTCGGAGTTGAGAAACACTTTATTCACTTTATTTTTGCAAAGTTTCTCTGATATAAAATAATGGATATATACATAGGAAAAGTTTGAAACATAAGGATAAGATTGACTAAGATTCATAAAAATCCCATTTCACAGGAGAATTCTAATAAAAACAAAACATCATTAAAAGGTACAGTGTTGGTATCTACTGGATCTTACTGCTGATATGAGGCTCTCTTTTCTTTATTCATTCCTTAGTATTAAAATTAACAATTTAGAAAGAATAATAAATTTCCATTTTAAAGATTTTATTTCAATTCAGTAAAACACTCCCTGTATAAACTAAAAATTTGCATTTACCAAATACAAATATACTACCCCACAGTTTATATTGTTTTGCTTTTAAATTTTAAATAAGAACTCACACAGAATGAAAGAAATGAAGTAACTCATGATCTCTTTCTTCATCTTTATATTCACTGTGCTATCACTGCTTATTTTTACTCAATATACTCAATACTCAAGGAACTTGGAATATCACAGAGCTTGGCCATAGGAATTGTGCTCAAAGCCAGCTCGAGGAATTGAACCCTTCTGAACCTAATTTCCAATGAGCTTATGAGTGTTGAGCACTGACTGTATAACTGGGAGTTCTCTGGACTAACTTCCACGCAGAATGCAATGTTTATTAAAGGATAAGTAACAAAAATATGCTAATCTGAAGCTTATATATATTATTAAAACTCAACAGTAAAAGCAGCAATTGTTTAGAACTTAGACCAACAAAAGATTTTTTTTTTGGAGGGAAGAAGGAGTATTTTATCACTGACATTGTTTATAATTGTCTATGCATTGGGGATAATAAAAAGCAGACTTTTAGTCGGTTTTAATTGTTTTTAAATTTTCTAAAGACAATGCTCCCCCTTAGTGCCTACACCCACCGTGGAGTCTTCCCACCACCCCATACACAGAATGCCAGAGCAATGTAAACATAAGCATAACTAGAAATGAAAATGAAAACAAAATTATAAAGCACTTACTATGTGCCAAGCACTGTGCTAAGTGCTACAGTGCCCACCAATGATGTTCCCTCCCTCCCTTGTGCAAAGAGTTCCAGTTTTAATTAGGGAAACAACACATACAGAAAAGTTCAGAGTCAAGGCAGGTTGACAGCCCTGGTGGTCCAAAAGACACAACCGAAGGGCAGGGATGGCAAGGCTCAGGATGAATTGGCCAGTGAGATAGAAATGTCTGGATGGTGAAATGTTCGGTCAGATGGCAAGGTCCTTTCCCCAATAACCACGAGAATCTGCTGCTGATCTCACAGATGCTGGCACCGCCTCTCATTATTCCTTACCAAAGCAAGTATCCTGAGCCAGGTTCAGTCCTGGGGAGCCTGACCTCTAATGAGAGAAGGGGAGGGTTCCTTTTCTCACACTGCTTCATCAAGTCCCCCACTAGGAGCTGATATTGCTTCTAACAACTGAGGGAATAAAAATGTACTTAATTTATTATATGAATGAGATATAATTTATTCCTATACACACAAGAAATGCCAAGGCATGCATTATCAGAACAGTATTCAATGACTTAACTTGTTACAATCTTCTGGGAGTTTGATACTCAAGCAGTTTAAAGACTGCTATCTAGACATTTCACATTCCACCTGGGCATGGCACTGTCTTTACCACTCCAGGTACTAAATAGCCAAATTTTGGCCAATTCTCTTCTCAGTGGCTATACTCTCAAATGCAGAAGCTT